>NC_082365.1:2696074-2997148 GCF_027477595.1 Haemorhous mexicanus | reverse complement strand
ATCCCAAATCTCCAGCTGCGATCCCACAGGTGCTGGAAGCCAGAAATGTTCTGGGTTTGGCGGGGTGGGGATGGCGAGGGTTAAAAAGGGAGAGGGGTTTGTGCAGAGCTGGGGTTAAAATCCTCTGTGAGAGGGGGGAAAGCTCTTTAATAGGGAAAAATAATAGGGAAAACCCCTCTTTTGTAGGGAAAAAAACCCCTTCTGTTATAGGAAAAAATGCCTCTTTAGTAGGAGAAAACTCCTCTTTAATAGGGGAAAATTTCTCTTTCATATGGGGAAAAAAACCCCTCTAAAATAGGGGAAAAGTGGGAAAACTCCTCTTTAATAGAGGGAAAATCTCTCTTTCATATGGGGAAAAAAACCCCCTTTAAAATAGGGGGAAAGTGGGAAAACTCCTCTTTAATAGAGGGAAAATTTCTCTTTCATATGGGGCAAAAAACCCCCTTTAAAATAGGGGGAAAGTGGGAAAACTCCTCTTTAATAGAGGGAAAATTTCTCTTTCATATGGGGCAAAAAACCCTCTTTAAAATAGGGGGAAAGTGGGAAAACTTCTCTTTAATAGAGGGAAAATCCCTCTTCTTAAATGGGGAAAAAATGTCTTTAATAGAGGGAAACAAAATCTTTAATAAGGAATAAAACATTTTCCATGTTGAAAAAATCCCCTTCAAAACAGGAACAAAGCCCCCTCTAAAACAGGGGGGGAAACCCCACATTAAGAGGGAAAACTCCTGTTTAATAGGAGAAAAAAATCCTCTTTAATATTGAAAAAAGCCCTTTAATAGGCAAAAATGCTCCTCTTTAATATGGGAAAACATCCCCTCTAAAACAGGGGGGAAACTCTCATTAATGGGGAAAAACTTGTCACTATTAGGGGGAAAAAACCCCTACTAAAATAGGGAAATAAAACACATTAAAATATGAAAAACCCACCATCTTTAGGAAAAAATCCATCTTTAATATTGGAAAAAACCCCCTGTAATAAGAAAAAAAACCCTATTTAACAGGGGAAAAAACCCCACTTTAATAGGGGAAAAAACACACTTTAATAGGGGAAAACACCCCACTTTAATAGGGGAAAAAATCCACTTTAATAAGGGAAAAAACCCTCTTTAATAGGAGAAAAAAAACACTTTATTAGGGGAAAAATCCCGCTTTATTAGGGAAAAAATCCACTTTATTAGGGAAAAAATCCACTTTAATAAGGGAAAAAACCCACTTTAATAGGGAAAAAACCTAATTTAATAGGGAAAAAACCCCACTTTAATAGGGAAAAAACCCCACTGTAATAGGGGATAAAAACCACTTTATTAGGGAAAAAACTCCTATTTAATAGGAGAAAAAATCCACTTTAATAGGGGAAAAAACCACTTTATTAGGGAAAAAAACCCTCTTTAATAGGGGAAAAACGCACTTTAATAGGGAAAAAATCATCTTTAATAGGGGGAAAAAACCCACTTTAATAGGGGAAAAAACCCCATTTTAATAGGGGAAAAGCCCACTTTAATAAGGGAAAAATCCCACTTTATTAGGGGAAAAAATCCAATTTAATAGGGAAAAAACCCACTTTAATAGGAAAAAAACCCCACTGTAATAGGGGATAAAAACCACTTTATTAAGGATAAAACCCCTCTTTAATGGGGGAAAAAAAAACACTTTAATAGGGGAAAAAAACCCACTTTAATAGGGAAAAAACCAGTTTAATAGGGAAAAAAACCACTTTATTAGGGAAAAAAAACCCTCTTTATTGGGGGGAAAAAAACCACTTTAATAGGGGAAAAAACCCCACTTTATTAGGAGAAAAACCCACTTTAATAGGGGAAAAAACCCACTTTAATAGGGGAAAAACGCACTTTAATAGGGGAAAAAACCCACTTTAATAGGGAAAAAATCCCATTTTAATGGGAACTCGACTCTCCTTTGGGCTTGCCCAGCCCTCAGCCACTGTTGTTTGGTTTTCACGAGATTTTTGAGCGGCTTTTAAGCCTGGCTTAGAGACCTTTTAATCTTCGCCTGCCCCGCTGTGGAGCCGCCCCGGTCCCCTCTGTGCCTGGAAGGATTGAAGTGCCCAATTGGCGTGGCCATTGGAAGGGTTTTAATGAACTTCTCGGCTTAATTGGCAGCTTAATTGGCAAGCTCCGTTGCCCCCATGCCGGTTACCTCCGGGTACGGTACCTGGGCTTGGCGTGGCTTCGGAGGCAGCGCCAGGGATAGAGAGAGAGGGGGGAAAAATGGGAAAACGGAGAGAAAGAGGGAAGAGAAAAACACAGGAATTTATCAAACAACCCCAACGCGCCGCCAGGACACTCGGAGTCATCGGAGAGAGGAGAGAGAGGGGGGAAATGGGGTTAAATCCAACGTGAGACGGCCTCTGGAATTCAGGAATGGGGATAAACTGGGAATCGGGGATAAACTGGGAATCAGGGATGAACCATGCCAGGGAATCTGGGATAAACTGGCAATCAGGGATAAACCATGCCAGGGAATCTGGGATAAACTGGCAATCAGGGATAAACCAGGAATCAGGGATAAACCACATCAGAGAATCTGGATAAACCAGGAATCAGGGATCAACTGGGAATCTGGGATAAACTGGGAATCAGGGATGAATCATGCCAGGGAATCTGGGATAAACTGGGAATCTGGGATAAACCATGCCAGGGAATCTGGGATAAACTGGCAATCAGGGATAAACCATGCCAGGGAATCTGGGATAAACTGGCAATCAGGGATAAACCAGGAATCAGGGATAAACCACATCAGAGAATCTGGATAAACCAGGAATCAGGGATAAACTGGGAATCTGGGATAAACTGGGAATCAGGGATGAATCATGCCAGGGAATCTGGGATAAACTGGGAATCTGGGATAAACCATGCCAGGGAATCTGGGGTAAATCAGGAATCAGGGATAAACCATGCCAGGGAATCTGGATGAACCGGGAATCTGGGATAAACTGGGAATCTGGGATAAACTGGGAATCAGGGATGAATCATGCCAGGGAATCTGGGATAAATCAGGAATCTGGGATAAACCATGCCAGGGAATCTGGGATAAACTGGCAATCAGGGATGAATCATGCCAGGGAATCTGGATGAACCGGGAATCTGGGATAAACTGGGAATCTGGGATAAACTGGGAATCAGGGATGAATCATGCCAGGGAATCTGGGATAAACTGGGAATCTGGGATAAACCATGCCAGGGAATCTGGGGTAAATCAGGAATCAGGGATAAACCATGCCAGGGAATCTGGATGAACCGGGAATCTGGGATAAACTGGGAATCTGGGATAAACTGGGAATCAGGGATGAATCATGCCAGGGAATCTGGGATAAATCAGGAATCTGGGATAAACCATGCCAGGGAATCTGGGATAAACTGGCAATCAGGGATGAATCATGCCAGGGAATCTGGATGAACCGGGAATCTGGGATAAACTGGGAATCTGGGATAAACTGGGAATCAGGGATAAACCATGCCAGGGAATCTGGGGTAAATCAGGAATCAGGGATAAACCACACCAGGGAATCTGGGATAAACCAGGAATCACAGATAAACCACGCCAGAGAATCTGGGATAAATCAGGAATCAGGGATAAACCACGCCAGAGAATCTGGGATAAATCAGGAATCAGGGATAAACCATGCTAGGGAATCTGGGATAAACTGGGAATCAGGGATAAACCATGCCACGGAATCTGGGGTAAACCAGGAATCAGGGATAAACCATGACAGGGAATCTGGGATAAACCAGGGATCAGGGATAAACCACGCCAGGGAATCTGGGATAAACTGGGAATCAGGGATAAACCAGGGATCAGGAAATCAGAGATAAACCATGCCAGGAAATCAGGGATAAACCAGGGATCAGGGATAAACCAGGAATCGGGGATAAACCATGCCAGGAAATCTGGGATAAACCAGGAATCAGGAAATCTGGGATAAACCAGGAATCAGGGATAATCCATGCCAGGGAGTCTGGGGTAAACCAGGAATCAGGAAATCTGGGATAAACCAGGAATCAGGGATAAACCACGCCAGGAAATCTGGGATAAACCAGGAATCAGGGATAAACCAGGAATCAGGAAATCTGGGATAAACCAGGACTGGGGATAAACCATGCCAGAGAATCTGGGATAAATCAGGAATCAGGGATAAACAAGGAATCAGAAAATCAGGGACAAACCAGGAATCAGGAATTCAGGGATAAACCATGCCAGGAAATCTGGGGTAAATCAGGAATCAGGGATAAACCACGCCAAGAAATCTGGGAGAAACTGGAAATCGGGGATAAACCATGCCAGGGAATCCGGGATAAACCACACCAGGATCCAGGTTAAACACCCAAGAGGGGGCAGAGGTGGCACTGAGGTGACAGCAGTGGCATCGAGGTGACAATGGTCTCGTTAAGCCGAGCACTTAAGCGGGTGTTTAGGTCTAATCCCAACAAAACCTGGTTTTGACACTGAATTTCGATTTTCCCTTGGTTTTTCCTTGCTTGTCCCACCTGATTTAAACTCTGGAAGAGTCTGGTGAGCAGGGAACCTCCTCGGAGCACGAAAATGGGATTAATTTCCTTAATCTGCTTTTTTTTCCTTAAATCCCAGCCTCGTTTCTCCCTCATCAAAGTGAGCAAAACTCACCTGTTTTGTGCTGTACCTCGTGTTTGGAGGGCAAATATGGGAGTAAATTACCAAAGTTTTATAAATTTTTGTGTTTTGACAGCCAAACTTTGTCTTTTTGGCAGCACCAAACCACACAGAGGGGGTTCCTTGTCTTCTCCAGCAGGTTTGGGCACCACCTGATATTTCCAATAACATTAAATTGATCCAAATCAATTAAAATTTGATTAAAATTTACACCAGGACTGATATCTCACTGTTATCAGTGTCCAAAATTTGGGTGTGAACCAGCTAAAAATTCAATTTTCAGCTTCAATCCAACCCCTGAGCTCTCACAATTCCTTTTAAAACAATTCCAGGCCCCTCTCATGTTTTCCTTAGCTGTTTTCTCCCCTCCATCCAATAAATTCTGCTGGATCCCACCCCAGGGGGGTCGGGAATGGTTTTATTCCCACGGGATCTGGGCAGGAATCACTTTCCCCACTCAGAGCCATTAGCTGGGATGGGGGATGGAGGGAAGGAGAGACAACCCCATTAAATCCCAGCTCTAACCCAATCCCAGCTCTGTCAGCCGAGCCTAAAGAGGTGTGAGAGCAGCCCCTGGTTCCCTCAGGGCTCCAGAACTTCCACTTAAATTTGATGGATGTTCCACAAGGGGAGTTTTATCTGATTATGGGGCCGAGATTGGGGCTCTGGAGGCTTTTAGGGTCAGGTGACACCTGTGGGGTGACAGGGAGGTGGCATCAGGAATTTTATCTGATTATGGGGCCAAAATTGGGGCTCTGGAGGCTTTTAGGGTCGGGTGACACCCATGTGGTGACAGGGATGGGACATCAGGAGTTTTATCTGATTATGGGGCCGAGACTGGGGCTCTGGAGGCTTTTAGGGTCGGGTGACTCCCATGGGGTGACAGGGAGGTGGCACCAAGTTCCCTGCACTCAAAAATCCCCCAAAGCTGCCCCTGTTGAGCTGATACAGAAACACAAAGGGCAAATCAGAGTTTCACCCTCAGCACAAGGAGAGTGAGATCCAAAATCATGGATTGGCTTGGGTTGGAACGAACCTCAAATCCCACCCAGGGACATTTCCACCATCCCAGGTGGCTCCAAGCTGACCTTGGACACTTTCAGGGATGCAGGAGCATCCACAACCTCTCCCTTCCAAGCCCTCCGTGTGAGGAATTCCTGAATCCCATCTCGTCCTGCCCTCTTTTGGTAAAAAACCCATAAATTCTACAAATATCCTCCTGCTCCAGGGCACACAAGGAATGTCCCTCCCCTGGGGACAGTCCCCAGGTCACCTCAGCTGGGTTTTTACTGCAGCATTTGGCCACTTCCACCTCTGCAAGAAAACCTCAGTGGCCATCGCTGTCCTGCACTCCTGGTTTTTGGGGTTCCCTGATGCAATTTTTGGGCTGTCCCATGGCCCATCGTGATGCCATTTTTGGGTTCACCACGGCCTGTCACAATGTCATTTTTTGGGCTGTTCCATGGCCTGTCATGGCACCATTTGTGAGGCTGCCACAGCCTGCCACAATGCCATTTTTTGGCTATTCCATGGCCTGTCATGATAACATTTTTGACTTTTGTCACATCCTGCCACGATGCCATTTTTGGGCTGTTCCATGGCCTGTCACAACACCATTTTTGGAGTTGCCACATCCTGTCATGGTGCCATTTTTGGGCTGTTCCATGGCCTGTCCCGATGCCATTTTTGGCGTTGCCACATCCTGCCACGATGCCATTTTTTGGGTTTGACACATCCCTGTCCCCTCGGCCGAGCCGGGTGCTGCCCTTACCTTCGTCCAGCAGCGCCGGCGAGTCCTCCATCAGGATCTCTCCCTCTCCCACCTGGGTGCGGGCGCGGAGCCTGAAGCGGTAGCGGGAGATGGGGTCTGACCTCTGCACGGTGAACCTCGTCTGGTTGGGGGACAGGTTCTCCACCACCATCCTGCCCATCCGGGTCCCGTTAACTGCAGAGGGAAGGAAGGGCAGGCCAGGCTCAGCCTGGGCCAGGAATTTTGGGGTGTCCGGTTCGTCCCTCACCCCCCAGAGGGTCTGTGAGGTCGCCGTGGGGTCACTGAGGGGCTCAGAGCTGTGGCTGCTCTTGCACGTGGCCAGGTTGGGGCATTTGGTGACATTCTGGCTTGGGGACCTGCTGGGGGAGACCTTCAGGTGCTCTCTACTGCCCCAGGCTCTGGGGTATCACTTCCTAAATCTTGTGTTTGGATGAGCACCAAAACGACTCTGGCTGCAGCTAAAATCCTCCTAAATCCAAGATCCAGCTGATTTTCCCTCAAAAACTGAGTCTGGGGAGCTGCTGAGCACCCACCCCCTCCTTGATTAAGTGGAGATGTCTCCACCTTGTCCCCTCACCCCGGGGAGGCTCTGTGGAGTCACTGTGGGGCTCAGAGCTGTTAAATACTCCCAGTTTGGGCCACCTGGGGACCTGCTGGGGGGGACATTCAGGTGGGCAGAGAAGGCTCAGGGTCCTTCATGCTCTGGGTATCACCTCAACCAATTTGTGTTGGGGGAGCACAAAAATTCCTCAGGCAGCACCGAAAATCTTCCTAAATCTGAGATAAAACCAATTTCCTTTCAAAAATTGAGTCTGGGGAACTGCTGAGCACCCACCACCCCCCTAGAAATGACCAGAACCCCTCCCAACACCAGTTTGTCCCACCATGGAAGTCTCCAGTTCCTCATGGAGAGGAAAAAAGCAGGAAGGGAAGAATTTCCTGATTTATCCGTGGGAAGAAGACATGGGACGTACAGGGTTGGTATTGGAGGGTGTAGCCCGTGATGATCCCGTTGGGATGCTCGGGGTGATCCCACTCCAGGTTGATGACTTCCAGGTTGGGCTGTCGGATCCGCAGGTACCTGGGGGAGCTGGGCACTTGGAGGGGAGCGGGGAGGAGAGGGGAGAGAGGAGAAAACACACACGGGGTAACGAACCTGGCGCTGCTGCACCCGCCACGGGCACGGCCACACCCTGGCCACTCACCCCAAATGGATCATGCCAGGATTTATCCCAAAACGAGGGGCCAGGTGGGGTTTTTGGCCAAAAACCCCCATGGGATCCTCCAGTGAGGCCACAGAGCTGGAATGCAGCTCCAACCCCGCTGCTCCTGTTGGACCCAAACATCCCGGCCTTCCTTACACCACCCTCCTGAAGGCTGGGAAATTTTCAACCCAAAAATTTCTCCCTTAGAGGCACAAAAAGTGTCCCAAAAACTTCTCTGAACTCCAGCCCTACTTCTCCTCTTGGACCCAAATTTCCCGACCTTCCTTACACCCCCCACCCATCCCAAAGTTTTCTCTCAGAATCACAAAAAGTATCCCAAAAACTTCTCTAACTCCAGCTGCTCTTGGTCCCAAATTTCCTGACCTTTCTTACATCCCCCCACCCATCCCAAAGTTTCCGTCCCACAGATTTCTCTCTTAGAAGAACAATAAATATCCCAAAAACTTCTCTGAACTCCAGCCTCATTTCTGCCTGCTGGAAACAAATTTCCCAACCTTCCTTACACCTCCTCCCCCTTCCCATCCCAAGGTTTTCATCCCAAAGATTCCTCTCTTAGAACCCCCAAAAGGGGCTTCTCTTTTCCCAAACAATCACTGGGAAACAGAATTCCAGAGATCTCCCCAGGGAGCTGCTTCCCCCAGCTCTTCACCCTAAGGAATATTTGGCATTATCATTGGAAGGAAGGAAAGAATTATCCAGCCTGGAGTTAAATTATTCTCCTGATTTCCTCCTAATTGCGGTGTCTTAATTGGGGGAAGAGAGATGGGAGAGCTCAGGGATTTATTTTTAGTTGTTCAGGATATCCTTCAGCCTCCTCAATGTCATTTTGAGTCGATAAAAGGGCTTGGAAATGTAGGAAAATATAAAATCCGCATTTTCCCCTTGATAAGAGTAAAATCCATAATTATTAATTAACTCCACCTTCATGTCCTTATCATCATCCCAAATGTCCAAAGCCACCCCAAATCTCCAGGAAATAGGGTCACAATGCCCCTGCCTGCAAAACCTACAGGAACCAAACTGTTCCTTCTGAAACAACCTCAATTATCCACAGAAAATCCTTAAAAAAATTGAGATTTTCCCAAGGAATTGTGAAGGAAGAGACAGCGCTGAAAGGAAGAGCAAAGGGGAGACCCCAAAATATTTTGAGACAAGAGTTGCAAATGTTTTCTTGCATTTTTGTGACCTTCTGTGCCTGAACTCCTTCTTGTGCTGTAGGAAAAGTCACTTCCAGCCGTTGGAATTGCGGCTCCAACTCGGAATTATCGGCGTGTCTAAAAATAGCTCCTGTGCCAGTGACAAAATTAAACCCTTGAGTTCATCCTTGACACAAGAACGAGGTGCTCTTGCCTTAAAAGCCTGGCAGTGGTTCCTGAAGGTCCTGGGAAGGTTTTCCTGCCTTTTCCAGGATGGATCCAACCACTGCCATGTCCCCAAACCGCGGCTCGGGGACGTTTCCAGCTCAGGCAGCAAATCGAGGGCACTGAGCTGTGCTAGGAAAGGGTTTTGCAAATATTTCTCTCATTCAGCCCAAAATCTTCTTGGATGAGGTGTCCAGACCCCCTGACTGAGGGATTTTTGGGAATGCTGAAGTGGGTCAGGAGCCAACTCCAGCTTTGGCTTCAACGATGACACTCGTCTAAAATCTCTCCTCAGGTGCGGCTCAGCTCCCTGGATCTGCTCCACCCAAACCTCTCCCAGCAGGAAAAAACTTCCCTGTGGGAACATACCTCCTTCAGGGGTGGGGAATTCCTTCATTTCGCTGCGGGGCCCGTCCCCTCGGCCGTTGGTGACCACCATCTCCAGCTTGTAGTTGCTGTAAGGGAACAGCCGGGACACGATGCCCCGGTTGCGGTCTCCAGGAAAACTCACAAACTGCCGTTTTTTGGAGACCCACAGGTTCTTCAGCAAGCTGCTGTCTCTCCAGAAATAGGCCTTCAAGAAACAGGCAGGCCAGGTGATCCCTTTAATAAAGGGTTTTTTGGGGTTTTTAGGTGTTAAAAAGCAGAATTTTGTCTTCAAGGGTGGCTCGAGGGTGTGGGAGTTTTTAGAGGAGTTAGTGAAGCTCCATGAGGAAAGTCAGGGTGCTACCCGAGGAAGAGGCTGAGCAGGAAGTTAAGAGCTCCCCAAAACATGGAGCAAAACCTCTGAGCTCAGACTAAAGCCACTCCTAATTCCCAAAGATTAAAATCCAAGTGGTTCTCCCTTTCTGCTCATGGTGTACAAGGACAGGTGGGACACACCCAGGCACGAATAAAAGCCTGAATTTGGGAAATCTCCCATTCGAGCTCCTGACTGTAAATCCTATTTCATGCAGAAACAAGAATCCATTCAGAAAATCCCTCGGAATCAGGAAAAGTGGAGCCAGCAGATGATTGGATTGGGAATGTTGGGATTCTTTGTCAGACATGAGGTTTTGGGAAAGTTTTAACACCCAGGGAAGGGCCCTGCTCAGGGTTTGGCTTGGTTTGAATGGCTCCACCATCTGTGCATTAGCAGCAAATATAAATATTAGAAATAAGTGTGGAAAGACTGATAAATATTAAATATAACCCTGGAAAGACCCAGAAAAACACAGATCCACGTTGGCTTTAGTGCTCAGTTAGTCCTGACCGCAGGTTTAGGCTTTGCAAGGGTTGTTGATCAGTAAAAAATGCTGTCAGTGTTTTGGGGATGACACAAAACCTGACTTGGTTGGGGTCATTCCCTCAGAGCCCCTTTTCTCCGTGACCAGGACCATCCCAATCCCTCCCTGTTTTCTTGGAGCATCCCAAATCCTGCAGCCAAGCCCAGAGGAAGCAACAGGAGACATCCCCAACCCCACCCTGACATCCCAAAGAGCAAATCCTTGGAGCTGCCCCAAACCCAAAGGCTCCTGGTGGAAGTTTTCTGTCATCCCCACATCCAGCAGCTCCACCCCTGGGAGCCAGCTGGGAATTTTGGGAGGTTTAGCTGTGTTAGTGGTCAGTGCTGGGCGGGGATTTGGGGCTGGGGAGTTTGGGATTTGCTCACTCGGTACTCCTTGAGCTGTCCCTGGATGGTGTCCAGGTGCACCCGGGTCCAGGTCAGAGCTATGGCAGTGCTGTTTAACACTCTGATCCTGACATCCGTGGGCGCAGCCTTGGGATCTGGGCGGGCAGGGACAAAGCAGAGCGGCCATTAGGAACCTGGAATGACCCTGGAGCTCGGACAGATGGACAGCTGGACAGCTGGACACCCCCTGCTGTGCTTTTCCCATCACAAATCCCATGAGCAGCAGCCCCACCCTCTTCCATGGGAAGGAAGTGAATCTGATTTCACTCCTCCAACCATCAGGAGAACATTCCTGACCCAGCTGAAAGGGGAAATTCCTGCTGCAGGGAAGGGTCTGGCTCACCTCCCTCTCCAGGTGAGGGATCCCAGCATGTCCAACCCTCTCCTTCCTTACCTGCCCCAAAGTTGGACCCTAAAGATCCAGAAAAACCTCATTTCCATATTTTTAATCATAATTTGGTCAGTTTGCTGTTGATCCACTTGGAATTTTACCTCCTTCCTACAGCTTCTGCTGTGTGGAGAGATCTGGAGTGAAACAGCTCGGATCGGATTATTTTTGGGACAGTTTTAGTGGATTTTTGGGATTTTTAACCCATCCCACCTCTCAAACAGAGGCAGGAGAAGCTTTGTTCTCCCTGCTTTACCTCCATACAGCACACACACACTTGGAGGCTCATCCAGATCCTCCCAAACCTCCAAATTATTGCAGAAATTTCCAGAAGAAATTAAAAAAAAAACCCTGGGAGGGCATAGAAAATTGAGCTACGTCCAGTTTGCTTCCAGTTCTTTGTCTTCCCCTGATTCTCACTTTTTTGCCCCATTGCCCTTGCCCTGTCTCCTCTGGGAGATGCCCAGCTGGAGGAGGTGCTGTCTGTGCCATCCCAATCCCAAAATTCCAGCTTTACTTCCAATTTCTGTGCCCTGCTGGTGCCCCTTGGCTTCAAACCCAGGGTCATGGATGGTCACCTGGTTTATCCCAGAATTCCATCTTTACTTCCAGTTTTTGTGTCTTGTTTGTGCCCCTCGGCTTCAAACCTGGAATCTCCTGCCTCATCCACCTTCCTTCTTGAAAATTCCGGAAGTCCCACAGCCAGGGGGACTTCCATAGCCCAGGTGGGCACAGACAGCCCAGATGGCCACTGAGAAGAACAACTCCCATAGCCCAGGTGGCCACAGACAGGGACAACTCCCATAGCCCAGGTGGCCACGGACAGGGACACCTCCCATAGCCCAGGTGGCCACGGACAGGGACACCTCCCATAGCCCAGGTGGCCACAGACAGGGACACCTCCCATAGCCCAGGTGGCCACTGAGAGGAACACCTCCCATAGCCCAGGTGGCCACTGACAGGGACACCTCCCATAGCCCAGGTGGCCACAGACAAGGACACCTCCCACAGCCCAGGTGGCCACGGACAGGGACACCTCCCATAGCCCAGGTGGCCATGGACAGGGACACCTCCCATAGCCCAGGTGGCCATGGACAGGAACACCTCCCATACCCCAGGTGGCCACAGACAAGGACAACTTCCATAGCCCAGGTGGCCACGGACAGGGACACCTCCCATAGCCCAGGTGGCCATGGATAGGGACACCTCCCATAGCCCAGGTGGCCACGGACAGGGACAACTTTTATAGCCCAGGTGGCCATGGATAGGGACACCTCCCATAGCCCAGATGGCCACTGAGAAGAACACCTCCCATAGCCCAGGTGACCACGGACAGGGACACCTCCCATAGCCCAGGTGGCCACAGACAAGGACACCTTCCATAGCCCAGGTGGCCACAGACAGGGACACCTTCCATAGCCCAGGTGGCCATGGATAGGGACACCTCCCATAGCCCAGGTGGCCACACATAGGAACTCCTCCCATAGCCCAGGTGGCCACGGACAGGGACACCTCCCATAGCCCAGGTGGCCACAGACAGAGACTCCTCCCATAGCCCAGGTGGCCATGGACAGGGACACATCCCATAGCCCAGGTGGCCATGGACAGGGACACCTTCCACAGTCCAGCTCCTCCAAGCCTTCTCCAAACTAAAAATGGATTTTTGTCCCAAATCCCTCAGTGCCTCGCCCACATCCCGGGCACTCCTTGCCCTTGGCTGGGCCCGTCCCCAAAATCCCTCCTGCAGCTGTGGGAATACTCACAATCCTCCCCGGAGTATCCGATGTAGGTGTCGGGCTCGGGGGCTCTGCCGAAGTCGTTCTCGGCCTGCACCTTGATCTCGTAGGGGACGAAGATGGGCGTGTTCCACACCACGTGCCGCGCGCTCCGCACCGTCTCGTTGTACCAGCTCCCGCGGGGGTCCCGCCGCCGCCACCTCACGATGTACCTGAGGTT
The DNA here is from genome assembly GCF_027477595.1 of Haemorhous mexicanus. NCBI lineage: Eukaryota > Metazoa > Chordata > Aves > Passeriformes > Fringillidae > Haemorhous > Haemorhous mexicanus. The sequence goes on along the minus strand of NC_082365.1, from coordinate 2,984,127 downwards.
GGGCCCGTAAGCCTGAGTTGCGTTCAGGGGCTTCGGTGGAGCGAAACAGAGAAGGAGGAATAAAAAAGAAAAATTTTTTTTAAAATTGGATTTTTCCGCCAAGGAGAACCCAAAGTTCTGCTCAGCAGTGGGGTTGTGTTCCAGGCTCCATCAGCAAATCCCAAAGGAGGACGAGGTTTTGTTCCCAAGGAGAGGCAGAACGAGTTCTTGCCCTCCAGAGCCATGGCAGGACAGTGAAATTTTATTCACAAAAATCCAAGATTTTATTCCTGGAGCGGTTTGGGTTGAAAGGGATTTAAATTCCAAGCCCCTTCCATGAGCAGAGACACTTCCTGTGTCCTGTGTCCTAGCCCAGATTCCCCATCTATATATTATATAAAATAAATCAAATATGTGCATAATATCGAATTAAACAATATATATTCCATATCTACTGTCCCCCTATTCCAGTCTCTGTTCCCGCTGCCATTCCAGCCCTCCCCACGGCTCATCCCTGATTTGTGGCTGACACCTACTGGTACAGGGAGCAAAGCAGGAGCAGCCCCATAAATCCTCTGAGCTGCTCAAGGACTCGACTTCAGGTCACCCTCGGGAAGCTGAGTCTGGGATCCGGCATCTTCGGATGCCACGTCTTTGAATTATTTAATTATCAATTTTTAAATTATTCTTTTTATCACAGCACTAAAAATGGCCTTTCTTGTACCTTCTGCTTTTTGTTTCATGGAGTCCTGGAGTGGTTTGGGTTGGGAGGGGCCCGAAATCCCATTCCACTCCACCCCTTCCGTGATCCCAGATTGCTCCAACCTGGCCTGGGACACTTCCAGGGATGGGACAGCCATGGATTTTCTGGGAATTCCATCCCAACCCCTCCCCATCCTCCTGGTGAAGGATTCATTCCCAATATCCCACCTATCCCTGCCCTCTGGCACTCTGAACCCATTCCCCCTCATCCCACAGCTCCATCCCAAAAGGCATCCAAGAAGAACTCACAGTCCACGTTATCTCCATGTTGTTTTTTTGGGTCCCTGCCCCTTGAACTCCTGTTGGATTTATTTCAGGACCTGAAATTCACATTGAAAACCAAACCAGTGAATTTTTCAATGTCAAAAAACAACCACTGAGGGGTTAAAACCCTGCAAGCCGAAAGTCCTTCCAAGGCAGAAGTTAATGGCCTGGTTTTTCCAGAAGTTCCCATTCAGGTTAATGGGACACGAGACTCTCAGTCCTCTGGAAAACCAGGCCATTTATTTAGGAGGCTCTTTTTTGTCCCCTAAATGTCCTAAATCTTTGAAAGGAAACCATTGTGGAGGGAGCAGAGTTTGTCACTCTGAGCCTGAATCACGGCGGGCGCTGTTGGGAGCCAACACTAGATGCCAGCAGATCCTCCAAAAATCACCCTGGAATGGGTAAAGGAAGAAGTGCAGCAGAACTGCTGAGATTCCCGTGAACTCCTTGTGTGGAATTTTCCCACATATTCTCTGACAAAGCACTGAGCAGACAAATTCAAATCTTGATTGTGGATTGGAGCTTGTTTTGTTCTTTTGTCGGGGAATTTGGGTGGGAAGGGATCTTAAAATCACCCAGTTCCACCTTTCCCTATCCCAGGCTGCTCCAAGCCCCATCAAACCTGGCCTTGGAAACTTCCAGGGATCATGGAGCAGTCACATTTTTTCTGGATAATCATTGCCAAGGCCTCGCCACCCCCACAGCATCAACCAGCTTTAACAGCAGCCTGTTAACAATTTATATTGAGTGCAAATATTTAACAATATTTGCACTCAAGTCTGATTTTCCTACAGATTGCTGAGCTTCCTTAGTCTGAAAGGACTGGAAGGATTCCTTTAGGAATCTTCCCTTTAAGGAAAAAAAAAGTAAAACCAGGTTTTTCTATAACAAATGAGTGACTTTTGCATAAACCCGCCCTGAAGGACACACCACCCCCAGGCTTGAGAATTCCACACCGAAAATCCCCCCGCCACCCATGCCAACCTATTCCTGGGATCGAGGGAGGAACCTCCACGGAGAAGGGTGGATTCCAAGGACAAAAAAAAACCTGGGAAAAACTCACGTGCCCCGTTGGTCTGGTAGCGCTCGGAGGGCACGCTGGGCACGCTGCTGCCCACGTCGTTGACGGCGATGACGCGGAATTGGTAATTGACGTACGGGGACAGGCTCAGCACAGCCGAGTTGACGCTCCCGGGATACCTGGAGTGGTCGTGCCACACTCCCGGCTGGAAGCGATCCTCCTCAAACTGCACAATGTAGTCTGGGAAGAGCAGGGAGAGGTGGGTGAAGCCTCGGAATCTCTGCTGCTCACAGTGACCCTGAGATGCGTTACAAAGTCTCTTTTTCCCAGCCCAGCGGTCGAAGAAGGAGTCAGAGCTCTTCAGCTCTCGTTCTCAAGGTTGTTCATTGTTTTTTATCTATAAAATTCTTTCTCCTGGCCTGCCGAGGTCTGTCCAGCAGCTCAGACAGAGGCACTCTGACCCCCTCAGGGCAGTGTGATCTTTTTATACTAAAAACTACCTGCACAATATTTACCATCACTTCTCAACACCCATGTTAGACAGTGAGTTTCTACTCTAAACCAATTAAAAATGCCAACATCTCTAGGTTGTTCATTGTTTCTTCTCTATAAAATTCCTTCTCTGTCCAGCAGCTCAGACAGAGGCACTCTCACCCCCTCAGGGCAGTGTTATCACACTAAAAACTACCTGTACTTTATTTACCATCACTTCCCAACACCTCTCACCTGTGTTAGACTGTGAGTTTCTACTCTAAACCAATTTCAAAATGCCACCATCACCCAGAAGATGGAGGCTGGGAAGAAGAAGGAAAAAGGACAAGGCATGCCCAAATCCATGCTCCATCCTCAGCCCCCATTCTATAAACCCCAAAAATCTCTTTTTCACCCTGTGATAAATTCACTGTCATTCCACTTAAACTTTTGTGGCTTTTAAATCTTCATGTAAAGGTTGGTAATTTTTTCCATGGATCCAGACCAAAGGCACAGGGGTCTGGAGCTCTGTGCCAAGGTCTCTGAGCCCTCCAGGGCAGGGGCTCAAGCCCTCCAGGGCAGCCAGAGGCATTTCCTGGGCTCCAACATGAAGGGTTTGGATGGGAAGGAATTTTTTGTCACAAGGATTTTGGGGACAGGGGACAGACCTGTGATGGGGCTGTTGTTGTCATCGCCAGGGATCCACGTCAGCCGCACGCTCCTCTCGGCCAGATCCGTCAGCTCCAAGTCCCGGGGCTGGTCAGGTCGTGCTGTTGGAATGGGATAAATGGGAGGCTGGAATTGGCTCAGGAGCAAGTCCCAGTTCCCATCACCTCTCCCAGTGCCATGAGGAGGACGTGCTCCAGGGCACAATCCACGTCCTGCAGCTCTTTAGGGGACCGGAGTGATTTTTAAAATATACATGTGGTCATTTCTGACAGTGTCTTGCCTGGAAATCCTGCCTTTCCCAAGGAAAAATCCTGCCTTTCCCAAAAAAAAAAAATAAAAAAAAAAAAAGGTGGGAAAAGCAAAAGCACCAGGTGCTGCTTTAGGGGGATTTGTGACCTTACACAAAGAAATGCAAATGAACAGCAGAAAAGGACACAAAACCTTAGTGGAAATATGAATTTTTGAGAAAATTCCCCATTTTTAAAAAATGTGATCACAAGGATCAGCTCATGCAATACCAGGGATAAATTCCAGGTTAAAATTAGGGGATTCCATGTGGGGCTTTTTTTTCCCCATTAGGATTTTCAAGCACAGGTGAAGTGATTCCTGCACTCAGGAACTGCCACCGTGAGACACAAAATGTGGTGGAACAGGAGCTTTCCTCCCATCTGGTTGGGTTTTCAAGAACAGTTTGGATGGAACTTGGAAAAACCAGCTGCTTTGAGGACAGCTTGGGCAGGACTTGGAGCTTCAGGTTCTTCAGGGACAACCTGGACACCTCAACTCCTTCAAGGACAGCTTGGGCGGGACTTGGAGCTCCAGGTTCTTCAGGGACAACCTGGACACCTCAAATCCTTCAAGGACAGCTTGGGCAGAACTTGGAGCTTCAGGTTCTTCAGGGACAACCTGGAAGCCTCAAGTCCTTCAAGGACAACTTAGGCAGGACTTGGAGCTTCAGGTTCTTCAGGGAAAACCTGGAATCCTCAAGTCCTTCAAGGACAACTTGGGCAGGACTTGGAGCTTCAGGTTCTTCAGGGAAAACCTGGACACCTCAACTCCTTCAAGGACAGCTTGGGCAGGACTTGGAGCTTCAGGTTCTTCAGGGACAACCTGGAAGCCTCAACTCCTTCAAGGACAACTTGGGCAGGACTTGGAGCTTCAGCTCCTTCAACCTGGAAGCATCATCCCCCAGTTTTTCCAGCTGCCACCCATTTCTCTTGGAGTTACTGGAGAGGGAAAACCAAAACCAAGGTGGGAAATCAAAGGAAGGCGAGGAATTAGTGACGATTACCTTTGGGTAAATCTCTCAACCGATTAGCAGGGATGGCTGCAAGGTAAGACAGTGTTTGTTAAACCGGGTTAGTTTAAGCTTGGGTGGCCAAAGGAGGACCTGGCAAACATAAAGTTCCAGATTTCAGCGGGATTTGATCCAGTTTGGGAAGCAGAGCAGGAATATCCTTCCCCCAGTACCCCCACTCGTAGTTGGCAGCAAAAGGGAGGTATCAGTTTGATGTGGGGTTAATGAGCCATTAGGGAAAGGAGGGGAAATCAATCAACCCCCGGGGAATTATTTGGGATTTGGGATTTCTGTTCCAGCTGTGGAGGGACACTGGCAGGTTGTGGCATTCCTGGGAATCTGAGGTGGCCAGGGGGTGATAAATCCCTGTTGGGCAAGCAGAGCTTGCAGCAGCACAAATGGGAAGGGGGTGAAGTTTGTCCCTCCCTGTGCTGCAAAGGGGACATGCAGAGGGGACACCCAGGGCCAGGAGCAGCGGGCTCAGCCCCAATCCCATTCCTCAGCACCCCACCACCCCACTAAATTCACCCCCAAATTCAGGACTTTTCTCATGGATCTTCAACATCCACCTGGGGATATTCTGGCCACAATTCCTGTTTAACTTTTTGCCCTCAAATCTCAGATTTTTTGCAACATTTCAGTGCCATCATCCAGGAAAAGGCAGCGAATCCTGCGACAACGGAGCCCCTGCTCTGCCAGCGCCTCCCTGAGCATCCAGGGGACAATCCTGGAGCCCAGATTCCCCTTCCAGCCTGACCTTGAGGTTGGGGTGTCCTGTTCAAAGCCAAGCACTCAGCTGTGGGGTCAGGGGGGCTTTACCCAGCACGGTGAGATAGGCCTTGGCCAAGTCCTTGTCCAGCTCCGTGCTGGCCACACACGTGTAATCGCCCTGGTCCTTCTCAGTCACGCCATAGATGGTCAGACCATCCTCTTCCTTCTTCATCCTTCAAGGAAACAATGTCCCAAAATTCTGCCCCAACACGTTTAGGAAGCAGTGTTGAAGGCTGGATGTTCCCTGACAAAATCCAGCTGGAAGCCCAACCAGAGCAGGAGAACATCTCCGGTCTGGAGGTTTTATCAGCTGAGGATGTGCTGGGTTATTCTGGGAAAGCTCATTTCCTAAGGAATCACGCGCCCTGGGGCGTATCTGGGGAATAATCACATTTTTAGGACAACAGCCAACCCTGGGCTCGTGCCCTGGGATCAGATCTTGCCTCACAAGAAACAGGAGTCAGGTACAGAAAGGAAATTAAAGCCGTGCCAGCCACAGCAGAGAAACATTAATTCTGGAGTGGCTCATTATGAATTCCCAGGTTTTATCAAGATGTCCTAAAATATATGGGAATAAAACCCACAGCAAAGTCTGGATTTACTGATAAATCAGCTGGAATTGCTGGAGGGAGACAATGAGATTAAAAGTGACAAAACCATCAAATGTTGCTTGGGTGGGAACTCAATATTTATCCCTGGGGATGCCTGGAATGTTCTGCTAAAAATCCAACAATTCTGGGAGAGAAATCGATGGAGTTTTTGGGCACAGACCTGTTCCCCAGGTACAGGGGGGCGTCGTCCTTGAGCCAGGTGACCATGAGCCGCAGCGTGGGGTCGTGCTTGACGCGGCAGTGGAGCCGGGGCATGGTGCCCCTCTTGACCACCTGGTCCTCGGGGCCCCTCACGATCCTGGTGGGGTCTGTATGGGGTCACAAACAAAGGGACATGTTCCAAACTCCTCAGGACCCCTCATGATCCCTGTGGGGTCTGCATGAAGTCAGGGGCTGTCTCCCAAACTTCTCGTGTCCTCCCGTGATGCTGGTGGGGTCTGCACAGGGTCAAGGGTTAAGTCCCAAACTCCTTGAGTTCCCTCACAACCCCTGGGGGGGTCAGCATGGGGTCACAAACAAAGGACACACCCCAGACTCCTCAGGTTCCCTCACAACTTTGGTGGGGTCTGCGCAGGGTCAAGGGTGAAGTCCCAAACTCCTCAGGTGCCCTCATGATCCTGGTGGGGTCTGCAGGAGGTCACAAAGGGTCATATCCCAAAACCGTGGGGCTTGGCTGAGGGGCTCAATGGAGAGCAGGGTTACTTGGGAAGGACAAGTACAGTTTGTCCAGCTTGGAGCAAATAAATTAATTGAATGAGTCATTAACTTGTGCTGAGCCCCATTTTTTGGAGTCAGCAACTGGATTTGCTGAGTGGGGTGAAAACAATTCCAAAAATGTTTTATTGTCCTCAGCTAACCCTGAGGAACACTTGGGGTCAGTCTTGGCGCTGCTGATGGCTTCTCCCAGCCTGACACCCAACCCAAACCCTCCCACCATCCCCAGCCTTGCCTTTTCCCAATATTAAAATGGAATCTCCACCACTTCAAGGCTCCCAGCCCTGACCTGCTGGAAGATCAGATCACCACAACCAACCTCCCTTCACCTCAGGGGTTATTCCTGACGCAACTTCCAGAAAATCCAAGATTTTGGCACCCCCGTGCCCCTACCTTTGACCTCCAGGCGGACCTGGGCCTCAGCTTTCCCCAGGATGTTGGTGGCCACACAGGTGTAGATTCCCTGGTCCTCCTTCCGAGCCATGAACATCTCCAAGCTCCCGTTCTCGTGGGCTTTGTAGTTGCCTCCATCCAGCGTGTTCCCCTGGCCGTTCTTAAACCTCCCAACACCACAAAGTGCTGTTGGAAGGGAAGGAAAAGGAGGAAACCCCCCCCTTTCCCACCCCTCAGGATGGAGTGGGGTGGGATCTGGCTCTTACCAGCGCAGGGTGGGGATGGGGGACCCAAAAAAGGGACAATCCAGGCGCGTCCTGTTGTTCTGGATCACCCTGATCAGCTGGTTCCGTGGGCCCAGGATCCGGGGGGGAACATCTGCCAACCACCAAAATTCCAGCCATGGAGAAGAAGGAAAAATGATTCTGCTGCTCTTTTCCAGCCTTTTCCCTGTTTTTTTGGTTCACTTTTCCGGCTGGCTCTTTCAAAATCCAGTAGAGCTACTCCACTCCCGCCCACCCCACCTTCCCTCTCCTTCCAGCCTCGTTTTGTGACTCGTACCCCTGGATTTGCCCAGCCTTTGCCTGGTTTGAATCCATGGCAATGGATTCCTGCTCCAAAGCCTGAGTGCCTTTGTGCATTCCGTCAGAGCAGCAAAGGAGAAAACTCATGGAAAACTTCCGCCGGGAAAAGGGAGCTTGGAAAAACCAGGGAGAGTGGCTTTTACATGGGAATATGGTAATGGGACACAGGGAATGATTTTAAACTAAAACAGGAGAGTTCAGGTGGGATATTGGGAAGAAATTCCTGGCTGGGAGGGTGAGGAGGGGCTGGGATGGAATTCCCAGAGAAGCTGTGGCTGCCCCTGGATTCCTGGAAGTGTCCAAGGCCAGGCAGCACAGGGCTTGGAGCACCCTGGGATAGTGGAAGGTTCCATGCCCCAAATTCCAAGTGGGTGGAATTTTAGATGAATCCCAGAACCAACAGGTTGGAAAAAGGTCGGAAAAGGTTTCCAGCAAGGTTGGAAAAGACCTTTAAGATCATCAAATCCAACCAATGACCCAACACCGCCTTGGCACTAAGAGCCACATCCACCCTTTTAAGATGAGCTTTGAGCTGAGCTTTGAGGTCCTTTCCAACCTCGGATTCCATGGAAATTTGAGTTTTGGGTGCTCCCATTCCCTCAGACTCACCCAGCACGCTGACGAAGGCGTTGGCCAGCAGGTAGCCGTGCTCGTTGGACGCGTTGCACTGGTACACGGCACTGCTGCCGATCTGCGTGTCCCGGAACACGATGGTGTCCCCGGCCACCTCCCGGCTCGGGTTGGGGGGAGACGCTTCAAAACAAGGACAGCTCCTTCAATTAGGTTCCAAACGAAAATCCACCCCATAATCTCACGGAGGGTCCGCCCAGCTCAGCCCAGCTCAAAGTCGGTGATGGTGTGTGAGCTCCACAGACACAGCTGGGAGCCACTGGGTGAACGGGACCCATCCCAGAGAAGTGGGGATTCACGTGGGTGTTGGGCCCCACCAGCAGCTCTGGCCTGTGCTCAGCCAGGAGATCCTTGACTGGGACCTGGGCTAGGATTTGGGCTGGGATTTGGGCTGGGATTTTGGAGAAGGAGTCAGCTTTGGCTCATGCTCAGCCATGAGATCCTTAGCTGGGATTTTGGTGGGATTTGGGCTGGGATTTGGGAGAAGGAGGCAACTCTGGCTCATGCTCAGCCATGAGATCCTTAGCTGGGATTTTGGTGAGATTTTGGCTGGGATTTTGGAGAAGGAGGCAACTGTGGCTCATGCTTAGCCATGAGGCCCTTGGCTGGGATTTTGGTGGGATTTTGGCTGGGATTTTGGAGGAGGATGCAACTCTGGCTCATGCTTAGCCATGAGGCCCTTGGCTGGGATTTTGGTGGGATTTTGGCTGGGATTTTGGAGGAGGAAGCCACTCTGGCTCATGCTGAGCCAGGATAACACCTTGGCAGGGATTTTGGCAGGGATTCTGGAGGAGGAGGCCCAGTCTCTCCCGCACTCACATTCGATGGGCTCTCCGTTCACCAGCCACTGGATGGACGGTTTGGGGTTGCCGTTGGCCCGGCACACGAGCCTGCCGTCCTCGCCGGGGGCCAGGATCAGGTTCTCCGGCTCATCCAGCCAGTAGGGAGCAGCTGGAAAACAGCCCCGCCCCGGTGACACAGGGACAGAGGCACCACCCCCGAATTCCCCCCTCCAACACTCCCCGGGAGAGGAAGGTGATGGAAAAACTGAGTGGGTTTCCCAGGATTCGGTGAAGGAGGAGAGACCCCTTTCCCTCTTCCATGCCACACAAACCCACCACCACTTCTATCAGAGGGTTCCCATCTCCCGCTGCTTTTGGGGCCATTTGGACAAGATTTAATTCAAAAAAAGGAAGAGTTAGATGGGATATTGGGATGGAATCATTCCTTGGGAGGGTGGGGAGGGGCTGGGATGGAATTCCCAGAGAAGCTGTGGCTGCTCCATCCCTGGGAGTGTCCAAGACCAGGTTGGATGGGGCTTGGAGCAACATGGGATCATGGAATGTGTCCTGGAACTGGGCGATCTCTGATGTCCTTCCAACCTAACCCATTCCATGATTCCCTGAAGAACAGACCCTTTCCCAGGGAAAGGCGCCACTGTCCCTCCCAGTATTCCATGAATGTCCCCTCCCGGCTCCAGGCGGCCAGGACCCAAAGAGGGAAGGTAAAGGTGACGTACCCTTCACTCTCACCGAGATCGTGTGGCGGATGCTGCCCATCTTGTTGGAGGCCAGGCAGAAATATTCCCCGGAGTCCTCCTCGGACACGTTGGAGATGCGCAGGGCCTTGTTGAAGTTCTCCAGCTTGGTTTTACCCACCGGGAGCTCCCCGCCTTTCTTGTACCACATGATGTCCGGCGCTGGTCTGGGGAGAGGGGGGCCAGATCAGAGCTTTTCCAAAGGCGAGGGAATGACTCCCAACTAAAGAGTTGTGATTCCTAAATAACAGTGAAATTCCCATCCTGGGAACCACCAAAACCCAGGGGGAAGATCTGATCTAACTGGTGGGCCACCCTCCTTCCCATCACCGCCCCTAAAACACGGCCCTGAGCATTCCCAGCAGGTCAGGAACAGTGTTCTCCTCCTGGTCCTCCAGGGAATTCAGGATCATGGAATTCTGGAATGGTTTGGGGTGGAAGGGACCTCACAGCCCATCCCTGACCATGGTCTGATGGTGTGGGCTGGACCACAAGCCCAGGACACTTCTGGGGGACACAAATGTCCTCCCCCACAGTGTGGTGAGGAGCTCCCGGAAAATTCCCAAATTTTAGGACAAACCAGGGGGGAATTATCCTTGGACAAGGATCTGAAGACACCTGGAAACCTCAGCATTTCCATCTGCTCATGGAGCAGGTGATGGGAGTGCTGTTAGCAGCTGAAAAGGAGGGAATGATCCCCTTTTCCCAATCCAGGGGTGATTCCTTGTGCTGATCCCGCTGGGAATTGCTGGGAATCTCCCTCTGTGGGGTACATACACTCCGGAGGCGATGCATTCCAGCAGGAGATCCACCCCTCGGAGCACCATCTGGCTGCTGGAAGTTCCGTAGGGATACATGAAGCTGGGAGTGGTTTCTGAGATCCCTCGGGCTGGAATCAGTGGGAGAGAAGGAAAAACGAAACAAAACCAAAAATAAAAGCAAAAAAAAAAAAAAAAGAAAAAGGAAAAAAAAAAAGAAAACAGAACACGGGTCTTTTAAAAGTCTCCAGGAATTCACGGAAGGTGTCACCTCCCTGGCTATCCTGGGATTCTGAACTCACCCAGGAATGTGCCTGGAAAAGGAAGGAAGGCTCCAAATGAATTTGGGATTGAAAAAAACTAGGGGAGAGAGAGGAAGTTTGGCAGGCAGGGGAGAGAAGGGGCAGCAGAGGGGACTGAGCGCTGGGGATGGTCCCCATTCCATCAGTTCCTGCTTTTCCTGCCCTCCCTGCCTCTGGAAAATGGGCTGGAATCAGATGGAACTGGGGAATCTTGATGGGTGGAACATATAATGAAGGACAGGAGGAAAAATGGGCACGGAAAGGGTTTGTTCAGACCCGGAGCTGCTTTTCCACAGAATTCCCCAGGATACAGAGCATTCCCAGGGCTCCAGCAGCACCAAGGAGGTTTTCTAGCTTTCCTGAAAGCCTGGAAGGATGGTTCCCCTTGGAAAGGGACAGCTCAGCCACCCAAATGACCCATTTAGGGCTGGACAGGGAAGTTTAATGGGAAAAAAACAAAGGGAAGACACGAGACAATTCCCTATGGATCCACACACAGTGAAGGAATCTGTGCAGGGGGAAAGAATTAATTATTCATGGAAAAAATTCCATTAAGGAGTGGAATGATTGACCTAGATCTGGATCAGTGAGGACGAAACAGGATGAGATGGGTGGGAAAGCAGCAGTAGCAGGGATGGAAGTTATGGGATTAGGAAAGGGATGGGATGGGAACAGGGACACAAAAAATCCTGGAGTGATCCATGGGGAGAGACCAAATTTTCCTTGGCTCAACGAGTGGGAGGATTTTGGGAATTTTGGGAAACTTCCAGAGCTGTGGCAGAGGAAGGAGGAGGGGAGTGGGGATGGGGGCTCTTCCTGGAATTCCCACCTTAGGGAAGGAACACCCAACGCCAGGATTCATCCATGGAATGTCTGGAATTGGCTCCACGCCCACATCCCGCCGCTCCCACGGGCTCCGCGCACTCTCCCAGTTAGTCAGTTATGGATTAATGGATTACCAGGGCAGGAAAATCCCAACTTTGTCCCAAAAATCCGACTTCTCCAGGTCTGTCTGCATCCCTGCTCCTGGTTTAGTCTCATTCCTGGTGAAACCAGCTCGACCCATCCCAGGGCAGAGCTCCCAAACCTCCACCACAACCGGGAGCTTCTCCCGCCACATCAGAAAATGGGAATTAATTATTTTATCAGCCAAGATTGGCTTTGATCAGGATTTATTCCCACTCCGGATCCTGTGGGATAACTGGAAGCGTTAAGCAGAGCAAGCTGGATTTTACAAGCTTGTATTAACGATGGCAATTAAAAATCAGGGAGATTAATTAGTACCCTCCTGGCTTTAATGAACCTAAGGACAGCATGGAAAAAACCTGATTTTTGCCTCAGCACAGCACTATTAATAAATAATAAATAACAATTAATAAATAATAAATATTTCGCTGTTTCTAACAGGGAGCAGCCAGAAACTCCCTCAGAACCAGAGGCTCTGAGCATGTGGAAGTTCCAGCTGGAAGTGTCAAGGTTTCCCTCATCCCTCTGGATGGATCCAAGCTGGAAAAACAAATTCCAGGAGCTGTTTATTTCGGCTTAAAAATTGACTCTGCTCCCAAGCTTTGCTGAGAACTGGGATCTTCCCAGAAATATCTGATTCCCATCCCAGAGCTGCCAACTGCCCCTTTCCCATCTAAAATTCCTCCATCAGTTCTGTTTTCCAGGGATGTGCTCATCCCAACACATCCCAGCTACTCAGCCCCGGCACAGCCAGGCTCAAACAGCCTCAGGTTTGCCAAAAAAGAGAGGAAAAGGGACAAAACAGGGTTTTAATTCCATTAAAAGGGGGGAAAAGTAGGAAATTCTGCTAATGAAATATTCCCTTTATGCTTTTGGATTGCTTTTCCCTGATAATTGCACACAGAATTCTGGGAATCGTCACTCCAAGGCCTGGCGACAAGGGGTGGGTGACACTTCCTGTGGTTATCCCAGCCCTGGAGAGGAATTTGGGACAAGTGTCCCACAAATCTCTCATGCTCCACATTCCCAGTAGCAGATCCCCCATTCCCAAGCTCAGGAGCATCCTGGGAATGGGATTCTCAGCCTTCCAGACCCCTTTTCCAGCTGCCTCTGGAGCCAAGTCAGGATCCTGGGGATTTGCACCCCAAGGAAGAGCAGCCAAGAGCCCCAAATCCCCCCAGCACCTCAAATCCTTGGGATTCACATCCCTGTCCACATCCCAAAGCTCCAGAATTCCCAGCCAGGTCATTCCAGAGAGGAATGCTGGGGCAGCCACAAGGAAAAGGACTGAGGGGAAGAATTGTTACCCCCATCTCATTAATTATTGAGTTAATTAAGGCCTGGGCTGGAGTCCAGGTCTGCACAGGGGTGGGAGAGGGGGATCTGAATCCTCTGGAGCCAGGAAGTTTTCCAGGGAATGTTACAACATGAACAGCAGGAAGTTTCTCCTGCGCACCCATGAAACGAGGGACAGAATGGGATTGTGTGGATAAAATCCCATTTTCCTGATGGAGCGACTCTCAAGATCCCTTTTCCCTGAACAATGGGAAATCCAGAAGCCCAGGAAAACTCTCCACTGGAATTCTCTTTGTCCCTCTCCCATCTCGTGTCCCCTCCCTTCCAGGTGGTTGATGCCACTCCCACCAAAGCTGATTTTGCTGCCGGTCCCTTTTCCCAACCATTTCTCCAAGCATTCCCAGACTGTCCAGCCCATCCCAGCACTTCCTCCCAGGCTGATTCCTCTGCTGAGCCTTTCCCAGCTCCTCAGCTCCCTCCAAACCCTCCCAGGATCCCAATGTGCCCTGGCACATCCCGCTCTTCTCCAGCTCTCCCAGCTGGCAACGCCCTCCTTGTCCCCAAAAGTCCCCGCGGGATGGGAATTGTGCCCTGGGCTGTGCCAGGCCCCAGGGAAGCTCCGGCTCCGCAGGGATTTCACTCCGGGACATGGTGGGGACAGCAAGGGACATTCCCAGAGCTCACCCCGCACAACCCGGCCCCAAAAGCAGCAGGAAGAGCAGGAAGTGAATCCTGTCCAGATCTGGGAGCAGTTGGAATCTGTGGTGGCTTTGGAGAGGTGGTGACATTCCCAGGATTCCCAAACCTGCCCCATCTCCTGCTCCCTAAAATCCCTCATGGCTGCCCTTGTTATCCCAACACATCCCTGACAATTCCAACCCATTCCCAGGGCAGCCATCCTGGATTTTTTTGTGCCTGAAGCATCATTTAGGATTTTGGGATGAGCTTCCCCCAGAAGGGGCAGAATCCAGAGGGAATTCCCTGCCCAAATTTAGGATTTTGGGATGGGATTCTCCCAACGGGCACAGAATCCAGAGGGTATTTCCCGTCCCAACAAAGGGCAGGATCCTGTGGAAGGATCCAGTTCATGTCTGACCTCTCTGCACAGGAATCACCCAGATTTCAGGAAAACCCAAATATTCCTTTTTTTCTTCCCTCTTTTTATCCCTGCCTGAGTTCAGCTGGAAATCCCAGGAATGCTCCTGCTGGAAATGTTCTTCTGGAGACATAGAAAAGAGGGATGAGGATCTGACGTTTAAATCCTGAGCTTTGCTCAGGACAAGAGAGACAAAACTCAGCTCAGCCAGACCCTATAAACCCCAAACCTCCCAAGCTGGGCTTAACTCTCTTAAACCCCGCCCAGCAGAAATGGGGAATTTTGTGGGGTTTTGTGGTCTCTTGGAGAGATTTATGCCCATAAATTTTGGCAAAGCTGAGGCCACGATGGGGACATGGCGACAGCAAAAGGGACGCGGGCAGGGAATGGGGTCAGTGGGGTTAGGCGGGACTGGGTTAAGCCGGGACTCCCAAAGCCAGCGTGGACTCACCGCGGTACATGGCGGGGGAATTTCCTAAAGACGTTTCGTTATGGGACTTCTCTGCAATTGAACAAAACACCGTGAGCAGCGCCGGGGAGGAGGGGACAGCGTGGGAAGGGGACGTGGGAATTCCCAAAAAACAATAGCCAGGATAGGGACACGGGGACATCCTAAAAAACAGCCAGGATGGGGACACAGGGACATCCTAAAAAACAGAGAGGATGGGGACATGGGGACATCCTAAAAAACAGCCAGGATGGGGACACAGGGACATCCCAAAAAACAGACAGGATGGGGACACAGGGACATCCTAAAAAACAGACAGGATGGAGACATGGGGACATCCTAAAAAACAGCCAGGATGGGGACACGGGGAATTCCCAAAAAACAGCCAGGATGGGGACACAGGGACATCCCAAAAAACAGCCAGGATGGGGACACGGGGACATCTGAAAAAACAGCCAGGATGGGGACACGGGGACATCCTAAAAAACAGCCAGGGTGGGGACACGGGGACATCCTAAAAAACAGCCAGGATGGGGACACAGGGACATCCTAAAAAACAGCCAGGGTGGGGACACGGGGAATTTGCAAAAAACAGCCAGGATGGAGACACAGGGACATCCCAAAAAACAGCCAGGATGGGGACACAGGGACATCCCAAAAAACAGCCAGGATGGGGACACAGGGACATCCCAAAAAACAGACAGGATGGGGACATGGGGACAATAGCCAGGATGGGGACAGGAGGAATTCCCAAAAAGCAACCAGGACTGGGACACGGGGACATCCTAAAAAACAGAGAGGATGGAGACATGAGGACATCCTAAAAAACAGCCAGGATGGGGACACGGGGACAACAGCCAGGATGGGGACATGGGGAATTCCCAAAAAACAGCCAGGATGGGAGACATGGGGACATCTGAAAAAACAGACAGGATGGGAGACATGGGGGCATCCCAAAAAACAGCCAGGATGGGGACACAGGGAATTCCCAAAAAACAGCCAGGATGAGACAGGATGGGGAACACTGGGACATCCCAAAAAACAGCCAGAACTGGGGACATGGGGACATCCCAAAACCAAGCAAGATGGGACAGGGTAGGGGACTTGGCGACATCCCAAAAAACAGCCAGGGTGGAGGACATGGGGAATTCCCAAAAAAAGACCAAGGATACGACAGGGTGGGGGACGTGGGGACATCCCAAAAAACAGTCAGGATGGAGACATGGGGAATTCCCAAAAACCAGCAAGGACAGGACAAGGCAGGGAACACGAGAATTCCCAGAAATCAGCAAGGATGGGACAGGCAGGAGCAGGGATCCAAAAGCACTCGGAGCACGGCGCCTTCCAGGACAAACACAGGAGGAACAGCAGGAATAGGGGCTGATTTCCCTCTCCAAGGGGTGGGAAGAGCTAGAAGTGTGTGAATTGTAGAGCATTTCCTTGGAATCTTTGGGAAAACCCAAATTTCTGAGCAATTTGGACGGGAAAATGGTTTTTTCTTTTTCTCCCTCTGTTTTTTGACTGCAAAAATTCCATATTCCAGCTGCTTTTTCCCATGGGATGGACACAGCTGGACAATGATGTAGGAAGGCAAGGAGGAGATGAAATAATAATAATTACTATTTTGTTGTTATTATTGGAATGATTTAAATCCCTGATTCCCTACTCCAGCTTGGCACCGAGGAGGAGGAGCTGCTACCCCGAGGTGGAAAACTCGGCACTCCCAGGTTCCACTCATCACATTCCTGCTCATTCAAGCTGCTGGAAAATCAAATTAAATTCCTCCCATCAGCATTCAGGAGCACCTGGTGCTTCCCAAAAAACCACCAGCACCTCCCAGTTGGATCTTCCTGGGAATGCTGGGAATGGGTGGGAGTTCCTGCCTGCTGCTGGTTGATGTTCGGGGAGGATTTTGTCACCTCGAGCCCCTGTGACAGCTCAGGGTCCTCGTGTTCCTCAAACTGCCCCCATTCCCTCTTCCAGAGTCACCCCAGCTCACCCGGAATTCCTTTTCCTTCAGGAATTCTAATTCCTGGAGGAAAACGTGCCCTGGAAGGGCCTGGAGCCAAAGAAAGGCTCTGGAGAGAGCCCCTGGTGTCCCCTCATCGGTGCTTGGTGGGGACACCCATCCTGAGTATCCCACCAGATTCCAGAGGTTCCCACCAGATTCCAGAGGCTCTCACATTCCTGGAGGCACTTCTCGGAGCAAAGGAATATCCACAGCCACATTCCACACTCATTTTTCCACCTCCAATCCCCTGGAGCAAGCCACAGCCAACTCCACCTTCCCAAAATATCCCTGGACATTTTACAATTCCCTGAACATGGTGGGAGTGTGGAAACACCCCCAGTTTTATCCCAAAGACATGGAATTGGAGTTTCCTGCTCCAAGTTACCTCTGTGTATTTCCCTGGAGATGAATTTCCAGGGAATTCATCTTCCCTTGGAGATGAATTTCCCTGATGATGCAGAAATGTTCTCCAGTTTATCCCAAACACACGGAATGGGTGATTCCTGCCCCGAATCACTTCTGGATATTTTACATTTCCCTGGAGACAGTAAGAATACTCCAGATGTGTCAAAACTCTGTAATTTATCCCAAACACACGGAATTGGTGATCCCTGCATGTCCCTGGAGATGATAGGAATGCTCCCTATTGGCTGAAACACTCCCTGTTTTATCCCAAACAACGGAATTGGCGATTCCTGCACCAAAGATCCCATTTCCCTGGAGAAGGTGGGAATGTGGGAATGTCCCATTTGTGAAACACTCTCCAGTTTACCCCAAACTCATGGAATTGGTGATTCCTGCATTTTCCTGGAGGTGGAATGTCCCAACTGTGCTGAAACACTCCCCATTTTATCCCAACATTGGGATTTGGTGATTTTTGCTTCAAGCCGCCTCCGGATATTTTACACTTCCCTGGAGACAGTGGGAATGCCACATCTCTGTCAAAACATTCCCTGTTTTACCCAAGTTGGCAATTTCCACTTTTCCCTGGAGACTGTGGGAACAAAACACTCCCAGTTTTACCCCAAACACACGGAATTGGCCATTCCTACACCAAACCACCTCAGGAACCCTAAACCCAGGAAGCTACAACCCCTCCCCACCCACCCACCCCAAAACCACCCAAACCCCTCCTAACCCCACCCAAACCAAACCACGGGATCCACTCTTCCCTTACTGGATTCCTGGCTGGAAAACCCTTTGGAAAGGAGCCCAAACTGGTCCCCCAGTGAGCCACTTACTGGTTTTGACCTTGAGGGTGTAGGGGTTCTTCTGCTGGATGGTGTGGGTGAAGTGGAAGCGGGCGTTGCAGCTGTAGTCCGTCAGCGCGTCCTGCGCCAGCACGTTGGAGAAGTAAAGGTCCCCGTTGTGGCCCTGGGACACGCGTTTGTCCTGCGGGATAGGCTCCATGGCTGTGGGAGAGAGGTGGGAATTCAGGGCCAAGTGGGAATTCAGGGCCAGGCGGGAATTCAGGTCCAGGCGGGAATTCAGGGCCAGGCAGGATTTACGGAGAACGGGAATGGCGGAAGGATGGGGCGTGCGAGGTGGGGAGTAGGGGTGGTGAAGTAGGAGGAAGGGCTCTAAGCTAACAGAAGCTGCCCTAAATTAGCAGGAAGTGCCCTAAATTAGTGGTTATGACCCTAAACTAGCAGAATGTGTCCTAAGTCAGCAGGAAAAATCTCCTAAATTACAGTAACGACCCTAAATTACAATCACGACCCTAAATTAGCAGAAAGTGCCCTTAATTAGCAGTAATTACCCTAAACTACCAGCCATGAGCCTAAGCTAGCAGCCACAACCCTAACCTAGCAGAAAGTGTCCTAAGTAAGCAGAAAAAAACCGAACTACGAGTAACGACCCTAAACTACTAAAAACTACCCTAAACTAGCAGAAATCATCTTTAATCAGCAGTAATTACCCAAAACTACCAACAATGACCCTGAGCTAGCAGCCACGATCCTAAACTATCAGAAACAGCCCTATCAAGCAGAAATTACCCCAAACTATCAGGACCAGCCCTAAAGTAGCAGAAAGTGACCTAAACTGAGAGAATTGACCCTAAACTAATAGAAATTACCCTAAACTAGCAGAAACAACCCTAAACTATCAGGACCAACCCTAAACTAACAGGAGCAACCCCAGGCTGACAGAATCAACCCCAAAAGATCAGCAACAACCCCACCCATGGTTATTTTAAGTCTCACGGGTGACGGAGCCGCCATTCCCAGAATTCCAGGTGGGAAAGGTGCTCCAGACTCACAGCTGCTCATCCAGAAGATGACGGGCTCGGGGAGGCCGGGTGGGGGATTGCACTGCAGGCTCAGTGGGGCCCCCTCATCCACCTCAATCACATCCACCTTTTCCTTGGGCCACAGCGGAGATTCTGCCATGGGAAGCAAAGGAAAGTGAGGAAAGAAGGGAAGGATTCCTCAGGAGTGATTCCTGCTCCATCCAGCCTAGTTTCAGAGCAAAATTCATCTGCAAAACTCCCTGAAATCCATGCCCCCAAATCCATCCTTCAAACCCATACCCTCCAAATCCATCCCTGGAATCCGTACCCTTGAATTCATGTCCTCAATTCCATCCCCACAATTCCATCTCCTTAAATCCATGTCCTCAGGTCCATATTCAAATCCATATGCTGAAATCCATCCCTTTAAATTCATCCATCAAATCCATCCCTGAAATCCTTGCCCTTAAATTCATATCCTCAGTTCCATGCCCTCAAATCCATACCCCTAAATTCATCCATCAAATCCACCCCTGAAATCCATACCCTTCAATTCACATCCTCAATTCCACGCCCTCAAATCCATCCCTGAAATCCATACCCTTAAATTCACATCCTCAATTCCACACCCTCAAATCCATCCCTGAAATCCTTGCCCTTAAATTCACACCCTCAAATCCATCCCTGAAATCCATACCCTTAAATTCACATCCTCAATTCCCCACCCTCAAATCCATCCCCTCAATTCCACCCCATCCACCCTGAGCAGTTCCCAGCCACATTCCTTCCCTGTCTCCAGGACACACCTGGACACACCTGGAGCTGTTTGAGCGCTGGAAATTCCCTCCCAGACCACCCGTGGCCCTGCTCTGCTTCCCTGGAATCACTCACTGGAAACCTGGAGGTGGATTTTGCTGGAAAGGGCCGTGCCGTAATCATTCCTGGCGAAGCACTGGTACTCGCCCTCGTAGTCATCGGGCCGGCCCCCGCTGTGGAAGTCGATGACCAAAGTCCCTGATCTCCTCCTCATGGACACCTTGGGATCCTTGGCCACGTTGAAGAACTTCCCGTTCCGCGTCCAGGAAAAGCTGGAATGGCAAGGAAAAGCTGGGTTTGGAGCCATGTCCTCAAGGAGGTCCCTACCTGTGCTGGGACAGCAGCGGGACGGGCTGGGCAGGGAGGTGGGAGAGGCTCCGGAGCTGTGAGGGACAGCGGGATGAGCGTTGGGAATGCACTCACGTGGGAACGGGGTTGCCTTTGGCTTCGCATTCGATGAAGATGTTATCCCTGGGATCCACGATGTAATCCTTGATGGATTGCTTGGTGATGGTGGGGGGCTGCGGCACTGCGAGGAATGGGAAATCCGTGAGGAACCGGGGGAGATCCCTCAGCGCCATCCCGCAGCAATTCCTGCTGGGATCTCAGCTCCTTCCCCCAGCTGGGTGTGTGATTTGGAGGTTGAATCCTGAGGAAATTCCTGTGAATTCCCTGAATTCATCATTTCTTGGAGCATCACAGAGCCTGGACTCCCTTTAGGGACCAAAAATCCTCAATTCCCTCTCTGTATCTTGGTCTGCTTAGGGAATGTCCCAGTTCCAACCTCCTGTTCCCGCAGGGTGAATCCAGTGGGAATTCATCCTGAACCTGCAGCTCAGAAGAGGCTGGGTCAGGGATCCTGAGAAATTCCTGGTGCAAGGAAGAGATTCCAACTCCCCAGGATGAGCCCAAAGGAGCTCAGACCTGGAATTTAGGAGGGCAGGGATGGAAAAGGGGACACAGGAACCCCATGGCTGGGATAAGACCCGGCCCTGATCTCTGAACTGCAGATCCCATCTCCTGAGGTGAAGATCCATGGCTGTTTCTTCATCCTCTGAGATCCAGGGATGCTCCCAGCTCATCAGGATGTGAGGCTGAGCCTGGAACAGGCACCAGGAGGGGATTCCTGGATTCCTGCCCTTCTCCAAACCCAAACCCTGCAGGGTCAACTTTTTCATGGCAAACACAGCCTGGCCCCTGCTCTGGGGACAGCACAGAGAGCTGGGAGCTCTTCCCAAGCTGCTCCAGCCTTTCCATGCCTTTCCCAACCTGGACATGCATGAAAAGTGGCTCAGAAGGGACCACGTCCCACTTGTGCCACCACCACCACCAGCAGCCACTGCTCAGGGACCCCTCATGCAGTTTTGGGGAAGGGAACACTTACATTCACTCTGGATATTTGCTGTTATTCCCAAAGGGAAAGCATAGAGGGAAAAAGACAGGAGGTTAATTCAACCTGTTCCAGCCCTGCTCCCAGCAGAGCCAGAAAACAAATCCAGCTTTTACAGGCCTTGGAAATTCTATACAAAAATCACTTTTCCTTCCAAATGTGGAGGAGAAAACCTAATTGTGGAGGAGAAAAGCCAACTGCGGAGAGGAAAACCCAACTGTGGAGGAAAAAACCCAAATTTGGAGAAGAAAACCCAAATGCGGAGGAGAAAATCCAAACGTGGAGGAGAAAATTCAATTGTCAAGGAGAAAACCCAACTGTGGAGGAGAAAACCCAAATTTGGAGGAGAAAACCCAATTGTGGAGGAAAAAACCCAAATTTGGAGGAGAAAACCCAACTGTGGAGGAAAAAACCCAACTTTGGAGGAGAAAACCCCATTGTGGAGGAGAAAACCCAAATGCAGAGGAGAAAATCCAAACGTGGAGGAGAAAATTCAATTGTCAAGGAGAAAACCCAACTGTGGAGGAGAAAATCCACCTGGATGTTCCCACCTTCATCCCACCTCCTCCCCACCCCAGTGAGGAATTTTTGGGATGGAACTGGAGAGGATAAATCCCAAACTTACGGTCCAGGGGGACCTCGATGGCGCTGACGAGGTGCTGGAGGCAGAGGGCAAAGGCAATTCCGGCACAGGTGACCCGGGCTCTCCTCAGGATCATCTTGGAGCTTCCCTGTGTGGCCTCAGGACCTTGGGATGTCCCTTGGGGTGACTTTGGGGTGTCCCCTGGGGTGGTGGCACGTGCAGAGGGATCCTCAGCTGGAAAAAAACAACCCCAGAGTCACATGGTTGAGCCAATCCTGGCTCAGTTTTCCCTTTGGAAACTTCGGGAACGCGGCGTTTCCGCCCAAAAAATGGTGGGAATGGGGCCAGGAATGGTGGCCAGGGTTTGGGGAACACATGGGAACTGCTCTCCCGAGCCCAGGATTGTCCTGCTGGAAGGATTTATGGGGTTGTTTGGGCTCCAGTCCTAGAGCCAGTGCCCAGGGACCAGGAGAAAATTCCTGGTAGCAGTGGGATCCAAATGCAGCCAGTGGGATCAAACAAAAATGTGGATTTTCTGCTGAAAAAAATTAATAATAATTGTATTTTATGTGCAAAAATTACTGAGGAATATCCAATCCCTCAGGGCATGGGGATGAGCTCAGTGGTCTGGAGCTGCTGTCCCAAAAACCATGGCATTGATCCAGCAGAATTCTAGGATTGGGATTTTTCCCAACTGCTCTCCAAACAATCCCATTCCCAGCCAGGATCCAGATGTTTCCCCGGCTGCTACCAGGCCCTGTGGATGTGCCAGCCTGGCCAGAGAGTGAGAAAACCAGACAAGTTTTCCCAGAAATGGCTGGTGAGACTTCAGGGAGTTGAAGATAAATAATGACAGCTTGTCATTATAAACAACCTGCAGGTGTTGTTTTCCTACTCTCTGTTTTCCTGTTTTTCTCAAAGATTGTTTATAAGAGAAAAGGTGCTTTGTTAATTAGCCAATCAGGTGAAATGTGTTGATTAATGGAGCAATCAGGTCTATCTGTAGGGGAAAAATGTATAAAAAAATGTATAAAAAAAAGGGGGAATCTGAAGAAAAGTTATGTTATGCTGCCCAAACCAACCTCCTGGTGAGTCTGTCATTTCTTACTCAACAGCGACAATATCCCATCCAATCTCCCAGGATTTTCCACTTTTTATCCCTCTGGCAACAAATGCAGATCCCAAAAGGACAACAAAAGCTCTAAATCCATTTCAAACAGGGATGTTTTAAGGGAGGGAGGCAGTGAGGGTTAAAAAGGGTCCAAATAGGAACAGCTCGAGCCTGAAAAGTGAGGGATTTCCTGTTTTCCTTGGATTTGGGGGTGCGGGATAGCTGAGAGGGAAGGAGGAAGTTCCTGGCACAGATTCCTGGGGGAGATTTGTAAATATGGGAATATAAAAGGGCTGAGCCCAAGCTCTGATGGGAAATCCTGGAATGGTTTGGGTTGGGAAGGGAATTTAAAGCTCATCCCAAGCACAGGAGCACCTTCCCCTATCCCAGATTGCTCCAGCCTGGCATTGGGCACTTCCAGGGATCCAAGGGCAGCTTCTCCCTACAAATCCCTCTCAGTCCCACTGCAGTGAGGCTGCAAAAATCCAGGAATATCAGGAAGAAATGAAATTCCAGACAATTCCTGAGCTGTAAAAGTGACATGGAATCTCTGGCCTGAACCCATGGGCAGAATCCTGCAGGAATGCCTGGGCTGGATGATCCAGGATGATCCACAGGATGGCACAGAGCAGCGCTGGCCAGGAGAAGGGAAAACCACACGGGGAATTCATCCCCTGGAAATGCCAGGCTCCTCCAGGCTCCTCCAGGCTCCTCTAGGCTCCTCCAGGGCCCCTTTGTCCGGAGCAGATGTGGGCAGAGGGAACAATCCCTGGGAACAATCCACGGGAACAATTCCTGGGCGTGTAGGTGGCTCCTGGAGAACACAGCCCAGCATTGTCCCTGCTGCTCCCGCCGGGAAGGGGGAATTCTCCTGTCACAGAGAGGCTGGAGCTGCCACGGGGATCAGGGACATTCTGAGCTGGGGGGTGCTGGAGTCGGGGGAATGGCAGGGGAAAAGTTTTTCCCAAAAATCAGCACTTTCCCAGATTTTTTCTGGCATAGAAAAGATCTGACATCAGCCCGAAAAGCAGGAAAAATCCATCAGCCTCATCCCTACATCCCAGAGGGAGGCACGGAGAGGGGAGGGGTGGTTGGAGTTGGTCCCTCACCAGCAGGACCAGGCTGAGCCCTGCTCTGCTCCTCAGAATTCTGTGGAATTCCCTCTTTTCTCCCTGCAGGATCTGAAATAACAACCCATGGGAACAGCTCCTCTTCCTGCAGAAATTCCCAGGAGATCCCGCTCTGGCACCAGCCAGGACACGGATCCCCCTGCAGGGGATCTGCCCCGAAGTCATCTCGTTGTCAGAATTCCCCAAAATCCCTACAAACAGCAGCACCTGGAATGTCCCCTGGGATCCACTGGCTGCACAAACTGCTCTGAGGACAGGCTGCAATTCATTCATTCCCATTTCTTAAAATGAGATTTTTTTGGGATAATGATGGGAAAATCCCTTCCCAACACCCCCGCTCCTGAAAACACCCCCAGCTCCAGAGCAGGGAATGGGAAGCAAAGGGAATCTGGGCTTGGAATTCAACAAAATTAAACAGTGAGGGATTTGATTTAATCAGCTCGTTAGGACCAGCAGGATGCTCCCAGCAGCAGTTGGATTTTTATCCCAGTTTATCCCGATTTATGGCTGCAGGAGGAACAGTAAAACTTTGGGAATTGCTGTCCCCAGGGAACATTCCGGCAGCTCCGTTTATTGCTTCATTAAAGCTGATTGAGGAGCACGGAGCAGCTTTGCCACCAGCAGAAAATCCCCTTGGGCTGGTGTCTTGGTTTTAGAAATAAATAATAAAACCCCATTTTTTACCTTTAAACAACTCATCTTTAAAACAACACCCCATAAGTTGACAGAACCCGTAAGCTGTAAAAAGGCTGGGGGGCACTGGGGCTTCTCCAGCACCATTTTCCAGGAATCCCAACAGAAAATCCCAAAGAATCTGTGGGGTGGTCACTCAGGGACACTCTGGTCCTCTTGTCCCGATGGAGCAGCAAATCCCATCCCAGCAAATCCCATCCCAGCAAATCCCATCCCAGCCCCCCTGGCAGCTCAGGACAGGTGGAGGTGACACTGTGCCATTGTCACCTCCTTCCCAGAACCATCCATCCCACGCTGCTCCCAGAAAACCCGTGGAGCTGGTGGCACGGGGGGACACCGGCCCTGCCTGTCCCCAGAGTGTCCTCGGGCCACCCCACCCTGGTGGCATCTGGGCCTGGGATCAGCCAAGGGTTAATCGGGTGGGAAAACAGCCCTGGGATGGATCCGGAGCCTCTGGAAAAGCTTCCCAGCTCCCACCTCCGCTCCTGCTGCCGGGCTTGGAGCATCCTGAGCCTCTCCAAGGATGGGAATGTTTGGATGAGCTGTGGGATTTTGGGGGTCCCCAGGAGTCCCTTCCCACTGGGGATATTCCGAGGTTTTGTGAATAAAATGATGGATGCAGCACTCAGAGAGAGGAAAACTCTGATCACACGGAGCTGGGAGAGGGTTTGGCTGGAATTCCCTTCCCTGCTGGACACAGCCCACAGCTCGTCTGTGCCAGGGACGTCTGTTCCCATGGGGAAATCCGCTCGGGGAAGCTGGGACACGTGGGATTCCTCTCCTGTGTGAGAGGAACCCTCGGACACAGGAACAGCAGATCCTGATCCCATCCTTGGATCCCAGACCCGACTCTCCCTCCTGCCAAGGGCATCAGGCATGGCAGATCCCAGTGGGAACTGAGTGATCCCAGTGGGGACTGAGTGATCCCAGTGGGGACTGAGTGATCCCAGTGGGAACCGAGTGGTCCCAGTGGGAACCGAGTGATCCCAGTGGGGACTGAGTGATCCCAGTGGGATTCCCAGTGGGTATTGCTTGATCCCAGTGGGAACCAACTGATCCCAGTGGGAACTGAGTGATCCCAGTGGGGACTGAGTGATCCCAGTGGGATTCCCAGTGGGAACTGAGTTATCCCAGTGGGAACCAAGTGATCCCAGTGAGAACTGAGTGATCCCAGTGGGAACCAAGTGGGAACTGAGTGATCCCAGTGAGAACTGAGTGATCCCAGTGGGAACCAAGTGGGAATTGAGTGATCCCAGTGGGGACTGAGTGATCCCAGTGAGAATCGAGTGATCCCAGTGGGATTCCCAGTGGGAACTGACTGATCCCAGAGGGAATTGACTGATCCCAGAGGGAATTGACTGATCCCAGTGGGAACTGAGTGATCCCAGCAGGAACTGACCTGGCCTCGGACACTTCCATGAAGTTCTTTCCCAAAAACCCACCTGGTGACCCCGAGCTGATGCTCCAGGTGTGTCCCACCATTCCTGGCAGGGTTTGGTGACCCCATTCCCACTTCTTTTCCCAGGAATTGCGACAGCCCTCGAGGACATTTTCCACAGGAATGTGATGAAATTCCAAATTTATTCATTCCCCAAGGAGAGCAACACCCTTCCCTGCTGTTTCCCACCATTCCCTGCTTTTTCTCACCACTTTTCCCGTTGCTCTCCACGGAGTTGTCACCCTTTGTCACTCAATCATCAAATCCTGGTGTCACCACCTCTCCATCTGCTGCCGGAGCTGCCTCCGGAATGGGAATAAATTAATTGGGAGAAGCTTCTGGCTCTGGGATAATGAAGTTGGCACAAACCCAGCTCAGGAGGGAGCCCAGGGATGCCGTGGTTAAAAATTCCATAAAAATAAAAGGGATTGGGAGGAATTAAAAGGCCAGGTTGGAATTTAAGGTTTCCTTGGAAAACGTCGAAGGAGGGATTGAGCCAGGGATGAATGAAGTGAGGATTTTTATCTGCCAAAACTTTCCAAAATCCCTGGAAAAGGTGGAATCTGTGTCCTGCAAATCCTTGGAAACACAAATCTCCCCTTGCTGACACCGCTGGAAGTGGGAGGGAAAATCCGCAGGAAAATCGCGAGTTTAAAGTCGAGGGAAAAAACAAAGGAAAGGGAAATTTCAATATTTAACTCCTCCCACCAAAGTTTCCTGCTGGGAATATTCAATGGGAAAAGCGTGAAAATCCATTAAAACCTCAGAGCTGAGGGAAACAAAGAGCAGGGATTGGGACTGAGGGCTGGATCAGCAAATTCCTTGAATTCTGCAAGTTTTCCTTGTCTTTCCCAGGATAATGTGGGAATGTGGAGCATGTCCCGCCCTGGATGAGGTGATGAAAATTGGGAATCTCCCTCACGTTGCCTTGGGAAGGATTTCTCTCCCTTTTTCCAAGCTCATGACGAGTGCTCAGAGCATGGAAAACCCAGAATTTCCATGTGGGAGGGACAAATCCCACAAAATCCAGGCACAAAACCCCTTTAGGATCTCAGGGTATCCCACAAAAAAGCTCAGAGTGGGATGATCTGGAGCATCCCTGCAGGATGCCAGACCCCTTTTTGGGATTTTCCCATTTTCCTGACCCTTTTCCTGCCGCTCTCCCGCATCCCTCAGGATCTCACCCCTCGCTGGTGGCCATGGCAACACCAATCCATGTGGGAAAGGGGAAAATCCAGAAAATTATTCATGAGGAATGAGGGAGAGCTGGGAGCAGACCCTCTGGAAGCTGGTGGGAAGAGGCTCGGTGTTCCCATTGGGAAAACGCTCCTGATTTATTATTAAAAAGGGAAAAATTCCTTTTTGTTGTTGTTGTTGAGCTTAATTAGGAGGAAAATCTTCCTGGAGGAAGGAATCCTTGGTGATCCCAGCCCTGCTCCCAGCCCTTTTCCCACTCCTCTGGTTTTCCAGAGCATCTGAGCAGGAGGGGAGTTTGGGAAAGCAGAGCAGGCAAAGCCTGGTTTTAAGTAGACCTGGAATTGTCCCATTCCCTGCTCCCGAGGGAATTCTGCTCCATCAGCTCCAACTCTGAACTCCTGGAGGCTGTGGGGATTCCCAAACCTCCTGCCTGTGCTTCCCACTGCTCCATCCCTGCCCTTGGAGGGGCACCCCAGCCGCTCTGGAATTCCCCCCATCCCAAAAATCCCACTTCCCTCTGAATTCCTGGAGCTCCAAACCTTCTCCCGTGTGCTTCCCACTGCTCTGGAATGACCCCATCCCACAATCTCCAAGGATTTGATTTATTCCACCTCCTCCTGCTCCAAGGGCAAGGAATCACATCCCTTTCCCTCTCCCATGTCCAGCACAGTTTTCCCTCTTTTTATCCTAAAAAAAAAGTTTCAAATCCAAAGATTTACAGGAAATCTCCTCATCACAGTTATTCCAAGGATGGGGAGCCACTTCCCTTTCCCTCTCCCACATCAGGCACAGCTTTCCCCTCCAAAGTTCAGATTTTCCCTCTCTTTATTCCAAAAAATCTCTCAAATCCAAGGATTTACAGGAAATCTCTGCCATCTCCTCACACATATTCCAAGGACAGGGAGATACCTCCCTTTCCTCTCCCACCTTTTCCCCTCTCCAAAGCTCAGGTTGAGCTTCTCCCTCTCTCTATCCCAAACTCGAAGATTTTCCACGTTCCAGGAAGGATGCTCTGAGATCCCCACATCCCAAAAAAAATCCCTGCTTCCCCCTAAAATTTTCCACATCCTGAGAGCTCCCTGAGCTTCCCACAATCCAAAAAATCCCCCTTTCCCCCTTAGATTTTCCACATCCTGAGAAAGATGCCCCGAGATCCCCACATCCCAAAAATTCCTGATTGCCCCTAAGATTTTCCACATCCCAAGAAGGACACCCTGAGCTCTCCACATCCCAAAAATCCCCCTTTCCCCCTAAGATTTTCCACATGCTGAGGATGTCCCAAGATCCTCACATCCCAAAACATCCCCATTCCTCTCTAAGACTTTCCACACCCCAGGAAGGACACCCTGAGCCCCCCACATTCCAAAAATCCTCATTTCCCTCTAAGATGTTCCACATCCTGAGAGCTCCCTGAGCTCCCCACACCCCAAAAAATCCCCCTTTCCCTCTCCCTGTCCTCCCCTGGCTCATCTCAACCCCTCCATCCCAGAGAAGCGCCGAGGCTCCACAGCCCTGATCCGGAATTCCAACTTTCTCCGTCCTTCCCTTCTTTCCCTGCCTCTTCCCTCGGGAACAATGGGGCCGTGGCAGGGGACACTGCCCACTCTGTGCCCTCCCCGTGCCCGAGTGCCAGCCTGGGCCTGTCCCCGTGTCCCCAGCGGGTGACGGCGTTTTGTTCCCAGATGCAGCTTCCTTTTGTTCCCGAGCCTGGGGAAAAGCAGAGCAGAGACATCCCCACCACTGAGAATTCCCAGCCAGGAATTTCTGACTATCCCACCGATCTTCCAGCTTGGAACTTTTTGGGTTTTCGCCTCTGCTCCCTTTCACAGCAAGAAAATTCCAGAGGAATTGGGGAGTGGGTCACAGGGATCTGCATTTCTAAATCTCCTGCACCCTCATCGCTCATCCTGGGATTTTCCAGCTGGGAAAGAGCCAACCCCAGCCAGGGAAAAGTGGGAATTTCACTGAAAATAAAACTAAAAATCCAGATGAGGCCTGGCTGCGTGTCCTGGCTCCAGCAGAAATTTGGGAATAGATGTGGGAAGGAGGAAGTGGGGAGAGGAATCTTTGTTGGGTTAATTGTCTGGGATTTCCCTGGAGGGTGGTGCAGGAACTTCGGGAGAGACTTCCCAGAGAATAAAAGTGGGAATTTCCCAGCGGAGGGCAGCGGGAGATTAGGACTAATCAGGCGAGCCCAGCAGAGATAAACCCGCCTTAAAAACAAAGCTCCGCTTTGTAGCTTTAAACGAGGATTCGCCCCATCCCATCCACGGCTTCATTAGCATCTCATTAATATGCAATTCCCATTTTCCTGATTAAACGGCTGGGAGTAGGGAAGGCAGGGAGGAGGAGGTGCCCTGGTGACGGCTCTGAACCCTGGGGACAACTTTTGGGGCAAGAATTCCAATTTTCCTGCTTCCCAAGGTGCTCTCCAAGGATTTTCTGTCCCAGGTGAATCCAAACCCTGATATTTGGGAGTGAACACAGCAACATTCCCGATTTTCCAGCTCCCCCATCCCAGTATGGAATGAACATCGTGCCAAGGGGAATGTTCTTATCTCCACAGCCAAAATTCCCTCTTCAGGGCGATTCTGAGAACTTGGAGCTTCCAGGAGCCGCTCCCGAGGTTTTAGCACATCCCCAAATCCCATCCCAGTTCCCTCCATCTCCAGGACCCCCCAAATCCTCCCTCCCCCACCACAAACCCCTTTCAGTTCCACTTTGAGCCTCATTAAACCCTTGGGATAATTCCAGCCTGGCTGATCCTGGATTTTCTGGGATTGGGGGATGCCCACCAGGGCAAGGCAGAGAGATTTCCAACGGCTGGAAAATCGGAATGGGGCTGGGAGGGAGAAGGATGGGACAGTGAGAGGAGCAAAACTCGGGATTTGAAACCATCAAACCCCACCCCTGCTGATGGGTTTGTTCCTTTTCCTGGTTTTCCCTGGATTTGCTGGAATGAAAAGCCGCTCCAGCCTCTTGGAGAGGGAACATGAAAGGGAGAAAAGATCTGAGCGGGGCCGAGAGGGTTTTAATTTCATTCCCTAAAGAGCTCCTGGGATGTTCTGTTGGGATATCAAAGGAAAAATGGGATTTGGAGAGGATTTGCTCCTGCCCTGGGCATTCTGGCCATTCCATGATTTCCTAGGGAGAGGAGGAGGAGGAGGAGGGAACAGCAGCATTCCCAAGGCTGGACATGGTGGCACTTCCCAGACCCCCCCAGGTCACTCTGCCCAGTGCTGGACTGGTCCTCCACAAGGATTTTGGGATTTCCCAGTGCCCAGAGCCAGGAAATCCCACCTGGAGAAGCCTCAGCTTCCTGATTTCCCAGGTTTGGAGCTGGCTCTGCGGGGCTGGAGATGAGGTGGCCCTGGAACATCTCCTGGTGGTGTCCCCAGGATCTTCCCAGGGCAGCTGAGATGTCCCCGGGAATTTCCCCTGACCCTGGAGATGTCCCCAGGAATTTCCCCTGACCCTGGAGATGTCCCCAGAAATTCCTCCTGACCCTGGAGGGTGGAGACGTCCCCAGGATTTTCCCTGATTCTGGAGACAGCCCCGGGACCTTCCCCAGCTCTGGAGAGTGGAAATGTCCCCAGAAATTTCTCCTGACCCTGGAGGTGTCCCCAGAAATTTCTCCTGGGGGGAATAAGGGGAAGAATGAGGGGGAATAAAGGGAAGAATAAAGGGCAATAAAAGAAAGAATTTTCCTGATGATCACTGGAAGCTGAATCCCATAATCCCTCCAGAAATCCCAATTAACACCTCAGAAATCCCAATTATCACTTTGGTGCACCTTGAACTTCCCGCTCCTCTTCCTCCAGCTTTCCCAGCTATTCCTGCATTCCCATTTCATCTTTCCCTGCTTAAAACCACATCCCACACCCCTCCCCCGGCTCCCAGGGGAACCCTTTGGGTCCTTTTCCCCCCAAAAAATCCCTGAGATGAGATTTTGGGATGAGATTCCAAGGATGTGGCTGGAACAGCCGGATGAATCCCACACCGCTGGATCAGAGGGCTCAGCTCCATCCCAGGGCACCATTCCTGCTCTTCCCTCTCCTCCAGCAGAGCACGGGGTTAAAATTATCCCTGAGCAGCTCAAATCCCAAATCCTGGGGGGTTTTATGGCCTCTGGAGCCAGATCCTGAGGACAGCTCCGGCTGTGGCACAGATCGGGAGCAGAAATAGCAGGAGGGTGGCACAATTTGGGATGGGCACATCCCAAACTGGCACATCCCAAGCTGGCACATCCCAAACTGGCACATCCCCCTGCACCTGGAGGATCTCCCAGGAACAGCCCCTCCAAAGCCTCTCCCGGCTCAGGTTGGTGGGAATAAGATCCTAAAATACCCAACGCCCCTCCCTTAGTGGGAAAGGGATCCCAAAGCTTCCCAAAGCTCCTCCACGGCTTCCCCCAGCTCTGGTTTAGTGGGAAAGGATCCTAAAATCTCCCAAACCCCTTCCATGGCTTCTCCTGGCTCAGATTTAGTGGGAAAGGATCCCAAAATCTCCCAAAGCCCCTCCATGGCTTCCCCCAGCTCTGGTTTAGTGGAAAAGGATCCCAAAATCTCCCAAACCCCCTCCACAGCCTCTCCTGGCCCAGGTTTCCAGGGAAAAGGATCCCAAAATCTCCCAAACCCCCTCCTTTAGTGAAAAGGGGATCCCAAAATCTCCCAAACCCCCTCCACAGCCTCTCCCAGCTCAGGTTTCCAAGGAAAAGGATCCCAAAGCCTCCCAAACCCCACACTGCCCATCCCATCCTGGATATAATTGAGCCATCTGTCCTCCCACATCCCAGCAGCTGTTTGGGATCAATCCCAGCCATTCCCACCTCCTTTTCACTGGACAATAGGGCAGGAATTGCTTTTCCCTTGGGAAAAAGGGTTTTGTTTTGCTTCCTGGGGGGTTCATCCCTGGATACTCCTGGCTATCCCTGTTTTTCACCTTGCTCTGCTTTGGAAGAGGAATTCTGAGAAGTATTCATGGATGGGAATTCCCAAGAAATGTCCATTCCCACCTCCACCCCAAATCCAGGATTCGGGTTAAAATCCAGCCAGGAACACTTAGAAAACCCCAAATTCCCCCAGCTCAGCTTTGTCAGTCCCAGGAATCATTCCCACACCCTCAGGCCTGTCCAGAAAGGCTGGAAAAGGGAGACAAAGGAGGCAGAATTCCTGGAATCAAACATGCAGGAGCAGCCTGCTGTCCTGGGCCGGGGCCAGCTCAGCCTCGCAGCTGTCACCGGGGCCAGCTCGATTCAGACGAGGTCAACCAAAAATCCCCAGGCTGGTCCCAGCTGCTGGGATGGCCAGGAATAAAATCCCTCGGGAGCTCTGGCAGCTGGATCCCGGAGCTGTCAGCAGGAAATGGCAGCCTGGGATGTGCAGAAGCAGGTTTTGAAGGACATTCGGGAAAAATCCGCCCTCTAAAATGTGCAGTTCTGGGGTTGGGGGTTAAAAAATGACCTGGATGAATTCGGCCAAATTCCAGTTTTTCTGGGAATTAAGGGGGTTTGGATAGGAAGTTTGGGGTTGAGATATTTTCTGCTAGAATTGAAATTTTTCAGATACAAGGGAAGAAGGAAATGGGGTTAGCAATTTGTTGAGTGGATTTGAGGTGGAATCACGGAATGTTTGGGCTGGGAGGGAGATGAATGTCCCCCAGTGCCACCACAGGGACACCTTCCACTACCCCAGGTGGCTCCAGCCTGGCCTGGGACACTTCCAGGGATGGGCCACCCACGGATTCTCTGGGAATTCCATCCCAGGGCTTCCCCACCCTCACAGGGAAGAATTCTTCCCAATTTTCCACCCAATTTTCCCCTTTTTCAGCCTGAATCCATCCCCTTGTCTTATCATCCCAATTCCTGCTGCAGATTCCCTTTTCTTTCCTTGTAACTCCTTCGGACCCTGAGGTTTCCACAAAAACCAAATTCTGGTATCTCCACTTCCATGGATTCTGTAGGAATTCCATCCCAGGGCCTCCCCACTGTCACAGGGAAAAATTCCTTCCCAATATCCCACCCAAATCTCCCTGAACCCATCCTCTTGTCCCACCACCCCAATTCCTGCTGCAGATTCCCTTTTCCTTCCTTGTGACCCCTTCACATCCCGAGGTCTCCACACCAATCAAATCCTGAGGTCTCCACACCAATCAAATCCTGAGTTTTCCACACCAAACAAATCCTGAGGTCTCCACACCAACCAAATCCTGAGTTTTCCACACCAATCAAATCCTGAGTTTTCCACACCAATCAAATTCTGAGTTTTCCACACCAATCAAATCCTGAGATCTCCACACCAACCAAATTCTGAGGTTTCCACACAAATTAAATCCTGGTTTCCACACAAATTAAATTCTGAGGTCTCCACACAAATTAAATCCTGGTTTCCACACCAACCAAATCCTGAGGTCTCCACACCAATCAAATCCTGAGGTCTCCACACAAATTAAATCCTGAGGTTTCCACACAAATTAAATTCTGATGTTTCCGCACAAGTCAAATCCCACTTTCCCCACACAAACCAAACCCCAGTTTCCCCACACAAACCAAATCCCAGTTTCCCACACACCATTCCCTTCTCCAGGCTGACCATTCCCACCACCCTCAGCCCGTCGGAAGTGTCACCAGAGGAGCTCCCTGGGTGTCCTGGCACGTGCGGGTGGCACAAAGCCCCGTCCTGTCCCTCCCCTCCTCCCACTCCCAGCTGGGATTGCCTCAACCCCATCCCAAAGGAGACCCCAACAAGGAGCCTTTGTGGCCGGGTCTGCTGGGAATGTCAAAGCCAGATTTCAGGAATGTGACAGCACCGAGGTGACAGCAGGGACGGGAGCTTCTCCGGGGCCCCGCACTCCATTGGCTCACAGAGGGGCCTTTATCCCCATTGGGAGCCATCCCGGCCCCACAAATGGGGCTGTGTCTGCAAATCCAGAGTGGCTGGAGGTGTCACCATCCTGGAGAGCCGAGAAGGCTTCGGGAAGAGGGGGAAAAATGGAAAAGATGGAGTAGAAGTTATCACACAGCATGGAAAATGAGGATGGAAAGGAATTCCCTCTGGGGAAGGAAGGAATCCAGACCTCCCTGACAAGATTTGAGAATGACTGTAAAGGAATCCAACCCCTGGATGGGTCCTGGAGGTTTAAAATCCAAAGGAATATTTGGAAAGGGCAAACAAACCCCAGAGGATGAGTCTGTGGGGTTGGGAAGAGTCTTTGGGATTGGGAAGGGTCTTTGGGATTGGGAAGAGCCTGTGGGGCTGGGAAGAGTCTGTGGGGCTTGGGAAGAGCCTGAGGGGCTTGGGAAGAGCCTGAGGGGTTGGGAAGAGTCTTTGGGATTGGGAAGAATTTGTGGGATTGGGAAGAATCTGTGGGATTGGGAAGAGCCTGAGGGGCTGGGAAGAGCCTGAGGGGTTGGGAAGAGCCTGTGGGGTTGGGAAGAGACTGAGGGGCTGGGAAGAGCCTGAGGGGTTGGGAAGAGTCTTTGGGATTGGGAAGAATTTGTGGGATTGGGAAGAATCTGTGGGATTGGGAAGAGCCTGAGGGGCTGGGAAGAGCCTGAGGGGTTGGGAAGAGCCTGTGGGGTTGGGAAGAGACTGAGGGGCTGGGAAGAGCCTGGGGGTTGGCTGATCTTCACCTGGGGAAAAAGGGAAGGCTGGAATTCTTTCCCTGACCACAGATTGGGAGAATGTCCTATAAAAACTGCTGGGAATATCAAATAAAACCTGCCAGGAATACAAAAAAAATAATCCTGCTGGGAATATCCAAAACCCACTCTGAATATCCTACGAAACCTGCTCTGAATTTCCACCAAAACCTGTTGGGAATATCCAATGAAAGTGCTGGGAATATCCAATAAAAACTGCTGAGAATAGCCATAAAAATGGCTCTGAATATCCACCAAAACCTGCTCTGGATATCCACCAAAACCTGCTGGGAATATCCAATAAAAACTTCCGGGAATATCCAATAAAAAGGAATATCCAGTAAATCTGCTCCTACAGGGATGGGCAGCTGAGCTTTGTCCAGGAGGAGGAAAATCACCAAAGCCTCACAAAGAGGGAGAGGATCTTGTTCCCTGCTCCCAAAAATCCCGGATCCCCAAACAATTCCAGCTGGAATTACCTCAGGAAGTCACCACCACCGGGACCGGGATCAGCCCTAAACTCAGCCCAGCAGAGCCAGGCTTTACCCAGGTGGGGTTTAAAACCTGTCCTAAATTGTGGAGACCACCCGGCATCCAAACTCCAGCTTAAAAACCACGCTGGGGGTGGAAAAGGGGGAATTCCCACATTCCCTGCATTCTGTCGTGCCAATGTATCCCAGTTTTCCCTCTTTATCCTGGATTCCAGTGGGATCGGGGAGATGGGAACTCAGGGAATAACGTGCCCTTCCCAAATCCCCACGAGGGGATTCAGCACCCTGGAGAGCGGCCGGATCCGGGAGGATTTTCCTACCCACGGACGTTCCCGGCCTCGGCATTCCCAGGTTTTCCAGAGAATTTGTGGCTGCCCCATCCCTGGAAGGGTCCAAGGCCAGTTTGGAGCAACCTGGGATAGGGGAGGCTGTCCCTGCCTGTGGAATGCGATGAGCTTTAATTTTCCAACCCAAATCATTCCACGATTCTGCAGCTCTTTGAACTCGGGATAAGCAGGAAAAGGGAACAATTCAGAGGGAAAAAGGGAATTTTTGGGGCATTTTCCACAGATCCAAGCAGAACCTTCCCACTGGAGCTGCCAGCCCGGCCTATCCATGCCAGGAAATTTCAGGAGGAATTTGGGATTCAGGCTGACAGAGCTGCAGGATCAGATTCCGACTGTCCCTGGGAAAAGGAGCAAAATTCCACTGCCAAGGAGGTGGAAAACCTGCCAGGAATTGCCATGAACCTTCGGCTTCACCAGCCCTGGGGGTTGTGCTCCTGTTTTCCCACTCCC
The DNA here is from genome assembly GCF_027477595.1 of Haemorhous mexicanus. NCBI lineage: Eukaryota > Metazoa > Chordata > Aves > Passeriformes > Fringillidae > Haemorhous > Haemorhous mexicanus. Next base: position 2,948,032 of record NC_082365.1, on the reverse strand, counting down.
TGGGAGGCTCCAGGTTGGCTTCCAGAGGTGGGAAAGGAGCGTCCCAGAATCCAGGACAGGGATTCATCAGCTCTTCCCAAGCCTGGATTGATCCAAGCTCCCTCTTCCCTTTGGATGCTCCTCCAGCAAACTGGGAATGCGCCAACTTCTTGCTTAAGGCTTGCAGGCAGAGGAATGCAAGGAAAAAAAATCCCAAATTCTCATTTTATGGGAAAATCTCCACTATTCCCTCTCTCCTGGGTGCTCTCTCCCAGCTGCATCCCTGAGGAAAACAGAGCTGGGTCTCAAAATTCCAGGATGAGATCCAAAGGAACATAAGGAGGAGTTGTCAGGAATTTCTGCCCACCCCAGCTCATCCCTGGTTTTTTTTCCATGGATAATCCTTGTCCTCCGATCTCATTAAGTGGGAATGGTGATCCCGATAAGCTGAGGGAGAAATCCTCCTCTTTTTTAATCTGTAATAACCCAGCCCTGTTTCTTTCAGCTCGGGATTAAAGGGAAAAAAAAAAAAGGGAAAAGGAGGGGGATGGGGATTATGGAACATTTAAACTTCCAGCAAGTTCATTCCAAGCTGGAATCCCTGGAATTACACAATAATTGTCCTGGACAGCCCGGGAAGGAATGAAGAAACTTCGGGAGGAGGGGGAAAAATGGAAAAGCTGGAGCAGAAGTCATCCAACAACACGGAAAATGAGGAAAATGAGGTTGGAAAGGAATTCCCTCCGGGGCAGGAAGGAATCCAGACCTCCCTGACAGGATCTGACAAAATTGTAAGGGAATCCAAGCCCTGGATGGATCCTGGCAGGGTTTAGGAATATTTTGGGACGGGCAAACAAAACCTGAGGAATAAAGGGAAGTGCCAGAGGCTTTTTCCTTGTTTTTTTAGGAGTCTCCTCACCGGTTTTGCAGTTTAAATTCAAATAAAATCTGATCTTTTTTTATCTGAAAATCTGATTTTCTCACTGGGTTTGAATCCTCCCGATTCAGCTGCACCTAAAAAGTGTGGAAAACAGGGAATTCCACAGCTCCCAGGAAGCAAAGAAATGAAGGAATTCTGCCTGAACTTCCAGGTTTTTCTCCCTGGGAATGAAGTTCTGCTGGGATTTGGAAGGTTGGTGCTGCCCAGACGAGCAAATTACAGCCCCACAGAAAATCCACCCCCACGTGGAAAACAAATCCAGAAATTCCTGCCCAGATAAAATCAGAGCCTCAGGAATGTCCTGGGAATGGGGCTGTTCCTTTTTCCCAGATCCCTCAAACAAATCCCAAATTTTTCCCTTGGAGACTCCTCCTCCTCCCTTGAGCAAGGGCAGGATGGAGCTGAAAAATTCCAAAGCTCCAGATGGAACAAACAAATCCCAAAGTTTCCAGTTCCAAGCTCCACCTGCCCAGGTGAGCTCCACTGGTCTTTCTCCAGGGAATATTTCCTTGGAGCATCCCAAAACTTCTCCATTCCTGCTAATTTCTGGATTTCTGGATAAAAACCATCTTTATCCAGGGAATATTTCCTTGGAACATCCCAGAACTGCCCAATTCCTGCTAATTTCTGGATTTCTGGATAAAACACATCTTTATCCAGGGAATATTTCCTTGGAGCATTCCAGAACTTCCCCATTCCTACTAATTTCTGAATTTCTGGATAAAACACATCTTTCTCCAGGGAATATTTCCTTGGAGCATCCCAGAACTTTCCCATTTTTCTCAGTGGGGTGACAGGACCAGAGGGAGGATCTGATCCAGGGCCATGATCCCTACGGATAATTCCTTTTCCCAAGGTCACCCCAGCTGGGATGGAGCACTGGGATTAACAGTGGGAAGTCAAACTTCCTTAAATCCATTTATTCCCCCTTTTCCCAACAAAGGAAGCACCAAAAAAAATCCCTTTTCCTGCTGCCCATGTCCATCCCTTTCCTCACATTCTTGGGAATCTCCAAGAGTTTCCTGGGGTGGAATTCCCAGATTCCCATTCCCAGATTCCCCTTCTGCTCCAGACTCACTTTGTGCTTCACACCTGATCCCAACCCCATCCCTGAGGTTTGAGGGTACAACCCCTCTACACCCAGGAGTATCCCACGAGTATCCTACTCAGAGTATCCCAACCACCTGGCAGGAGCAAAACCATGGAAAAAATTCCTCATTTTTCCCATTATTATTCAATGTTTTCCCCCATTTTTGGGACCCTTTGTGGTGGAGTTTTTCCCAGTGGATTTTGGGGGATTTTATCCCCCCCCAAAAACTCCAGGAGAGAACGAGAAGAAAACAAATCCTGATTAAATTATTTGGAAAACTTGGGATATTCCCCATTTAATCATCAGCTGGGAGAAGAGATGATTGGATTGGGCTGGGTTTGAGCCAAATCCTTTGGGATGAGGATGAAGATGAGGATGGAGCTTTGTTAAGGCCAGAATTAACACAAAACCAGGCCCAGGTTCCAACTCCTGCAAACAAAGTCACTTTTCCAACCAAACAACCTCTGCCTGCCAGCCGAGCACTTTTCCATGCATTATTTATGTTGGATTCACGTTACAACCACGCCAAAAAAATGGGAAAAGCAGCAAAGGCCCAGCCCTGAACTGGGAAACAGCAGAATTAAAAGCAGAAATCGAGCAAAAAAATGCCAAATTTGAGTTTTCTTTCAGGAGAGAAAGCAAAGTTTTCTTGGAACAAAGCAGCCCCTCGGTGTCTGCCAAAGAGGGGGAGGTTTTCCAGGAAAGAAAGGAGTCAGCATCCCTGGAAAAGTCACAGGATTCCTGCTTTTGTCCTCGGCAGCTGCCAGGAGCACCCCGGAAACACCACAGCGCCACAGGATCCATCTTAAAGCAGCCGGGCCTCAGCTGGGCACGTCAGAATTCCAGCTTTTCCCGCAATTCCCGCATCCCCCCGGCCCTCGGCGCTGCCCCTCCGCCGGGGCCCAGCCGGGAACAGCCCGCGGTGACTTTGGGGAGTGCTCCGGAGCCATCCCAAGGAGCTGACCTTGAGGAAGGAGCCCACAGGCAGCATTCCAAAGGGAAAGGCAGAACCCACCCGAGCCATGCCCAGTTTTAGCAGGGATGGGATTTTTCTGGGCAAAACCTTCGTTTTCTCACCCGAACATCCTCTGGGTGAGGCCTCCCCGGGATGGAATTCGCGTTTTCCCTTCTCCCTGCCCTCCAAGGAGCACCTGAGGCCACGGAAAAGGGAGGACCCCTCTCCATCCCCGCTCCATCCCCGCTCCATCCCAACAATCCCTCTCCCCCAGGCCCCAGCGCTCCCACGGCCTCCTCACCCTCCTCACCCCATTCCCGAGCTTCTCGCGGCCGTGGAGCAGCGGGAGCGCCGGTGGAGCCGGGATCCCAATGATTCAGCACTTTCCCGGCTCTTCCCGATCGAGATCGATCCCCGGCAGCGGCTGCGGGAGGATGCGGATCCCGCAGCCGCCACTCACCGCTCGCCGCCGGGGCCCGCCGCTTCCCGGCGCCGCATCCCAAGCCAGGTGCGTTTTCCCGATGGATTTTTCCGGCCCGGGATGTTCTTCCGGAGGGAAGGCGACAGGGAAGGAGCGAGGCGCGTCCCCCGCAGAGCAATCGCCGCCCCCCGCCGGCTCTCGGCGCCCCAAAGTTGCGCTGTCACCCCAAGGTCCCCACCCGGGCTGCGCTCCCCGTGCCCCCGCACTGCCACCGCGGGGTTTTGTCACACGCAGGGACACGAAGCCGTGACGTAAGAGCCAAAATCCCATCACATGCCCCAGCTCCCCCCTCCCGGGGTCCTGACAGCAAAAACCGGGAGATTCTGGGGGGTCACCGAGCAGGTTTAGGACCCCAAATCCGCCCTGAGGATGCGCGGACCCCCCCGCGCGCATCCCCGAGCATCCCCCGAGATCTTCCCGCATCCCGGCGCGTCCCGATCCCGGCGTGTCCTTACCCTCAGGAGCTGAGGTGGCCGCAGCCGGGGCTCGGTGCGGGCTCGGTGCGGGCTCGGTGCGCCGCACTGCGCGCTCCCGGGCGCGGCCGCGCCGCACTGCGCGCTCCCGAGCGGGCGGAGAGCGAGCGCGGCCCGGCAGCGGCAGCAGCAGCAGGAGGAGGAGGAGGATGAGGCAGGGAAAGGAGGGAGGAAGGCACGGGCTGGAGGGGAGGGGGCAGGGCAGGGGGAGGAGCTCATTAGCGGCGCCCTTAATGAGCAGCCGCAGCGCTCAGCGCGGGGCTGAGCCCTGCCAAGGCTGAGGGCGCAATCCGGGGACAGAAATGCGAATTTTGGGCAAGGAAAGGAGGAGTTTGGGTCACTCCGAAGAGCTGACCCCTCCCAAAGCCCCGCGCGCAATCCGGGGACAGAAGGGCGGATTTTGGGCAAGGAAAAGACGAGTTTGGGTCACCCCGAGGGTGCGGAGGGTCCGCGGGGTGCTCTGTGCCCCCCACAAGGGCGAGGAGCGTCCCCCGGTGCTGCCGGAGAGGAGAGCGAGTGGCACCGCTCGGCTGGGGGCGACATCGGCTGCTGGCACCGGTGGCACCGATGGCACTGGTGGCACTTTTGGCACTGGTGGCACTCCTGGAACTGCTGGTACCGGGGCACTCGTGACACTGCTGGCACTGCTGGCACTGCTGGCACCGGTGACAATGGTGGCACTGGTGGCACTGTCCCCCCTTGGTGACCGAGCCCGGACGTCCCCGCAGCCTCTCGGTTTAATTAAAGCTCCCCCCCACTCCCAGAGAGATTTGTGGCCTCTCCTTCCCGGGTTTTTTATTAAATTCCCGGTTTTCTGCTGAGGCTGCAGAGCTGGAATTGATGGAGGTGGATGTCGGGGAGCGCCAGAGGGAGCCTGGGTTTCGTCTGGCTGCTGAATGGAAGATGAAATATGAAATATTTGATTTTAGGGATGGATTAATGCAGGAATTAAATATATCGAATATGCCAGTGGAAATCAGGGAGTCAGGAATCGGGGGATAGGTTGGCTGGAAGGGACCCTAAATGGATCCAATTCCATGGAATTCCATGCCATGATCCCAGGTTTTTCCAACCTGCCCTGGGACACTGCCAGTCACAGAATTCTCTGGGAATTCCATCCCCCCACCTCCCAGGGAAGGATTTATTCCCAATTTCCAGCTGAACGTTCCCCTCGTTCAGTCTGAGCCCATTCTCCCTTTCCCTGTCTCTCCATCCCTTGTCCAAATCCTTTTCCATCTTTCCTGTCATTCCCTCAGCTCCTGGAAGGCCACAGCTGGATCATCCCAACATTTCCCTTATCCAGATGGAACAATCCCAATTTCCCAGCCTGGAATTCCAGCTGGGAATTCCAGGGCTGGAGCAGCTCTGTGGGGGGGGGGGGGGGTCTCACCTGAGGGGGCAGAGGGGCTGAATTCCCCCCTCTCCTGCTCCATTTTTATCCCAAAAATCCATTTCCAGGTGTCACCATCCCATGGGAATGAGGGAGGAATTCCCGTGGCAGAAATTCCGTGGGGATCCCTGCATTTGCTGGATCTCCAGAGAGGGAAAAACTTCCTGAGGGGATGTGGGGACACAGCTGGAAACCCCAGGTGTGGAAATCCCAATTTCCCTATGGAATAACAGATCCAGGGAGCAGCTGCTGGGAAAGGAGGGAGATAAATCAATCAGGAATATTCAGGGATGGAGCAGAATTCCAGACACTTGTCCCCAGCTGCTGGGAGCTGGGAAAACCGGGGAAAAAACATGAGGAAAAAGGGGAGGAAACTCCAGGGAAAAACAGAGGAAAATCTATGGGGGAAAACAGGGGAAATCCATGGGGGAAAAACAGGAAAAAGCAATGGGGGAAACTGGGGAAAATTGGGGAAAAAAACCTGGGGAAAACTGGGCAAAAGCCATGGGGAAAATCAGGAAAAAACATAGGAAAAACTGGGAAAAGCCATGGGGAAAATAAAAAAAATTTAAAAAAAAAAAAAAAAAAAAAAATGAAAGAGGAAAGCTAGGAAAAAGCCATGGGAAAACTGGGCAAAAGCCACGGGGAAAAACAGGGGAAAACTATAGGGAAAATTGGGAAAAACTCGTGGAGAAAACCAGGAAAAAGCCATGGGGAAATCTGGGAAAAAACATGGAGAAAATGGGGAAAAACATGGAGAAAAATGGGAAAAAGCCATGGGGAAAACTGGGAAAAAACATGGAGAAAAATGGGGAAAAAACATGGAGATAAAAATCGGGAAAAAAGCCATGGGGAAAACTGGGAAAAAACCAAACCACCCTCAAGGATCAGCACCAAAGGACAAAAAAATCCCGGAGTTAAATTTGGGGACGTTTTTCCATGGATGTCACCGAAGTCAGGGATCTTGTCCCTGACTCTGCAGCTTTGGGAACCTCAGATTTCACCGGGCTGTGCCTTTTCCGCCCGGATCCTGCCAGATTTCAGGTGGGAGAAGGGAATTTCACTCCGGAGCTGCCTCTCCAGCAGTGCTGACTGCTCCTCCAAGATGCTGATCCCAGAGAATTCCAGAGGGATCCAAGGGCACGCTGCACTTCTGGAGATGCTCAAAGCCTTGAGAAGTTTTTTCCCCTTTTTTTCTCATTTTTTCCCCCCTTTTTCCCATTTTTTCCCATTTTTCCCCCTTTTTCCCATTTTTTTTCCCATTTTTTCCCCTTTTTTCTCCCTTTCCCCCTTTTTCCTGCAAGGGTTTTTCTCTTCTCTCCCGTTCATGCCCACAAATATCTGGGAAAGAATTGAAATATCCCTTTTTTGGGGGGCAGTTTCCATGGAAAATCCCATCTGGAAGAGGCCACAGCCCTCACAAAATCTGATTTACACATCACAAAAAATCTGATTTACGGGGCTGAGCTCTTTGGGCTATGAGCCAAAATTCCCTCATTTTTCCATGTAGATGCCTCTGGAAGAGGGAGGGAGCAGGAGGAAAAGCTTGGAATTTGCTCATGGAGGAAAGAAAACCGGGATGTGTCTTCTGGATTTATGGGAACAACCAGATCTGGTGAAAAATCATCAAAATTCCTCAAAAAAAACCAAGATGGAATCTCCAAAAAAAATCACATAAATGGGATGGAAAATGAAATTCCAGGATCTGTTTGGGACAGGGGAGGGTTGGGATCAGCTGGAATTTGGGCATTTCCCAACAGGGAAATCCCTTCCCAGATCCAGCCTGGATCTTCATCCTCACCCTGTGGAAGTTCCCTTCCCTTGGCTTCTCCCTAGAGATTCCCAGCAATCCAATTATCCCAGTGAATTGGGGATGGAAAAGGAGGAAAATGAGCTCCTCCAACCTCTTTGGGAAAATATCGATTGGCCTGAAAGCCTTGGGAATGATGGATTTGGGGGGAGGATTTAGGGACGAGATGGTGATGGAGGCACATCCCAGGAACTCGGGTTTTATGGAGGCACATCCCAAAATCTTGGATTTCCTGGATGCACATCCCAGGAACTCGGGTTTTATGGATGCACATCCCAGAATCTTGGATTTTATGGATGCACATCCCAAAATCTTGGATTTCCTGGATGCACATCCCAGGAACTCGGGTTTTATGGATGCACATCCCAAAATCTCGGATTTTATGGATGCACGTCCCAAAATCTTGGATTTTCTGGATGCACATCCAAGAATCTCAGATTTTATGGATGCACATCCCAGGAACTCGGGTTTTATGGATGCACATCCCAAAATCTTGGATTTTATGGATGCACATCCCAGAATCTCATTTTTCATGGATGCACGTCCCAAAATCTTGGATTTTATGGATGCACATCCCAGAATCTCGGATTTTATGGATGCACACCCCAGGAACCCAATTTTCATGGATGCACATCCCAGAATTTTATGAATGCACATCCCAGAACCTCGTTTTTTATGGATGCACATCCCAGGAACTCAATTTTCATGGACACACATCCCAGAACCTCAATTTTTATGGATGCACATCCCAAAATCTCATTTTTTATGGATGCACATCCCAGGAACTCAATTTTCATGGATGTGCATCCCATAATCTCAGATTTTATGGAGCTTCTCCTGCCCCAGGCCATGGATGATCCCATCCAGGAAATCCTGAGGAGTTTTTCCAGGAAATCCACAGGAGCACGGGCAGAGGGGTTTGGCCTCATCCGCTGTTTATTCCCTGTTAATCCAGGAATTAAAACCTGGATTGGGATTTAGAGGAACTCATCCCGAGTTTGTTATTCCAAAAAAAAAAAACCAGGATAAATTCCAAGTGGATTCCCTTGGGAGCCAATTATTGAAATGAAAGGGGAAGGGGTCGCTCCTTGCAGTGATCCAAATCCGGAGCTGTTGGAATTCCCCATCCCAGAGGATGGAAAATCCCCATTTGAAATTCCCAAAATTCCCAAAAAGCTGCGGTTTGGGGCTGCCCGTGGTCGGGCAGTGCCACCTGCTGTCCCCGCCTGTCCCCGCTGCAGGGATTGATCCATCCCAAATCCCGGGAATTCCCAAACATTCCCAAACATTCGGGAAGGGCAGCGGGATGGGAAAATCGACGCCTGGAAAAATCGGTGACCACGTAGGGATCCCAAAAATGTTCCCTTCATCCCGCTGGGACAGCAGCAGGAATTTCCTCCTGGAAAAAGAGGGATCCAGGCTTTGGAAGGAGCTGCTCAAAAAGCTTTGGAATCCCGACATTCCTGGAGGTATCCAAGGATTTCTTGGGCACTGGCTGATGATCCTGGAGGGATTTTTCCAGCCTTAGGAATCCGGGAATTCTACATGGCCACAACTCCTGGATTCCATCCCTGGCAGGAAAGGAAAAGGCCAAAATTCCCCGGGAGGAGAGGCTGGGATGGGGCCGGAGCTGAGCAGGATTTGGGAAAAGGAAAATCACTGCAGGGAAAAGGGAAAGAATTCCAGCAGGGCAAGGTCGGGGAGTCAGGAAAAGAGGGAAAAGCAGCAAAGCTGAGCTTGATTGTTAATTAAAAACCTGCCTCTAATTAAGGATATTCCCTCCTCGGGCAGAGGGATGATCCAGAGCTGATCCCATGGCAAAATTCCCCCTTGGATTTGGGGATCCAGAGCTGATCCCATGGCAAAATTCCCCCTTGGATTTGGTGATCCAGAGCTGATCCCATGGCAAAATTCCCCCTTGGATTTGGGGATCCAGAGCTGATCCCATGGCAAAATTCCCCCTTGGATTTGGGGATCCAGAGCTGATCCCATGGCAAAATTCCCCCTTGGATTTGGGGATCCAGAGCTGATCCCATGGCAAAATTCCCCCTTGGATTTGATGATCCAGAGCTGATCCAATGGCAAAATTCCTGCTTGGATTTGGTGATCTGGAGCTGATCCAATGGCAAAATTCCCCCTTGGATTTGGGGATCCAGAGCTGATCCCATGGCAAAATTCCTGCTTGGATTTGGTGATCCAGAGCTGATCCCACTGCAAAATTCCCCCTTGGATTTGGTGATCCAGAGCTGATCCCACTGCAAAGTTCCTGCTTGGATTTGGTGATCTAGAGCTGATCCCATGGCAAAATTCCTGCTTGGATTTGGGGATCCAGAGCTGATCCCATGGCAAAATTCCTGCTTGGATTTGATGATCCAGAGCTGATCCAATGGCAAAATTCCTGCTTGGATTTGGTGATCCAGAGCTGATCCCATGGCAAAATTCCCCCTTGGATTTGATGATCCAGAGCTGATCCTATGGCAAAATTCCTGCTTGGATTTGGTGATCTGGAGCTGATCCAATGGCAAAATTCCCCCTTGGATTTGGGGATCCAGAGCTGATCCCATGGTAAAATTCCTGCTTGGATTTGGTGATCCAGAGCTGATCCCATGGCAAAATTCCTGCTTGGATTTGATGATCCAGAGCTGATCCCATGGCAAAATTCCTGCTTGGATTTGGTGATCCAGAGCTGATCCCACTGCAAAATTCCTGCTTGGATTTGTTTCCTGGGATGTGTCTGGAGCATTTTTGGAGGGATCTGTGCCCAGGCAGCCTCCAGGAGTGGAGCAGGATTTGATGGAGGAACTGGAATCTCTTGGATCCCGCAGGAATCAGACTTTTCCCGGGAAAACAGCCTGGAAAATCCTGCTTGGGAAGGCTGAATCCATCCTGGAGCAAATTCCAGGATCCTCCTTCACCACTAGATCGCAGCACATCCCCAGTTTCTGCTGCCAGCGCATTCCCGGGCAGGGAAAAGGAGCCGCTGGAACATCTTGGAATTACAGGAGCAAAAATCCAGGTGGGAAATGGTGCGGAAGGAAGGACACGGCCGAGAACATTCCTGCCCTTAGGGTGAATCCAACCCCCGGGAATTTCCTGGATGGGCCGGGAAAAAATGCCCTGGGCAGTATCCAGCATGTCCAGGGCTTCCCAATTTCCCTTTTTCCATGGGGAAAAGGTTGGAATGGGATCCCTGGGGTCTGCTGGTCTCCCAAAGTCCTTGGGTAAACCTGTCAGCATTCCCAAAATCCCAACCCTGGCTAAAACAAGAGAATCCCTTTGGGAATGCTGAGCCCTCTCCTTGGAATCTGTGGGATTTGGGAAGGCATCAAATGGCTCCAGAATCCCTCTCCTGTGGGGTTTTTTGGGATATTTCTCCCAGTTTTAACCCAGCTCCCATTAATCCCATCTATTCCTCAGCAAGGAGTTGTATCCAGCTCCAAAATTCCATTTATTCCCATCAGCAAGGGGAGAAATCCCAGAACATCTCTCAGTGAATAAAATCAACATTTAAAACATCGGGATTTTATTCCCTTTTCCTCCTTTCCAAGCAGATTTTTGGAGTCATTTCATGGAAAAGCCGCCGTGATTCCAATCGATCCCAGCCCCCCTTTCCAGCAGAACCCAGGGAATGTAAAACACTTCCAGCTCTGCCTTTCCCCCTGGAGGAAGATGGGAATAAATCCTGGGAGCCGGCCATAAATCAAAAATTAATCTCCCCGAAGCGCCCGGCCTGTCCCGATCCCTCAAACAACAAAACAGCGGGAATTCATCACGGGAATTCATCCCAGGGCCTGCCAGGGGAGGATGGATGAGGGTGGAAGAGCAGGGAGTTAAAAAACATGGGAAAAAAAATCCCATGGAAAACACTCGGGGTTGTGGCTCTGAGGGGGTTCAACGTCGCCTTCCATGGGCTGTCCCCCCAAATCCCTGGAATGCTGCTCCAGAATTCCCAGGGAGCTCCAGGGAATAAATATCCGTGGGGTTTTTTTGGGATTTCGGCCCTCACGGGGAGCAGAACAGGGAGGAGGTGAATTCCAAGATTTTTCCATGGAAAAGGGACACGAGGAAGGGAATTCCAAGGTCCTTCCATGGAAAAGGGGCACAAGGAAGGGAATTCCAAGATTTTTCCATGGAAAAGGGACACGAGGAAGGGAATTCCAAGGTCCTTCCATGGAAAAGGGACACGAGGAAGGGAATTCCAAGGTCTTTTCCATGGAAAAGGAACACGAGGAAGGGAATTCCAAGGTCCTTCCATGGAAAAGGGGCACAAGGAAGGGAATTCCAAGGTCTTTTCCATGAAAAAAGGGAACACAAGGAAGGGAATTCCAAGGTCCTTCCATGGAAAAAGGACACGAGGATGGGAATTCCAAGGTCTTTTCCATGGAAAAGGGACACGGGGAAGGGAATTCCAAGGTCTTTTCCATGCCCAAAGTCAATTTTTTGTCCCAAATTTTCCCATCCTGTTGGCACATCTGGATAACAGCCGGTTTAACTTCCTTTTTTTGGGAATATTTCACTTTTCCTTCTCTGTTTGTACCCAGGATCAGGGATTTGTCCCAAAATCGGGAATTTCCCGACTCTGAGGTGCTGCAGGAGGGCTCAGGTCACATCCCACGGGTGGAGAAAAGTCCTGGAAAAAGGAATTGCTCCAAGTTTTCCAGGAAAATCAGAATGGAAACAGAATATGAATGATTAGGGAAAGAAATCCCGGGATTTTTGAGGCTGGAAAAGCCTTCCAAGGTCACAGAGTCCAACCCTTGGACACCTCCAGGGATGGGGATTCCAGGCAGGATGGGATTCCAGGAATTTTGGCTCCTGGAATTCCGAGGGGCTGAACTCCAGCTCTCCCTGCCCTGGGGGTCATTCCTGCCCTTCCAGAGGGGTGGAAATCCCGGATTTTCCAGGGAAAAGGAGAAAAATCTGTCTGGATTTTTGTTTGGGTGGGAACAACCCCGCAGCCAGCGGAGCTCCAAGGAATCCTTGGATGCTTTGATGTGGGAATCTTGTGGGAAGGGGCGAGGGGGGAACCAAAAGCTCCACGAATTCTCTGAGGGTCTCCAAGGAATATTTTTCCAGAGTGGGAAGCAGAGGAAAGCCCCAGGAACAGCTCCGGAGCTGCGGCCTCCTCATTCCCACATCCCAAATCCCAAAGGATTCATCCCAAACTCTGGCAATTTTCAAGCTGATTCCTCTGAATCCCAAAATAGCTTTTCCCTCCCCACAATTCCCAGCTTTTTTTGCCACTTTTCCTGCAAAAAAATTCCTTTTGATCTTTATTTTTCCCTCCCTCTCCTCAACAAACGAAGCCCAAACTCAGCAGCAGGAACAATTCCTGCTGGAATTACTCCGGGAACCTCTGGATCAGGACGGAGTTGTTCCATCTCCTAAAAAAAAAAAAAAAAAAAAGGATGAGAAGAAATTCAAGGAATTTGTTAAAATATTTCCCTGGAAGTGGCTTTGGAGTCCCCTGGAACGTTTGGGGACAGTTCGGACACTTCTCCCTCAAATTTGCCTTTTATTGGAGCTTCTCCTCCTGTTTGGAGCTGGGATTTTTTGGGATGTTGCTCCCAAATATTGGAATATTTTAAGGAATGGGATTTAGAAAGTCTCAGGGCTCCGAGGTTGCCTGGGTCATTTCCAGAGGATCCATCCAGCGCTTCCATTTCCCCAATTCCCACCCATTCCCACCCCAATTCCCACCCCTTCCCACTCCTTCCTGCCCATTCCCACCCCTTCCCACCCATTCTCCTTCCTTTCCCATCCCTGTTCCCACCCCTATTTCCAACCCTTCCCACCCCAATTCCCACCCATTCCCACTCATTCCCTTCCCTTTCCACCCATTCCCACCCCAATTTCCACCCTCTCCACCCATTTCTACCCCAATTCCCAACCCATTCCCATCCTAATTCCCACTCCTCCCCAATCATTCCCACCCCAATTCCCACTCCTCCCCACCCATTCCCACTCCTTTCCACCCCAATTCCCACCCATTCCCATCCTAATTCCCACTCCTCCCCAACCATTCCCACCCATTTCCATCCCTTCCCATCTTTCCCCTTCCTTTCCACCCACTCTCCCCCACCCATTCCCACCCCAATTCCCACTCCTCCCCACCCATTCCAACCCCTTCCCATACTTTCCCCATCCATTTCCACCCATTCCCACCCCAATTCCCACCCCAATTCCCACCCCTATTCCCACTCTCCCCCACCCATTCCCACCCCAATTCCCACCCCTATTCCCACTCATTCCCACTCTCCCCCACCCTTTCCCACCCCAATTCCCAGCCTTTCCCATCCCTTCCCACCCCAATTCCCACCCCAATTCCCACTCATTCCCACTCTCCCCCACCCATTCCCACTTCAACTCCCATCCCTTCCCATCCCTTCCCACCCATTCCCACCCCAATTCCCACCCCAATTCCCAGCCCTTCCCATCCCTTCCCACCCCAATTCCCACCCCTATTCCCACTATCCCCCACCCATTCCCACCCCAATTCCCACCCCAACTCCCAGCCCTTCCCATCCCTTCCCACCCATTCCCACTCCCCCCTTGCATTCCCACCCTTTCCCACCCCCATTCCCAAGGATTTCCACGCCGCCATCCCACATTAACCCTGGGAGCCCGGCACGTTCCTTTGCTGGATGCACAAACACGAACTCATTAGCAGCACTAATTAGCAGCCCTAATTAGCGCCGTGCTCCAAAGGGAAGGGGAATGAAGGAGAGGCGAAGGAAGAGACGGAGCAGAGGGGGGAGGGATTGGGAAGGGGGAAAAAATGGGAATACAAAAGGCACGGAGAGAAAAGGTTGGGATGAAAATAGAAGCGGGGTTGTTCCCTGGTTCTGCTCAGCCAGGAACAGCTCTGGGAAGGATTCCTGATATTCCCAATATTCCCAATATTCCAAATATTCCCAATATTCCTGATATTCCAGATTCCCAGCTGGAGCTCAGCATTCCAGGGAATTCAAACTGCTGGAGAAGAGTGACAGAGAAACCCTTCCTCTCCCTCCTTCCCTCATCCTCATCCCCCTTCCTCCTCTTCCTCCTCCTCCAGGTACCAAAAGCTGGAGTTTATAGGATCCAAATCCCAACTGGAATGGGATGGGATGGGATGGGATGGGATGGGATGGGATGGGATGGGATGGGATGGGATGGGATGGGATGGGATGGGATGGGATGGGATGGGATGGGATGGGATGGGATGGGATAGGATGGGATGGGATCCATGGGAATTCTGGGGTTGATATTTTTCCTGTTTTCCCTCTTTTTTCCCCAGTTTTTTTCCCCTATCCCTGTTTTTTTCCCCATTTCCCTGGGTTTTTTTCCCTGTCCCTGTTTTTTCCCTGTCCTTGCGCCGGAGCCGCTCCGACAAAACCGTTGGAATGACAAACGCTGCCCTCGCCCGCGATTCCGCTCGCGGCACACTCGAAGGATTCCCGACCTCAGGGCCCTTTTTGAAGACACAAAAATCCTTCCTTCCCTCCCTCCCGATGACTCCACGGCCATCAGGGCCGTTAATTGCCGGAACATTCCAAAGGTTGATGGAAAATCGCCGGAATATTCCAAAGGTTGATGGAAAATTGCGGATCAACGGCCTCTCCCGCCTGGCTGGAGGAATAACTGGGGACCCCAAGGCCGCCCCACGTGTCCCAGCCCAGCTCATTTTCCTGGATTTGGTGGCTCGGTGCCGCAGTGGGAGCCTGGATGTAAATCTGTGGGAATGGGGCAGGGAGTGGGAAAGTTGGGATTTGGGGATTTATGGCACGGTCTGTGATGTCATAGGGGTTTGGGATGATCCGTATGGACACGCATCCAAACAAAACCATTCCTGTGGCTTCATTCCCAATAAATAAGGCTCATGATGAGTTTCATTCCCATCAGGAAAGTGGAATTTTCCCATTGCTCCAGACCCTAAATTGGTTAAAAATTCCCGGTTTTGGGGGCAAGTTGGTTGGGATTTAATTAAGGAGAGAAATTTCCTAATAAATCCAACATTTCACCCTGGAAATGCCTCTCCCATAGGATCGGGGCTCTCTCCTGCCTTTCCTGTAGGATTGGGATTCTTTTCCTGCATTTCCCACAGGATCAGGGCTCTTTTCCTGCTTTTTCCCCAGCCAGCAGCAGGCCTGGAGTGCAGATTGGATTCCCAACCGGAATTTGAGCAGCAGCAAATCAAGGATTAATCAAGTGCTATAAATATCAGCGTCCCTCTCCCACTCCTTTCCAGCAAACCTCAGGATCTGCACATTCCCAAAAATCCCCTCGGATCCCTCCCTTTATCCACCTCTTTTCATTCCACATTTTTCCTCCAGCTCTCCCAAATCGCAGCCACGGGAAGAGAGAGGGAATTTCCATTCCCAAGTCCCGGCACTGCGGGTTTAACAGGTGGATGAACTTCCCAAGGATCCTCCAGGTGGATGAACTTCCTGAGGATATTCCAGAGCCCTTCATTCTCCTGGAATTCCTGGTTTTTTTGCATCCAGGAGCCCCCGGCGTGGCCATGGCAACTGGTTTTGCTTAAGTGCAGCTCGAGAGCGGAGTTAATTTTAGATGAAGTGAGGAGGGAGCTGCTGCAATCCCTGGATTTCTCCTCCCAGAATGATTCCCAGGAATTCCTGCACCACGGCAGCCGCCTAAACTTCATTATCCAGGGAATAATTCATTATCCGTGGAATTACAATGAGGTTTGGGTTGGGAGGGGCCTTAAAGATCTTGTTCCAACCCCAAATTATTTAATTCTGACTGATCCATGGAGTTGATCCTGAGGAAAGGGAATGATCCATTATTCCCTCAGTTCAGGGAGGACATTTTGGAGTTGGAGCATTTCCAGGGAAGGGAATGAAGCTGAGAAGGGTTTGGAGAATCCTGAGGGAGCTGGGAAGGGGCTCAGCCTGGAGAAGAGGAGGCTCAGGGGGAATTTCTGGCTCCCAACATTTCCCAATGTCTGAATTCCCAGCATTTCCCAAACCCTAAATTCCCAACATCTCCCAGCGCCTGAATTCCCAACATCTCCCAGTGCCTGAATTCCCAACATTTCCCAGTTCTCAGTGCCTGAATTCCCAACATTTCCCAGTTCTCAGTGCCTGAATTCCCAACGTTTCCCAGTTTTCAGTCACCAATCCCGACGGAGGAGCCAAATTTCTCCTCCGTGAGTTCCTCCAGCTCCGTTTTTTTCCATGAATATTTTGCTGATGGATTTCTTGGCTCCCATGCTGGAGCCAACAGCCAAATCCAAAGGAATTTTTGGAGAGACCTTTCCAGAAAGTGCATCCAGAGCTGCCCGTCCCCAGCAATCCCAGATCCATCCTGCTGGGAAGGGGAAGGGAGGGAAGGAAAACGGAGCCAGAGCTCGGAGTTCATCCCGAAAATCTCCTCCTGTGCAGCTCCGGCAAAAGTCATTCCATCATTTCTTTTCATCCGGCCAGGAAAATCCAAAGCTGCTCACAAGGAAGTTTTCCAGGTGAAATTTGTCCATGGAATTATTTGCTGGCAGGAATTGTCTCTGTTCCAGCCTTGCCCCAACCAATCCGAGCCTGTGATCCTGATGCTTCCAGCAGAACCAGCCTCGGGATAATTCCATGGGAATAATTCTATGGGAATAATTCCATGGGAATAATTCCATCCTGAATGGTTTGGGAGCATCTCCAAGGACTTTCCATGAGTCCTGAGCTTCCCAAAAACCCCAGGGTGGTGTTGGGTGCATGGAGCTGTCTCTTCCCAAGGAATGCTCTGCAGGATTGGCCCTCATTAATCCTCACCCTGTCATTAACCACAGCATTTAATTAATAAATTAGCATCTGGTTAGGCACGGACAGGACGTGGATCAGCAGGAATGAGTCTCCTGAGGCCATGGATCTGCTGCTCTCCTGAGGCCATGGATCTGCTGCAGTGTTGGGAATACCAGGCAAGGACAAGAAAATTCCATGGGAAGAGGCGTGAGATGGATCTGGGATGGTCCCTTTGTGGTCACTGGCCAGGACTATTCTTGGATTCTGGAAAGGGAATCTTCACCAGGAGCTGGAGCCCCTGGATACAGGTAATGGCTTCCCACTGCCAGAGGGAAGGGATAGATGGAATATTGGGAAAGGATTCCCAGCTGTGAGGGTGGGGAGGGGCTGGGATGGAATTCCCTGAGGAGCTGTGGCTGCCTCTGGATCCCTGGAATGTCCAAGGCCAGGCTGGATGGAGCTTGGAGCAATCTGGGAGGAGGAGTTGGGGGAGGAATAGGATGAGTTTTTGGGATCCTTCCTGCCCAACCCATCCCGAGGTAATGCCATTCCAGCCAGGAAAGGAGCCTGGATGCATCCCAGTTCCAGCAGCAACATTCCCATGCTTCCATCCATTCCAGAGCTGCCGCCTTTCCCCTGAGACCTCAGGATGATCCCAACCCCATCCCAGATTTGGGATTAGCAAAGAGGGGATCTATCCCTCTCCCTGCTCCATTTACAGCTCACTTCCCCCATTTCCCTTTCACCTCCGGCTTTCCTGGGAATGCTCTGCCGGTGTTACAAAATCCAGGAATTATTATTCAGGGAAGGAGTGGGAGAGAGGCTCGAGATGCCAGCGATCCTTAATCATCCCCATCATTAGTTAATTGCCGGAGCCGAGTCCATCCCGAGGAGAACATGGAATGCTAAATTTAGACGGAGCCACGGGATCTATTCTGGGGGATTCGTGCTCTCCCCGCCACGGATTCTGCCTCCCGCTCTTCCCAGGAATGTCAGCAGCGGGGACTGGCGGAGCGGCGCCAGCCTCGCCCTCCGTGGGCTCCCAGCAGGAGTTCCTGGGAATGTGGGAATGCGGCAGGGCCTGGGAGGGGGCAGGAAGGAGGATCCTGCTGGATCCTGCACGTGGATTTTTGGGGGAAAAGCTGTTCTGTGCCTGGTTCTGATGGTGCAGTGTCAAAAACCACCTCGGGATGGGATGGGATGGGATCCATGGGATGGGATGGGATGGGATGGGATGGGATGGGATGGGATGGGATGGGATGGGATGGGATGGGATGGGATGGGATCCATGGGATGGGATGGGATGGGATGGGATCCATGGGATGGGATGGGATCCATGGGATGGGATGGGATGGGATCCATGGGATGGGATGGGATGGGATGGGATCCATGGGATGGGATGGGATCCATGGGATGGGATGGGATGGGATGGGATGGGATGGGATGGGATGGGATGGGATGGGATGGGATGGGATGGGATGGGATGGGATGGGATGGGATGGGATCCATGGGATGGGATGGGATGGGGAGAATCCCGCACAGAGCTCCACTGGAGAGGAAAGAATGGATCCATTTTCCTCCATTTCTGGGGTCCCAGCCTGCTAGAATTCCTTCTTCTCCTCATTCCCTGCTCCCCATTTTCAGAGCCATTTTCCAGGTCTTCCTGGAGACTTTCAGATGGAGCTCCAGCAGTAGGGCTAGGATCTCCCTCACTCATCCCTGATTCCCATTATTTTCCATCAGCATGGCTGGAACCTCCCACCCTGATCCCTGATTCCCATTTTTTTCCAGGAGCAGGGCTGGGATCTCCCACCCTGATCCCTGATTCTCATTTTTTTCCAGGAGCAGGGCTGGGATCTCCCACCCTGATCCCTGATTCCCATTTTTTTCCAGGAGCAGGGCTGGGATCTCCCACCCTGATCCCTGATTCCCATTTTCCTCCAGCAGCAGCACCTCCTAAAAATTTGCCTCTGTGGCCACGCCCCCTCCTGTCCCTGTTCCCCCACCCCAACCCACACATTCCCAATTTTTTGAGAGTCTGGCAGGACACCAGACACCTCCCATCCCTTTGGATCCTGCAATTCCCGGGAAAACTGACGGCAGGGGGCGGGGAGGGGGAAAGTCAAAACTTAATAAGACATTAAGACAACAGATTCATTAAAGAGTCGTTAATCCCTGTCAGGAGCAGCTTTAATTAACAAATGCCAGGAACTGCGGCACTGCCACCGCTCCTGTGACCACCTGAGTGCCGCTAATTAAATGCCAGTTAAAATTCCCCGGAATCTGGCAGCGCGTTTTCCGCCCGCTGCCAAGATTTTCTCCGCAGCCTCCGAGTTCACCTCGTTTGTCATTGTCCTCCCCGTGCCTGAGCAGGGGGGGGTTCTTGGAAAACATTCCCAGCTTTCTCCTCCCCTTCCCAAGAAAGGCTGTTTGCTTCTCCCTGGGTTTTTTTGTCAAATTCTGCTTTTTTCCTGGATTTTTGGAGCTCTGGGAGTGTTGGCTGTGCTGTTTTCCATGGAATATCATCCTGCTGGCGCTGGGATAAGGTTTAGCAGGAGATGTCCCTGCTCAGGGGCTCAGTGACCTCCCTTCCAAACCATTCCATGATTTTGGGAAGATTTTCTTCATCCAAGGCTCCTTCAGCATCCACAGCAAGGAAAAACCCTCATTCCTCCTCCTGCCCATGGGTGACAGCTCCAGTGGGACCCTCATTCCCTGAGGATGCTCCTTGGCCTTCCCAGAAATCCCTTGGGGAGGGAATGGGGATCATCAGCCCTGTTGGGAATGTTAGGAAAGGGATTCCCTTCCCTTCCCTTCCCTTCCCTTCCCTTCCCTTCCCTTCCCTTCCCTTCCCTTCCCTTCCCTTCCCTTCCCTTCCCTTCCCTTCCCTTCCCTTCCCTTCCCTTCCCTTCCCTTCCCTTCCCTTCCCTTCCCTTCCCTTCCCTTCCCTTCCCTTCCCTTCCCTTCCCTTCCCTTCCCTTCCCTTCCCTTCCCTTCCCTTCCCTTCCCTTCCCTTCCCTTCCCTTCCCTTCCCTTCCCTTCCCTTCCCTTCCCTTCCCTTCCCTTCCCTTCCCTTCCCTTCCCTTCCCTTCCCTTCCCTTCCCTTCCCTTCCCTTCCCGAACCTTCCCGAACCTTCCCTTCCCTTCCCGAACCTTCCCTTCCTGAACCTTCCCTTCCTGAACCTTCCCTTCCCTTCCTGAACCTTCCCTTCCCTTCCTGAACCTTCCCTTCCCTTCCTGAACCTTCCTGAACCTTCCCTTCCCTTCCTGAACCTTCCCTTCCCTTCCCTTCCTGAACCTTCCCTTCCCGAACCTTCCCTTCCCGAACCTTCCCGAACCTTCCCTTCCCGAACCTTCCCTTCCCAAACCTTCCCAAACCTTCCCAAACCTTCACTTCCCAAACCTTCCCAAACCTTCCAAAACCTTCCCAAACCTTCCCTTCCCAAACCTTCCCAAACCTTCCCTTCCCTTCCCAAACCTTCCCTTCCCAAACCTTCCCAAACCTTCCCATTTTTCCCCTATTCCCCCTTTTCTCCCATTTTCCCTTTCCCCTTTTCCCTTTTCTCTTTTCAATTTTCCCTTCTCCCTCTGAAACCATTCCCAGAATAACGGGATTTCCTCCCCCAATTCCAGACTCCTCCCCACTTCCCGCTGACCTCTGTTGGCAAAATCAAACGGGATCGATTTTTCCACAGGGCTCCCAATTTCCCGGAGCCGTTTTCCCTCGTCCTTTGATGTGACAACCCCAGGTGTCCCCTCAGCTGCACAAACTCCACATCCATAAAATCCACGGCATTCCCAGGCTGGGATTTACACCACTGGAGGCATCCAAAGGAATTGGAGATGAGCTTTAGGAGCGATTACGGATCCCGTGGAAAGGAGGGAGCGGGAAGGGGGCACACGGCAAACACTGGGATGTTCTCGACTCTCTCGGTGCATTTCTCCTGGTTTATCCCAAAATTCCAGCTCCAGACACCCCCAAGTGTCCCGGTATTCCTTGGGAGTGGCAGCAGATGGGCAGGGACACATCTGGAAGAATTCCTGGAATGTCACCAACCCGGCACAGGGGGCTGAGCCCCAAGGAGGGGACAGGACACAGGGGGGTTCTTCCCAGGGGGATTTGCAGCTGGATACAGCTGGAAGCGCCTGGAATGCTCCAGGAAGGGACTGAGGGAGGTGATGTTCAATCCCAGAAATCAGAGGATCACTCCATCCAGCTCCTCTGGATTTTGGGAATGGCTTTGGAAAGTGTTCCCAGCACCAGCCAGCTCCACAGACAGCACCAGGGCCTGATCCAAACCCATCCACACAAATTAATCCCAATAAAGCCTGGATTCCGTGGGCCAGATCCCACAGGGCAGATTTGGGATCACAGGATCCCTGAGAGGGCAAACGCCCCATAAACCATCCCCAACTCCCCATTTGTTGCTGCTCCAAAGGCGGAGCTGAGCCCCAGAGCAGGAATTTCAGGATTTCTCCTCTGGGATCAGAATTCCCGGACTCCCACACTCCTCTTCCTCACATCCCGACCCTCTTCCCACCCTCAAGGCTTTCCCTCAGCCTAAACAAACCCGGGGAGAAATAATCCGAGGATTTGGAGGCTCTCAATCGCCATGGCAACCCCGCAGGCCTCCTCCTCCTCTTCCTCCTCCTCCTCCTCCTCCTTTTCCAGCCAGGAGCATTCCCAATCTCCCACCGCCTTTCCAGGGCTCCCCTGTGGGTAACTGGAGCAAACTGGGAGCAAAACCTCGTCCTGCCCAGTCTGGATCAGCCCCCCCAGGATGTGCCAAAGCTGCACAAAAACATTCCAGTGCCCCCCAAAAGCAGATCCCAGGTTTTTCTTCCTTTTTTTTTTTTGGGAAATTCCCATAATGAGCCATTCCCTGGTGAGCTGGGGCAGCGCCAGGATGGGAAGAGCAGAGCCAGGGAATGTGAGTGAGGAGAAATAAATAAATCTGGGGGGTTGTAAACACAGTTTTGGCCTGGTTTAGTTGGGATTTCTCCCTCCCTGTGCAGCCTCCGGTGAGGGTTTGTGAGGAGCCAGAGGAGCCTGGAGCTGCGGGATGGGAAAAGGAGAGGGAGGAAGCTGCGGGAATGGGAATGGGTTGGACTGGAAGGGGCCAAAAATTCCAATTTTTGGATTTCCAATGATCCCATTCCATGGGCAGGGACATTCCCACCATCCCAGGTTTTTCCAGCCTGGCCTCGGACACTCCCAGGGATGGAGCAGCCCCGGATCCTCTGGGAATTCCATCCCGGCCCCTCCCCACCCTCCCAGGGAGGAATTCCTTCCCAAATCCCACCGCACGCCCCACCCCGGTTTGTGACACTCAGGTGTGTCCCCACAGCCCGGAGGGAGGGACGAGGTGGCTCCCGTTGCCATGGGAACGGTGGCACCGCCCACCAGGAATGTCCCCAGTGGGAAAAATGTCCCCGAGCAGAGCTCCGGGGGGGGAGGGAGGGAAAACAGGGCTGGGGTGAGGGGATCCCTGGGGTGGTGACATCCCCGTGGTGGTGACAGTGACACCCCCATGGTGACAGTGACACCCCCCTGTCCCCTGTGACAGTGACACCCTCATGATGGTGACAGTGACATCCCACTGTCCCCAGTAATGGTGACAGTGACACCCAAGTGTCCCCTGTGACAGTGACACCCCCATGGTGACAGTGACATCCTGCTGTCCCCGGTGACAGTGACACCCCTGTGATGGTGACAGTGACACCCCCCTGTCCTCTGTGGTGGTGGCACCCCTGTGATGGTGACAGCCCATGGCCCCTGTGACCATGACACTCCACATTGTCCATCAAAAAATCCCCCACATTATCCATAAAAATTCCCCCATGTTATCCATTAAAAAATCCCATGTTATCCATAAAAAACTCTCATTATCCATAAAAAACCCCCATGTTATTCATTAAAAAATCCCATGTTATCCATAAAAAACTCTCATTATCCATAAAAAACCCCATATTATCCATGAAAAAATCCCATGTTATCCACAAAAAAATTCCCATGTTATCCATAAGAAACCACCCCATGTTATCCATAAAAAATCCCATGTTATCCACAAAAAACTCTCATTATCCATTATAAAAAACCCCATGTTATCCATGAAAAAATCCCATGTTATCCACAAAAAAATTCCCATGTTATCCATAAGAAACCACCCCATGCTATCCATAAAAAATCCCATGTTATCCATAAAAAAATCCCATGTTATCCATAAACAAATCTCATTATCCATAAAAAAAATCCCCTGTGCTATCCATAAAAAAATCCCATGTTCTCCATAAAAACCCCATAAATGGGAGATCCCATTTGGAATTTCTTCCCAAGGTGGGCCTGGAGATGTCTGGGAATGAGGGAAGGATAAATCCCAGCACATTCCCAGCTCTGGCAGAGGGAGCCGCTCCCATCCGGGCCCCAATTCCAGTTATTCCTGGTTTTTATGGGATCAGCCCTGATTTATGGGCAGCTTTTATGGCAGCCATAAAGCAGCCCCAAAATGCAGGGAATAAAGGGAGCAGAGGAACATTTCCCACCCATGGATCTGGGAAATTCCAGAGGATTTGGGGATGCTGCTGTGATTTGGGATTGGGGTTAAAAATGGGATTTGGGAAAGGGGAAAAAGGTGGGGAATTCTTGGAATGTGGGAAGGGAGAGGGGACAGCCCTGAATTCAGGGCTCTGGATTTGGGAAAGGGGATCCCATTCCCGTCCCTGCCTCACCCCAAATTTATGGGAATTTGCTTAAATTTGGGATGGGGAAGCAGAAATACAAATGGGATTTGTGATGCCTGCTGTGTTCCTCCATCCATGATGTTTTCCTGATCCAGAAGAGAATAAAAGGTGCTGGAGCCCTTTTGTTCATCCAGGTCTGGTAGAGCTGAGCTTAGCTGAGCCTGGCTTAACCCCCTAAATCCCGTGGTTCTCCAGGAAAATTCCTCAGGGCAGCTCCCCGAGGAGCTCACCTCGTGTCCTAAGGGATAAAGGAATGGGAATGTCACAACCCCACAAGCGTGAGAGGGAAAACCCCACTCCGGACTCCGAGATTTTATTTTTTCCCCACTCCAAGGAACATTTTTAACCCTTTCCCAGGGAATATTCTCCAGGTGGATCCCGGAGCCGGCCGGGGAGAAGCGCTGGCGCAGCAGGGAGGATAAATCAGAGCCATCTCGGCTGCAATCCCACGCAATTAAAACCTGGATCGGGATGTGCTCGGCAGCCTGAGGAGCATCTCGGGAGCCTCAGGAATTACTCAGCCTCTGCAGCAGCGCGGCAGGAGCCGGGCGAGGCCGGATGGGGCACGGGCAGGGCTCCGGGACACCTGGGAGCGGCTTCTCCATCCCCCGGGAATGCCTGGAGCAGTGGACACGGGCACGAAATCCACCTGGAAGGGCTTTTCCAGGAGTTTCACAGGGATTTGGGAAATTCCAAGGGGCATTTTCCTGCCAGCCTCGCAGCACAGGGGGCTGCAAACCCACCCCTGCTCCAGGTGCCCCCAAACCCTGGCAGCAGGCACAAAATCCACCTGGAAGGGCTTTCCCAGCCCGCCAAATCCACCTGGAAGGGTTTTCCCAGCCCACCGGGAGCTCCTCAGCAGTTTCCACAGGATGTTAACTGGATTTGGGAAAAACAAATGGGAATTTCCTCGTATGACCCAGCTTCGATTTTTCCTTTTGGGGTTGGACAGTCCTGGAGGGGCCGGGGCAGCTGAGCCCCCCGACCCCGGGGACGCTCTGCAAAGCCCGGCAGTGACGCTAAAGCCGAGCCCGGCTCCCGCTCGGGCTCTGCCGGGGGGGGCGGACACGCGGCCGGGCAGGGACTCGATGCCATTGAAGTGCTGCCAATTAAATCAGGTCACTCCGAGCTCTCTGCGAGCTCTGCTCGGCGTGTGCGCGGCCCCGCTCCAGCCCCGAGCTCCAGCCCCGAGTTCCAGCCCTGATCCAGCCCCTAATTCCAGCCCTGATCCAGCCCCGAATTCCAGCTCTGAGCCAGCCCCAAATTCCAGCCCTGATCCAGCCCCAAATTCCAGCCCCGAATTCCAGCCCCGAGTTCCAGCCCCAAATTCCAGCCCCGATTTCCAGCCCCGAGTTCCAGCCCCAAATTCCAGCCCTGATCCAGCCCCCAGCCCCGAATTCCATCCCCGAGTTGCAGCCCTGATCCAGCCCCCAGCCCCGAATTCCAGCCCCGAGTTCCAGCCCTGATCCAGCCCCAGCCCCGCTCCATCCCCGCTCCGGCCCCGCTCCGTCCCCAGCCCCGGGCGGTGGCCCTGGGAAGGAGCCAAGCCCCGGCTCCGCTCGCCAAACCGAGCGTGGAACGGACACTCGGTGGCCGCTGTCACCGCCCCCCTCCCCGGGGCCATCTGTCCCTCCCCGGGGATGGGAAAGGCTTTTCTGGGATGACAAAAAGTCTAGGGGTGCTCTGTTGCCCCCACCCCAAATCCTGCCCTTGTCCCAGCCCCACAGCTGCCAGTGACAGGTTCTTGTCCCCATGTCACGCTGGGTGTCACCGTGGGTGGGGTCTGTGTCGCTCTCTGGGTGACACAGCTGGGATCCCCGCTCTCTCCAGGGTAAAAGGCAGATTTTTCCCAGTTTTTTTCCCAAGGTTAAGAGTCCCTGAACACCCCTTTTTGGGGAAAACGAGCCCCTGGCAGCGCGTCCTGCTTGGGGACAGCGCTGGGGAACCCCGCGGGGTGGCCGCGCTGTCCCCTCGGGGCGGGACACGGGGCTGGCGAGGCCACACGCGGCCGCATCTTTGGAAATGCCGAGAAATCCCGGTGGGCAGAAGGAGATTTGGGACACCAATCCCAAATCCACCGAGTGTCCCCTTCCCCTCCCACCCACCCCCGCAGCCCCCCCGGGCTGGGCGAGCCCCGGCTGCGGGGAGGGGACGGCGGTGGCGCAGCGGGAGCGCTGCGGATCCCGAGGGCCGGCTCAGCATCCCCGGGAGCGCCTTCATCCCTCGGGATCATCCCCCGGGAGAGGCCGCGGGCGCTGCCAGAGCCGCAGGGGTTAAGGCAGGAGCTGCCTCGGGTGGGTGGCACGTCGTGGCGACAAGGCTGGAGTGAGGAGGAGGAGGATTGGGGAGGGAGGGGAGGAGAGGGAGGAGGAGGAGGAGGAGGAGGAGGGGGAGCGGGGACTGTGCGGCTGCGAAGGCGCCGGGCGAGCGAAGGCTGAGGAGCTCTCCCCGCCGCCTCCAGCCCTGAGGGTCAGCGTGGCCGGAGGGTCCTGTTGGCCCTGTCCCCGTCCTAAGCGACAAGGACAGACCCCACCAGCGGCGACAGCTCCGGAGCCCCCCGGCCTTTTGTCTGCCAGCCGAGCCAGATGTGCGGGCAGCTGTGGCGGGGGGTGGCAGGCGGTGACAGCGGCGCCGGGGGACGGGGACAGACTCGGAGGGTGAGTTGGGGGCCACGGCCGTGGTTCGGGTTTTTGGGCCGGGGGTGACTTTGGGGGGGCTCCGGAGCTCTGCAGCACCGAGCCCTCGCCTCGGCAGCTCGCTCGGGGTTGTTTTTTTCCCATTCCAGAGCTTTGCTTTCCCTGCTCGATGCCGGATTTGAGGAGAAATGGTGCGTTTGGAAATAACCGGGGTGGGGGGGGGAAAAAACACAGGGAAGGGAATGGAGGGAGAGCGGCGCTCCGGGAGGGAAGAAAGGGACGGGGGGCAGGCAGGGATGGCTCCCAGGTACAGCGGGGAGCTGCATTCCCGCTCCTGGAAACTCCTCCGGGATCGAGCGGATCCTCGCCCCGGCGCGGCTGGGAACGGGGGGTGACGGCGGCGGGGCCGGGGGTGATGCGCTGGTCACGGAGCCGCCGGCGGGGCTGGGATCCAGGGATGCTGGCAGGATGCGATCCAGGCGGGAGCGGCGCTTCCCGGGCATTAACCCCTCGGTGCCCGAGCGACGCGGAAAATGTGACGGGAGGGACATTGGGTGTGAAACAGAGAAAGGACGCGGTCCTTGGGGCTCCTGGCCAGCCCTCCTTCACCTGCTCGGCCACCCCAGGGAGGGGACAGCCGGCCGAGGAGGGGGGGACAGCAAAGGTGATGGCAAAGGACGCGTCGGGAAAAGCCGTGGTGTCATTCTGGTGTCATTTTAATGTCATTTTCCTGCTTTCTGTGCCGGTGCCGTGTTTACCTCCCCCCGCTGCCCAGCCCTGCCCCTCCCCGCCGCGGCTGCACCCGCCCGCAGTGCCCGGGTCCCTGTGCCAGCGCCCAGCCCTGCCCGGGGCCGTGCCCAGCCAGCCGGGAGAGCCCCGGGGTGATCCCGGGAGCCGCTCCGGGAAAGGGCTCGGGGCCGGCAGGGACCCCGCGCTCCGTGCGTGGCTGAGCCAGCGCTGCCCTCGCCTCTCCCGGCGCTCAGCCCGGCTCTGGCTTCTCCCAGAGCCTGGAAAAGGGGATTGGAGGCACCCAGGAGGAGCGGGAGAAGCCCTGGACACGCAGGGCCGGTCCCAGTGAGAGCCCGGAGGGGCGCGGGGCGTGCGGGGGGCCGGGAGGAGCCCCCGGGAGCGGCGTTCCCGGGGATGCTGTGGCTGGAGCTGCAGGTGGGCGCTGCCGTCGGGATCCGCTTCCTCCAGCCTGGATGTGCCAAGGCTGGCAGCGCCGGAGCCACGCGCGGGTGTCACCTCCGTCCCCTCCTGCGTCCCCCGTGTGTCCCCTCCCTGTCCCCTCCTCGGGACGCGGCGCTGGTGCGGAGCCAGGACCCGGCCCTGCGTTCCCCGGAGCCCCGATCCTGCAGCCTGGGCGCGGGCAGAGCCCCTGGAAAAGCTGGGATGGGAATGGCTCATCCCTGCCTCCCTCATCCCGAGCCTGCGGTGGCGGGAGGCGGCTCAGGACAAGATTCCCTGTCCTGGGGATTGTCCTGGGGTGTCCCTCAGGTCACTCCAGGGACATGGGGCAGCATCTCCAGGCTCCAGCCTTGGCTCCCTGTGCCAGGGGATGCTGATCCCGCCCTGCCGAGGCTTTTCCTGGCATTCCCGGCTCTCTGTGTCCCCTCTGCGGGCGGTGGGAGCGGCTTTGTCACCTGCTGGCACGGCTGGAAGTGGCAGAGCAGGGTCGGGGTCTGAGGGCAGGGCTCGGCCTCTGCTCCTCGGCCGTTCCCAGCCCTTCCCTTGGGCTGGGATCTCTCTTCCCATTCCCAACCCTTCCCTTGGGCTGGGATCTCTCTTCCCATTCCCAGCCCTTCCCTTGGGCTGGGATCTCTCTTCCCATTCCCAGCCCTTCCCTTTGGCTGGGATCTCTCTTCCCATTCCCAACCCTTCCCTTGGGCTGGGATCTCTCTTCCCATTCCCAACCCTTCCCTTTGGCTGGGATCTCTCTTCCCATTCCCAGCCCTTCCCTTTGGCTGGGATCTCTCTTCTCATCCACAGAGG
The DNA here is from genome assembly GCF_027477595.1 of Haemorhous mexicanus. Taxonomy (NCBI): domain Eukaryota; kingdom Metazoa; phylum Chordata; class Aves; order Passeriformes; family Fringillidae; genus Haemorhous; species Haemorhous mexicanus. Next base: position 2,919,814 of record NC_082365.1, on the reverse strand, counting down.
AAAACCGGGAGCTGAGCCGTGCCCAGAGCTCCGGCAGAGCCCGTGGGATTCCTCTGGCACAGGGAAAAGGGCCGGGAATTCTGCAGGACCCTGATCCAGCCCCATCCCAACCTCATCCCGGCCCCATCCAGCCTCAGAAGGGCTGCAGGAATTCGCCTTTCCCAAAATCTCGGGCTTTGAGCTGGAATTGCCCCCTGGGGGTTCAGAGGAGCTGTTCCCATTCCCACGGAATCTCGGATTCCCCCGGAATTCCAATCCCAGAGGTGGAGCAGAGCCCCTGCTGCCCTGCTCCTTCTCCTGAAGCCCAGAGATCGTCCCTGCTCCTGCTTTCAGCTGGAAAAACACTTCCCTGCCGTTTTGGGATGTGTTCCTGCATTTCCTGGCTAGGACAGGGATTGGGGAGATGCTGGGAATGTCCAGAGCTGGCACGGGGGAGGTTGGGAATGTCACCTGTGCAGGTGAACCCCAAACACGAGGCTCTGCCCCTTTATTCCCAGATTTCCTCCTGGATCACCCTGGTCATTAACGCCTCTTCCCTTCCCCGGGAGATTCCATGGGATAACATTCCCGATGTCCCAAAAGGATAAAAATTCGTCACCACCCCCCCCTTTTGCTCCCAAATCCCTTTTCCAGGACAAGAAGGAGCTGTTCCCGCTGTCTGTTCCCAATCCCAGCCCCTGGAATGAGGGCTGGGATCTCTCCCTCCCCCATGATTTTGGTTTTATGGGATTATTCCCAAGGGAATAATTCCCAGCCCAGCTCGGGAAGGAGAATCCCAATCCCAGCTGCTGCTTCCCACCAGGGCACCGGGATAAGCAGGAAAATGGGATGAGTTCAAAACTCCTGAAATTTGGGGGCGTTCCCTGTGGATAAAGCCCCGGGCTGGGATTTTGGGGTGGAATTTTGGGATCAGGATCGCTGCTCCTGAGTCGGGGAATAAACCTGGATAAAGCTGGCAACTTCCAGCATCCATTTCTGCAGGAGCCAGGCAGCCTCTGGAATTCCCAGCAGCATTCCAGGCCATCCATTTATTTATGGAAGGCTTTGGAAAAGGTGAATCCAGCAGCTGAATTTTAGGATTTTTTGGGAAAATCGCCTTTGCTGTCCCCTCTCCATCCAGCCAGGAGTTCTTGGGGATCATTCCCATGAAAATTCCCACAGATTCCAAGGTGGGATAGGGGCTGGAAAACCCCCTCCAAATGCTGGCAGTGGGAGCTGTTTGCAAACACTGGGAAAAGCAGGAATTGTGTGGCGGCTCTGCTCGGAGCACGATCCCAGAGAACAAATAAAGATGGGAAAAATTGGGATCCGTTCCCAGACAATTCACAAAGGATTTAATTGGGACTGGAGTCTGGGGCTCTCCTCACCCAGACTGGATCCATAAATTATTCGGGGATAAATTATTTGGGATAAATTATTCGGGATTAATTATTCAGTGGCTCTGCTTGGAATTAAGGCCGGGTCTTCCCCTCCAGGAATGATCCTGGATCTTCCTGACCCTCTCCAGGTTCCAGAGTCTTCCAATCTCTGTTAAAAATCCCATTTTTAATGGAATTTAGAGCCATCCTATCAAAAATAATCAATGCCAGGTGAAATTTGAGGGTTGGTGCTTTGTCCTTCCCAGTGGCCAAAATGAGGAGAATCCAGGCTGGAAAAAAAAAAAAAAAATTGAGTTTTTGGGGAGGAGAGAGGATTTAATAAGGAATTTTAAATGAGGAATTTGGAATCGGCAGGAAAAGGGGTTTTGCATCTGAACCGTCTTTTCCCACAGGATCAGAGCAGCCAGCTCCTGATCTTTTTTAGGAAGGAGAAAAAGCAGCTTTGCTTCCCTGATTCCCCAGCAGGACCTTTGGGAATAAAGATGGGGGAGAAAAGCATTAAAAATACAAATTCTGCCTGGAAAAAAGGGGGGGAAAAGGGGATTTTTCCTATTTGTGATCCATTAAAAACGCGCCGATTCGGTCTGTGCCGGGAGAAGCTTTTCCAAAGCTTTTCCATGGTGCCGTTGTCGCCCTTTCCAGGACGATCCTTACATTTCAAGGAATATTTTGGCTGCTCCAAGCGGCGTTTGACGCCTCATCAAAGCCTCTCCCTCGCCTCGAAATCCCAAAAAAAAGAAAAAAAAAGAGGAAATGGGGCGGAGGCTTTGATCCCGATTTGCAAATCGCTGCGGAGCCGCGCTTTTCCCAGGAATGTTTGGATTCCCATGGAAATTTCTGAGCTCGGTCCCATTTCTGAGTCACTTTTCCCGACTCCCACGAACTCCCGGGATTGGTTGTCCCAATCCTGGCTCTGGGAAGCTCCGGCATTCCCGAATTCCCGGAGTTTGGCAGGGTTCATCCCTTTGGAAGCAGTCCGTCAGAATTCCAGGTCCCTGAATTTCCATCCACACTGAAATCCCCCGCTGGAATTCCATGGAATTCCCTTTCCATGGAATTCTTGTTAAAAAAAGGGATTTCAGGGGCATTTCCCAGCTGTTTTCATGGATCTTTAAAAATTCCTTGGCTCCTTTTTTCCCGGTAAAATCCTCTTGGGAAGTGCTGCTTCCTTGGGCAGGGTTGTCCTCCCTGGCTTGGCCATGGATTTTCCCAATTTTCCTGGAATTCCCAAGATGCTGGAAAAAGGTGGGAGAGCAGGAATTTCTCCTGCTGTGCCCACACTCGTGCTGGGAAATGGATTTGGGAAAGGGATTTGGGAAAGGGATTTGGGAAAGGGATTTGGGAGATGGATTTGGGAGATGGATTTGGAAAATGGATTTGGTTCCATCATCAGCCCTCGAGGTTTATGGGGACAGGGATCAGCTTTTCCTGCTGCATTTTCCAGGTTTTCCTGTTGCAGAATTCCTGGGAAATGAGGGATTTTTCCATGGGAAGGAGGGGGATGAGCAGTTGGGATGTTCCGTGGCTCTCCAAAGCTTTTCCTTCCTGCTCCAAAGCCATTCCAGCTCCAAACCCAGCTCATCCCAGTTTTCCTTCATGGATTAATTCCCTTTTCCCTCCTCTCCCTGCCCTCACAAGGATGATTTTATTCCAGATAAGCTGGAAATGGAATTTACCGGGAATCAGGGAGGGTTTTTCCACCCGGTGGATGTTCAGGATCCACATCCCGCTGGAAATTCCCTCTCCGGGAGAGGCTCAGCCCCCAAAATTCCATAAAAACAGCGCTGCTCCCTCCCCTCCCCAGCTCCCCGAGCCTTTCCCGGCGCTTCCAGAGGGATTTGCCTCCATCCCACGGATCCGCTCCGTGCCCGGGGAGGGGGTGAGGCAGCCCCGGAGCCGTGCCTGGCAGTTGCCATGGCAACCGTAGGTTTTCCTTAGGATTCCTAATGACTCCCTGGCATCCGCGCCGATCCACGGCTTTTTTTGGGATGCTGGGGGTTGTTCCCCTTCCTTGGCGGGGCTGGATCCGCTTGAAAAGCCGGGATTTGATCTTTTCCCGGTTTTTTTTTTCTGCTGGAGCTTCCCTTCTTTCCGCCCTGAGTGTGGCCAGGGATTCCAGACTTGGAATTTGTTGGGACTTGGGAGCTGAGCCACCTCGGGCTGTCCCCTGGCAGCAGGACCTCGTGTCCTTGTGGAATTCCAGAGGCCCTGGAGGCTGCGGGATCCAGGGACCCCCAGGGCGGGATCGGCTCCCCCAGGAGAATCCCGGATCCTGCAGACACATCTGGGATGGGATTCCAAAGGGGTTTGGTCATTCCAGGCCTTTCTGGCATCCAAAGAGGTGGGAATGCTCCAGGAGAAAACCAGGGAGAGGCTTCCCTGGGATTGGGAATGGCACTGATCCCACGGCTGCCACCCTGAGCTGGAATTCCGTGGGATCAGCCCTGAGGGTCTCCCTGCTCTTTGTGATCCCATCCCAGCTCCCATTCCCGACTCTGCAATTCCCTGGAATCGCTGCCCCATCCCTGCCTCCCGTTCCTCTGGGGGGAGAAGATTCATCCATGGATGGAGAGACAAAAAGCTGGAAGTGGGGAGGGCCTGGCTGAGCAAAATTCCCGGTTCTCCAGTGAGATTCCCTCTTCTCCAGCAGAATTCCCAGTTCTCCAGTGAGATTCCCGGTTCTCTTGTGAGATTCCTGGTTCTCCAGCAGAATTCCCAGTTCTCCTGTGAGATTCCTGGTTCTCCAGCAGAATTCCCAGTTCTCCTGTGAGATTCCTGGTTCTCCAGCAGAATTCCCAGTTCTCCAGCAGAATTCCTGGTTCTCCAGTCAGATTCCCAGTTTTCCAGCCAGATTCCTGGTTCTCCAACCAGATTTCTGGTTCTTCAGCAGAATTCCCAGTTCTCCTGCGAGATTCCTAGTTCTCCAACCAGATTTCCCAGTTTTCCAGCCAGATTCCTGCTTCTTCAGTGAGATTCCCTCTCCTCCAGCCCTCTCCAGCCACTTCCCTGTGCAGCATTCCCACCTGCAGCAACAACACAGAGCCACAGGAATATTTTTCCCTACCTCAGGAATATTTTTCGCAACTTCAGGAACCTCTGGAGAAACAACAGGAGCGTTCCCTCCACAGGTTCAGTTTGAATCACACCCAGGGAATCATTCCCGGGTTTTTTTTCACTTCCCATGTCCTGGATTTCCACTCCCGGCCCTCCCTCCCTGCCTGGGGGAAGCTGAAGGAGCCTGGATTTATCCCTCCGGAGGGAATCCCACCCCAACACCAGGCTGCAGGAATATTTCTTCCCAAAATACCCTGAGGGTGCTCCCGGCCCTTCCCAGCCTCTGGATCTGGGGGCTGGGAGGTTTCCACCCAATCCAGGATCCTGGAATGCCAGGAGCCTCCTTCTCCAGCTGGAAAATTGTGGATGGCTCGGGATGGCCTCTGCATCCTTTGGATCCCACAATTCATGGAAAACCACAGGGATTTGGGAGCTCAGACCCTTTGACATCCCCTGGAGTTCAAATCCTTTGACATTCCCGGACATTCCTGTCCTCATCCCGCTGCCCTTGGAGGGGGAAGGGAAAAGGGGGAGGTTTGGGGGGAGCTGCTCCGCAAATGAGGCGGCGTTAATGAGGAATTAATTATCGATCCGCTGGGAAGGTCACAGGGAATGACACAGCAGCGTCCCTGCAGTGCCCTGCAGGGAGCAGCGCTGGATTTATGGAATTCTGGGGGGCTGAGCCCTTCCCTGGGCTCCCAGAGAGGGATTTTCCAGCGGGATGTGGATCCTGAGCCTTCCCCCTGCGCTCACAGGATGGAAAAACCCGGCCTGATCCTGGAAAAATCCCTCAGCTCCTTTAGGGAACGGGATGGGATGGGATCCATAGGATGGGATGGGATGGGATCCATGGGATGGGATCCATGGGATGGGATGGGATGCGATGGGATGGGATCCATGGGATGGGATGGGATGGGATGGGATCCATGGGATGGGATGGGATCCATGGGATGGGATGGGATGGGATGGGATGGGATGGGATGGGATGGGATGGGATGGGATGGGATGGGATGGGATCCATGGGATGGGACGGGGATCCTGGTGTTTCCCACCAGGTGAGATCCATTGTCTGATCCATTCCAAATCCATTCCCATTCCTGATCCATTTCCAATCCATTCCCATTCCCGATCCATGTCCCACCCAGGCCCCACCTGGGAGCCAGCACAAGGAACTCCCCCGATCTGCGATCTGCGGAGCCATCAGAACAATTAACTCTCACTAATTGCAATTGTCCTCTGCTCCCGTTTTAATTCACCCTAATGAAGGCTGAGTGATTCCATTGTGCTCCTGCTCCCCCAGCACCCCCAGCCCCTTTCCTGGGAATTCCAGGAATTCCGCTGTGAATTCCCGCTGGGTTCCAGATCCCAGAGCTGACAGAAGATTAATTCCAGGGTTGTGTCCCTGCTGTCACAGCCTGCCAGCCCGGCTGCTCGCCCTCTGCCACCAAACCTCCCTGGGATCTCAGGGAATCCTGAACTTTTCCTGGGATTCTCAGGGAGTCCCAAACCTCTCTGGGATACTCAGGGGATTCTGGGTTTCTCTGGGATGCTCAGGGGATCCTGGATCTCTCTGGGCTCCTCAGGGGATCCTGGATCTCTCTGGGATCCTCAGGGAATCTCAAACTTTTCCTGGGATCTTAGGGAACCCTGGATCTCTCTGGGATGCTCAGGGGATCCTGGATCTCTCTGGGATCTCAAGGGATTCTGGATTTCTCTGGGATGCTCAGGGAATCCTGAACTGTTTTGGGATGCTCAGGGAATCCTGGATCTCTCTGGGGAGATGTTCAGGGAACCCTGAACTTTTTTGGGATGCTCAGGGAACCCTGGATCTCTCTGGGATGCTCAGGGAATCCTGAACTGTTTTGGGATGCTCAGGGAACCCTGGATCTCTCTGGGATGCTCAGGGAAGCCTGGATCTCTCTGGGATGCTCAGGGAAGCCTGGATCTCTCTGGGATGCTCAGGGAAGCCTGGATCTCTCTGGGATGCTCAGGGAAGCCTGGATCTCTTTGGGATGCTCAGGAAATCCTGGATCTCTCTGGGATGCTCAGGGAATCCTGGATCTCTCTGTGATGCTCAGGGAATCTCAAACTTTTCCTGGGATGCTCAGGAAATCCTGGATCTCTCTGTGGGAATGCTGGGGGTTCCCAGCTCCCCACAGTTCCCAGTGCAGGGACTGGAGCAGCGCTGATCTCAGAATTTCCCAAACTCTGGAAGCAAATTCCACTTGGAAGCTTTCCCTGGAACCCTCAGTGACAGCTTCCAGAGGTGGAAGGGCTCTGAATTATCCCTCAGGAAGGAGATCCTGGGGATGGCTCAGGAAAAACCAGCCAGGAAGGGCGTGGGGCAGGAGGGGAATATTTGGGATATTCTGGGAATGCACCTGCGACCTCCCTGCCTGGATAGGAAGGGGCTGGATTGGGAAATTCCACAGAGTTCCGCCCTGTGTGGGAGGGAAAACGAGCCAAGGCTCTGCAAATCATAAAAAAAAAAGGTGATGAATACCCCCAAATCAGCTTTTTCCTCCTTCCCCACCCCCTTTCTGCCTGGAATGTTCTTCCTTGCCGTTGGAAATGTGGGATTTGGGAGCGGGGATCCACAGGCACGGCTGGAGTTCAGCTCCTGCTGCAGCCTGGAGCTGCTGCCAGGCGCTGGAGCTGCTCCCAAAAATGCAGAGAGCTGCAGCCCAGCACGGCTGGGGGGGCTGAGAAACCTGGATTTTCCAGAGGGAAGGACAATCCAGCTGAAATTCCAACTCCCCAGTCCCGGATTTCTGCAGGGGCAGAGCTCAGCCAGCTTTTCCCCCCATGGAATTTGGGCAATTCCAAATGCTCCAGGTTAAGCCCATGGCCTGAGGCTCAGGGATAAAAAATGAGATGGGCCCAGGGCTGAAAATCAGGGATTTGAGATTTCCTGGCTGAAATTCATGGATTTGAGATTTCCTGGTTGAAAATCATGGATTTGAGGCTTCCGGGCTGAAAATCAGAAAAATCTTTCTGGTTGAAAATCATGGATTTGAGACTTCTGGGCTGAAAATCATGGATTTGGGATTTCCTGTCTGAAATTCATGGATTTGAGGCTTCCTGGTTGAAAATCATGGATTGGAGATTTCCTGGCTGAAATTCATGGATTTGAGGCTTCCAGGCTGAAAATCAGAAAAATCTTTCTGGTTGAAAATCATGGATTTGAGACTTCTGGGCTGAAAATCATGGATTTGGGATTTCCTGGCTGAAATTCATGGATTTGAGATTTCCTGGCTGAAAATCAGGGATTTGAGATTTCCTGGTTGAAAATGAGGAAAATCTTTCTGGTTGAAATTCATGGATTTGAGGCTTCTGGGCTGAAAATCAGGAAAATCTTTCTGGTTGAAAATTGTGGATTTGAGACTTCTGGGCTGAAAATCATGGATTTGGGATTTCCTGTCTGAAATTCATGGATTTGAGGCTTCCTGGTTGAAAATCAGGGATTTGAGATTTCCTGGCTGAAATGCATGGATTTGAGGCTTGCTGGTTGAAAATCAGGAAAATCTTTCTGGTTGAAAATCATGGATTTGAGGCTTCTGGGCTGAAAATCAGGGATTTAAGGCTTCCTGGTTGAAAATCGTGGATTTGAGGCTCCTGGGCTGAAAATCCCTGGGGATTTATCCCCACAGGAATGAATTTTTGGAAAGGCCAAACTCCAAAAGCTGAATTTTGAAGAAGGGACCCAGCCCAGGGACCCGAGCATCTCCTCAGCCTCCAAAGCTCCCTTGGGGTGGGATGTGCGATCCTTAGGGAATGACTGTGGCATCCAAACCCCTCTGGAATGTGCAGTTTGCAGCAGAGAGGGCCAAATTCTGCCCCTTTTTCCTGACTGGAGGTTGAGCCTGGATCAGGGATGCTACAGGAACCTGTGGGAGTGTTTGGAGGGGGAAAACCACGACCAAAACAATTCCAGAGACAATTCCGAGCCTGGAAGCGCCGGGATGAGCACACCAGGCTGATTTCCCAGCCCTCCTCATTAAAATCCAGCCGGAGAGAGGCAGAGAAGCAGCGAGATAAGAGATAAGAGGCGGCTGCTGCCCCCGGGGCTCCCGAGCCGGAGCCGAGCTCTTCGCTGCTCCCGGCTGCGTTTTTATCTCCCGGCTGCCTCCCCGACAAGCAGGAATAACAGGAATCGCGGAGATGCAGGAGGATGGGGAAAAAAACCCCAACAATAAATAAAAATCCCATCCCTGTGCACAAAACAAGGATTGAGTGAGGGGAGAAATCGCTGGGAAAGGAGTTTGGAGCGGGTTCTGCCCATCCTGGTGGATCCAAACCCTGTCCAGCCTGGCCTTGGACACTTCCAGGGTGGGGAAAGCCCTCGTGGGGAAGGATTTCTTCCCAAAATCCCATCTAAACGCACCCTCCCTCCGCTGGGAAAAGCTCCAAGCAAACGCTTCCAAAGCTGCTTTTCCCGAGCAAAAATCCCGGCTCAGACCTCGGCAGGGACTTTGCCAGGAGCTCCCTGACTCGTAGAAATGGATTTTTTTAGGGAATAACATCCTGAAATGGCAGCTGGAGGCTGCTGTGAGGGACACAGGGTGGCACACGATGGGGACACGTGTGGGGACATCGCTGTCCCCCACCGTGTCACCCTCGGGGGTGGTGTTGGGTTTAGGGGGTGAAGCTGCTGGGAAGGGGGGTGGGAATGGCCTGGTATCCCAGGAAAACCTCCCCATCCCAGGAACAGCCTCATAATTCCAGGATAATCCCAGAAAAATCCTCCCAGCCCAGGAAAACTTTCATATTCCAGGGATATGGAATATGGAATACCTGGAACACCTTCCCACCCCAGGAAAATCCTCCCATCCCAGGAAAACTTTCATATTCCAGGAACACCTTCCCATCCCGGGAAAATCCTCACATTCCAGGAAAACTTTCATATTCCAGGAACACCGTCCTATCCCGGGAAAACCCTCCCATCCCAGGAACAGCCTCGCATCCCAGGAAAAACCCTCACATTCCAGGAAAACTTTCATATTCCAGGAACACCTTCCCACCCCAGGAAAATCCTCCCATCCCAGGAAAACTTTCATATTCCAGGGATATGGAATATGGAATACCTGGAACACTTTCCCATCCCGGGAAAACTCTCCCATCCCAGGAAAACTTTCATATTCCAGGAACACCTTCCCATCCCAGGAAAATCCTCACATTCCAGGAAAACTTTCATATTCCAGGAACACCTTCCCATCCCGGGAAAACCCTCCCATCCCAGGAAAATTCTCCCATCCCAGGAACAGCCTCGCATGCCAGGAAAAACCCTCCTATTCCAGGAAAACTTTCATATTCCAGGAACACCTTCCCACCCCAGGAAAATCCTCACATTCCAGGAAAACTTTCATATTCCAGGGATATGGAATATGGAATACCTGGAACACTTTCCCATCCCGGGAAAACCCTCCCATCCCAGGAAAACTTTCATATTCCAGGAACACCTTCCCACCCCAGGAAAATCCTCACATCCCAGGAAAACTTTCATATTCCAGGGATATGGAATATGGAATACCTGGAACACTTTCCCATCCCGGGAAAACTCTCCCATCCCAGGAAAACTTTCATATTCCAGGAACACCTTCCCATCCCAGGAAAAACCCTCCCATCCCGGCAACACCCACCTCGGGAACACCCACCCCGCAACTGCCGAGCTCCAAAACCCCCTGGAATTTCTGCAAACGCTGCGAAGTTTTCCCTGCGGCAGCTCCTCAATCCCATCTCCCGTCTCCAGCCCGGGGTTCCGGGAGCTCGGGGTTTCCATGGAGCCGCGGCGGCCGCGGGGCTCAGCCCGGGCATACAGATGAGGGGCGAGGGGGGGCGGTTGCCACGGTGCCGGCGACATTCGGGGCCCTTTGTCCCTCTACTTCTTCCTCCTTTGTCCCTTTATTTATTTCTTCTTTGTCCCTTTATTTATTTCTTCTTTGCCCCTTAATTTCTTCTTTGTCCTTTTATTCATTTCTCCTTTTCCCCCCTGTATGTCTTCTTCACCCTTTTTTATTTCTCATTTTTGTCCCTTCATTTCTCTTTTGTCCCTTTATTTTCTCCTTCTTCCTTGTGTTTGTCCTTTTCCCTTGTCTTTCTCCTTTTCCACTGTATTTTTCATTTTTCCTTGTATTTCTCCTCTTTCCCTTTTTATTCCTCCTCCTTCCCTTCCTTTCTCTGCTCGTTTTCCCTGCCGAGGTTCCAGCTGGGAGATTCTCTCAGGGTTTGCTCGGAGTTGGGAGATGCTGGGGAATCCCACTTTCCCTGTTTCAGTTGGATTTTGGGATGAGATCCCTCCCTGCGAGGAGCTGGGATGAAATTCCAAGAGAATCCAGGGCTGCTCCATCCCTGGAGTGTCCCAGGCCAGGGTGGAGCGCCCTGGGACCAAGGAGAAGCTGGAGAAGCTGGGGAAGCTGGAAAAGCCAGGAAAGATGGAGAAGCTGGGGAAGCTGGAGAAGTTGGGGAAGCCAGGGAAGATGGAAAAACTGGAGAAGAGAGAGAAGCTGGAAAGGATGGGGAATCCAGAGAAGATGGAAAAGCTGGGAAATCTGAAGATGGAGAAGCTGAGGAATCCAGGGAATCCAGAGAAGATGAGGAAGCTGGGGAATCCAAAGATGGAGAAGCTGGGGAATCCAAAGATGGAGAAGCTGGAGAATCCAAAGATGGAGAAGCTGGAGAATCCAGGGAATCCAGAGAAGATGAGGAAGCTGGGGAATCCAAAGATGGAGAAGCTGAGGAATCCAGGGAATCCAGAGAAGATGAGGAAGCTGGGGGAAATGGGGAATCCAGAGAAGCAGGAGAAGCTGGGGAATCCAAAGATGGAGAAGCTGGAGAATCCAGGGAATTCAGAGAAGATGGAGAAGCTGGGGAATCCAGGGAATCCAGAGAAGATGGAGAAGCTGGGGAATCCAAAGATGGAGAAGCTGAGGAATCCAGGGAATCCAGAGAAGATGAGGAAGCTGGGGGAAATGGGGAATCCAGAGAAGCAGGAGAAGCTGGGGAATCCAAAGATGGAGAAGCTGGAGAATCCAGGGAATTCAGAGAAGATGGAGAAGCTGGGGAATCCAGGGAATCCAGAGAAGATGAGGAAGCTGGGGAATCCAAAGATGGAGAAGCTGGAGAATCCAGGGAATCCAGAGAAGATGGAGAAGCTGGGGAATCCAGAGATGGAGAAGCTGAGGAATCCAGGGAATCCAGAGAAGATGGAGAAGCTGGAGAATCCAGGGAATCCAGAGAAGCTGGAGAGCAGCTTCAAGTTCAGCTCACTCCAAGATCTCCCCCAGCAAAGTCCCAGGAGCAGCCCTGGGAGCTGCCATCCCTCAGGAATGTCACACTCAGGACCAGAAGGGACAGCAGACAGGGCCACCCTGTCCCCACCAGGCTGGAGGTGCCACCATCCCTGCAGGAATTCCAGGAGCTGCTTCCCAGGCACAGCGGGATCAGCCCCATCCTTTCCCTCAGCAGGGATCACTCACTGCCAAAGCTCTTCCCTTTCTCCCAGTTTGTTCCTTTCCATGAATTTTAGTCCCAAGTTTTCCCAAATCCACCATTTTCCCACAAGTTCCCATCCTATGACTCACACAAAGCCCTGGATTATCCTGTATCCAAGATTTCTCCCAGCCATCCATGCTGCAACCCTGCCCTGTGCTGGGAAAAACGGGATAAAATCCAATTATGGACAAAACCAGCAGAGCTGGGGAGGTTTTCCCTGGAAAACCAGAGCTGGAACCAGGTGCCTCTTCCAACCTTTCCTTCACACCTCAAAGAAAACAAATAAACCCCTCCAAATTCCTCCATTTTTTTTTTTTTTTTTTAAGGAGAAAATATTCCCGAGATATTCGAACAGCTGGAGACTTTTACAGACCCGAAAAGGCCGGAGCACTTAAAAGGGAAGGTGTGGATCCATCAGAGGGAAGCGGGAATCGATGGATCCGTCCTCTCCTTTCATGCTGGGCCTGCAGGAGCTGCTTTAAAAGCAGCGGGGAAGGAGGGAAAAGAGCGGGATCGATCCGGGAGGAGTCGATGTGGAATAACCTCGGCTCAGGAGCCCTTTCCAGGGAGGGCACGGCGGGGATAAAACCAAAACTTTGCTTTTCTCACTCTTTTAATGGTTTTTTTGTTTGTTTTTTTCCCCTGCTGGGTGAGAGGCTTTTAAGGGAAGAAAAGGTTGGATTGGGGTCAGCGTGGGGTGGGAGAGCTGGAGGAAACAATGGAATCAAAGGCTGGATTGGGAGAGGGGCAGGAGATGCTGGAGGGTTCAAACCTATCCCAGACCCCCCAGAGTATTCCCGATGTTTGGGGGATGTTTTTCCCTATGGAATATCCCACTGGAGGGCTGCAAATGGGGCTGGAGCTCCTGGATGGGGGATTTGGAGCTGGGGAGGATGAGGAGCAGGGAGCAGAGCCCACAGGAAGATGATTCCCATGGATAATTATTCCCAACTCCCACAGCTCTGGCTCTGCTCAGCCACAGATCCAGGGGCTGCTGGGGCTCCTGGGTAGATTCCATGGGATAATTCCACCTGGATTCTCTGGCATTGGAGGGCACAGTGAATGCCATGGAGATAAAATGGAATTTGTGGATTTGCTGAGCAGTTTTGAGGGCACTGGGAGCCCCAGGCAGGGTCCTGGTGTTTTGTACCTCCCCAACCTGTCCCTTGTTCCCCAGGAGCCCAAACCCTCCTCTAACCCAACTCTGCCATTTTTCCAGGAATGACCTCGAGGAGAAGCCCAGAAGATGCAGCCGAGCACGGGAACGACTCCTTTGGGGAGGAAGAAGAGACCCAGCTCTGACTGAGGTGCCCCCAGCACTTTGAGCTCCCATTTTGGGGGCGCCAGGCAGGGCCCGACCCTTCCAGGGGCTCGCATGGAGCATCTCCCCCCACGGGCACCATCCCCACCTCGCCGTCACCGCCGTCACCCCGTGGCCAGCTCTGGATGCTCCCTGTGACCTTCTCCAGCCCAAAATGAGAGGCCTCCAGCCCAGCTGCCTCCTGCTGTGCGTGGTGGCCGCCAGCGCCATGCCCACGGTGCCCTGGCGGGTGGCGTGTCCCCCGCGCTGCGTGTGCCAGATCCGGCCCTGGTACACGCCCCGCTCCGCCTACCGCGAGGCGGCCACGGTGGACTGCAACGACCTCTTCATCACCTCGGTGCCCCCGGAGCTGCCCGAGGGCACCCAGACCCTGCTGCTGCAGAGCAACAACATCGCCAGGCTGGAGCAGGGCGAGCTGGGCTACCTGCGGAACCTGTCGGAGCTGGATCTGTCGCAGAACAGCTTCTCCGACGTCTGGGATTTCGGGCTCAGGAACATGCCCCAGCTGCTCAGCCTGCACCTGGAGGAGAACCAGCTCTCTGAGCTGCCCGACAGCAGCTTCCCGGGCTTGGGGAACCTTCAGGAGCTCTACCTGAACCACAACCGGCTCCGCAGCATCGCCCCCCGCGCCTTCGCCGGCCTGGGCAGCCTCCTGCGGCTCCACCTCAACTCCAACCTGCTGAGGACGCTGGACAGCCGCTGGTTCCAGATGCTGCCCAGCCTGGAGATCCTCATGGTCGGGGGGAACAAGGTGGACGCCATCCTGGACATGAATTTCCGGCCTCTGGGCAACCTGAGGAGTTTGGTGCTGGCCGGGATGCAGCTGCGGGAGATCTCGGATTATGCCCTGGAAGGGCTGAGGAGTCTGGAGAGCCTGTCCTTCTATGACAACAAGCTGGCAGACGTCCCCAAGAGGGCTCTGCAGCAGGTGCCCGGCCTGAAATTCCTGGATCTGAACAAGAACCCGCTGCAGAGGGTCAAGCAGAGCGACTTCACCAACATGCTGCACCTCAAGGAGCTGGGCCTCAACAACATGGACGAGCTGGTGTCCATCGACCAGTTCGCCCTCATCAACCTCCCCGAGCTGACCAAGCTGGACGTCACCAACAACCCCAAGCTGTCCTTCATCCACCCCAAGGCCTTCCAGCACCTTCCGCAGCTGGAGACGCTGATGCTCAACAACAACGCCCTAAGTGCCTTGCACCGGCAGACGGTGGAGTCGCTGCCCAACCTGCAGGAGATCAGCATCCACGGCAACCCGCTGCGCTGCGACTGCGTCATCCGCTGGGTCAACAGCACCCGGCCCCGCGTGCGCTTCATCGAGCCCCAGTCCACGCTCTGCGCCGAGCCCCCCGACCTCCAGCGCCGCCACATCCGCGACGTCCCTTTCCGGGAGATGACGGAGCAGTGCCTGCCGCTCATCTCCGCCCGCAGCATCCCGGCGCGCCTGGAGGCCGAGGTCGGTGACAACGTGGCCCTGCACTGCCGGGCGCTGGCAGAGCCGGAGCCGGAGATTTACTGGGTGACGCCGGCCGGGGCGAAGCTGCTGCCGTTCGGGGATGATGGGAAGTTCAAGGTGCACTCGGAGGGGACGCTGGAGATCCGCGGGATCGCGGCGCACGAGGCCGGGCTCTACACGTGCGTGGCTCACAACCTGCTGGGCGCCGACACCCGCGGCGTCCGCGTGCTGGTCAACCGCTCCTTCCCGCTGGGCCAGGCCGAGCTGGAGCTGCTGGTGGTGGATGTCCAGCCCCACCACGTCCTGCTGGCCTGGCAGCCGTGCCTCAACGCCGTCTCCTCCAACCTCACCTGGGCCAGCTCGGCGCTGGGGTCACGGCTGGGCTCGGCGCGGATCCCGGCGGGCACCCACAGCTTCAACATCACCCGGCTGCGCCCCGACACCGAGTACCGGGCGTGTCTGCACGTCACCTTGGTGGCATCGCCGGTCAGGCTGGCCTGTGTGACCACCAGGACTAAAGAGGCCACCCAGGGGATGCCGTGGGGACAGGGGACGCTGGTGACGGCGCTGCTGCTGTGCCTGCTGCTCCTGGGGGTGGCGGCGCGGGTCGGATCCCGGCAGGAATCGCTCCACGGGGCCAGGGCTGTGCGTGTGGTTTATCCCGTGCAGCCCCGGGGACACCTGCTGGCCGTGGAGGTGCAGGCGGCACCCCTGGAGTGCTGAGGGAGGATGGATTTTGGGGGGTTCAGTGGGGTTTTGGGGGGGGTGGGGAGGGGGGAAAGGGTTTTTTAACAAAAAAAAAAGACGGACGGCAGGCAAAACGGGATTTCGTGGACATGACCTTGAGGAGCCTCAGGATCCATGGGAGAGGAGCCTCTGGTGGTCCCGGATCCGTGTGGAGGGGCTGCTGGATTTGGCTGTGGATCCCAAAAAAACCCCACTGGGAAGATGGGAGGGGATGGAGAACTCTGAGGGGACGATGCCCCGAGTGGGTGAAGAGCCATAAAAGGAACCCCAAATCTGCATCCCCCAGCACCAGGGACACCCCAGAGGTGTCACCTCCCTCACTGGACAGTGCCTGCTTTGGAAATACAAAAAAACCCTCAAAAGTCCTAAAAAAAAAAAAAGGTTTCTTCCTTCGGGACCTGTGTGGGGTCTGGGGTTTCCTTTTTGGGGTTTTTGGAGCCTTGGGATCATCAAACAAAGCAACCCCAGTGTCACGTCCCTCTCTGGACAGTCCCTGCTTTGGAAATACAAGAAAAACCTAAAAAGTCCCTAAAACAAAAAGGTTTTTTTTTCCTTTGGGATCCGTGTGGGGTTTGGGGTTATTTGGAGCGTTGGGATCATCAAACCAAGTGTCACCCCCTGCTCTGTCATTGCTGTCACCTGGGGGGAAGCAGGAAGGGAAGATTTGGGATAGAAGAACAGGAAATGGTGATGGTGACATTCCCCTGTGGGACTGGATGGATCCTGGATCCCACAATATCCCAAAACTTTTTTAGATAAAGGGTAAACCTGGAAAAAAAAAAAGAAAAACAGAAAGAAAAGAGGGGAGGAAGAAGGGAAAAAACCAACCTGGGAATGTTGACATGCAGCGGGAGGGGTCCAAGAGGCATCGCTGGGATTTGGGAGAGGGGGAAAACTTGGATTTGTGGGTTTGGGAAATCAGGAAAACCAACCCTCAGCCATGGGAAGGTGTCCCTGAGCACCTTCTCCAGGCGGGAATGTGGATCCTGGAAGGAGGGAGAGCAGCAGGAGCTGGGCGTGGGTGCCCTCTAGTGAGCTCTGCCTTCTCCAGGAGCACTGATCCCAAAAAACAGCTGGAAAAGGAGAAAAACTCCTCTGGGAATTGTCACAGGGATGGGCTGGGGTGGGTGATCCCACGGGAATGTCAGAGGAAATGGGATTGGGAACGGGCTGGAGGCTCAAATCCAGAGGTTTTACTGAGAGGGATTTCGCAGACATTGGATGGGGAAAAACCTGCCTGGAAAGGAGAAAAAAATTCCTAAAAATGGGGAAAAGTCTGCCTAGAAAGGGGGAAAAAATCTGTCTGAAAAGAGGGGGAAATCTACCTGGAAAGAGGAAAAAAATGTATTTGAAAAGGGGAAACCTGCCTGAAAAGGGGGAAAAATTTTGCCTGGAAATGGGGAAAAAATTGCTTGGAAAAGGGTAAAAATCTGCCTCAAAAGGGGGAAAAATCTGCCTCAAAAGAGTGCTAATGAGGTTTTAAAGGAATTATTTTATCCCTCAAAACATGTTTAATTTTGAAGCCACTTTTCAAATCACTCAAAAATGAGGATTGTTTTAGCCTAAAGGACAGGTGAGGGCAGGTGGAACATCCCAAAATATCCCAGAGCTGCTGGAATTGAATCCTGCTGGACAGAGGTGACACAAAATAGACTTAAATATACAAAAACCAGAAGAAATAGAAATTAACGAGCCCAAAAAGAAAAATATAACATTATTATTATTATTTTTCCATCTCATTTGTGACTTGAGAGGTGTGGATTAAAAACTTGGATTTATTTCCCATCTGCAAGCAAGGAATTCTTCACCCTGCCGACCTTAAACAATAAAAAAATTAGGAATAAAGTTCTTCTTCTTCTCTCCAAAACAAATCCCCTGCCCTCCCACCATAAATATTTATTTCTGTCTTTAACTCTTAGCTTCAAAGGAATTGCACAAGTCGGGATTTATGGAAAAAAAACCATTCCAAAGGTTTCAATTTTTCCCAAATCTGCTGTTCTTGGTCAGGAGAAAGAATCCCAAGGGATAAAATCTGGCTGAAGATGGGAATTTGGGAAAATTTCCAAGCTGGGGTTTTGACCTCGAGGTGATTTCCATGGAAAAGTGGATCCTGCAGAGGATTCTTGGTGGAATTAAATCTTGGTACTCTTTGGTTTCGCTGGCTGAGCTCTGGAATTGGGGTTTGAGTGCAAAAATCTTCATTTTGGGGTTATTTCAGGGGCAGAAGGTCCTGCTCTCCCAAAAAGATCTCAATGACCATCTTGATCCTGCAGAGCGAGCTCTGGAATTGGGGTTTTTGTGCAAACAAACCTATTTTTGGGGTGATTTTAGTAGTAGAAGATCCTGCTAGGTCGTGAAGAACCCGATGGCCATCGTGATCTCCTTCCTGCACAAGCTGAAACTGGGATTTGAGTGCAAAAATCCAGATTTTGGGGTTATTTGATGAAGATCCTGATGACCATCATGATCTCCTTCCTGCACATGCTGAAACTGCGACTTGAGTGCAAAAATCCAGATTTTGGGGTTATTTTATGAAGATCCTGATGACCATCATAATATTTGAGTGCAGAAATCCAGATTTTGGGGTTATTTTATGAAGATCCTGATGACCATCATGATCTCCTTCCTGCACATGCTGTAATGAAGCTTTGAGTGCAAAAATTCCAGATTTTGGAGTTATGTGATGAAGATCCTGATGACCATGGTGATCTCCTTCCCGCACACACTGAAACTGGGATTTGAGTGCAAAATTCCAGATTTTGGGGTTATTTGATGAAGATCCTGATGACCATCATGATCTCCTTCCTGCACATGCTGTAATGAATGTTTGAGTGCAGAAATCCAGATTTTGGGGTTATTTGATGAAGATCCTGATGACCATCGGGATCTCCTTCCTGCACGTGCTGTAATGAAGGTTTGAGTGCAAAAATTCCAGATTTTGGGGTCACTTTAGGGGCAGAAAGCCTCCCTACCCCATGAAGATCCTGATGACCATCTTGATCTCCTTCCTGCACACGGGACACGGCGATCTCTTCTTCTTCAGCATCCTGGCACACCTGAAGCAGGCCACCAGGTGAGCAGTCCTTCCATGGACAATATTCCCATCCCGAGGCCTGTGCTGGCACAGGAAGCAGGGATTCAGCAGGGTTTTGATGCTCTCCAAAGATTCCATCTCCTCCTCTTTCTTCAGCTTGGCAAAATCCCGATTTTTCCCCTCCCGCGCCAAATCCAAGGACTCGATGGAGCCGCCGGGATCCACGTGGGGTTTGTTTTCTCCCAAGAAAAGGTGTTTGGGTTGGCCAACCGGGGCTGAGATCGTCCTCCTGCAGTCTGGGACGTCCATCCCTTCATCCTGCTCCTGCTTTTCCATGGAATTGATGTTGGAGAGGGACAGGGAATGGGGCAGTTTGGGGCAGTCCCGGTACCAGTCCTTGCGCAGGGCCCAGCAGCGGAAGCAGTACCTTTTTCCCGGAGAGTTGAATTTCCTGCACTTGGAGCATTGCCAGCAATCCTGAGGGATTTAAGGCAAAAATTCCAGCAAAAAATCAATTTATTTTTGGGGTATTCCTCGTTTTAGCCGTGTGGGAAAAGCAGCAAGGAAGCCTCGTTTAAAAAAAATTATTTATGAGTGATTTATAAGCTGGAAAATCAACATTTTGTGGCTTGGGATTGACTCATCCCGGATCTGTCCCTCATGAATTCCTCCTCTCCTTCCTCTCTCCCAGCCCTCTGGAAGAATCCAAGTTGGGGCAGTTTATTTTTATTTAATTTCAAGAGAATTTTCAATATTTTTCTCAAAATTCAAGGGGAGAGCTCCTGGAATTTGGCAGGAATTTGTTTTTCAAGCTCACCCATCACTTACCAGCTGTTGAATCTGCACAATTAATGGATTAATTAATTAATTATCTCACAGAAAAGGGCAGGAGGTGCACAAGTGCAGAGCCAGGACTCAGCTGTTCAAAGCCAGGGACATCCCCATTTATTCCAGGCTGGAAAATTCTGCTAAAAACCATTAAAATTCTGCTAAAAACCATTAAAATTCTGACTTTTTGAGTGATTATAAAGTGCTACTTGAGATTTCCAAGTCCCTTCCAAGGACAATCCTCCAGATCTCCATCCAGAGGTCAACATGGAATTAAAATCTTATTAAAACCTTATTAAAACCCTTATTAAACTATGCCCTGGTATCAACATAACTTCACCCAGTCACTTTTTTTTTTGGAAACGCACATGAAAATCAGCTTTTCCCACCCCAAAACCAGCAGCAGATGTAGGATGAGCCCTTCCAGCCCCAGGTGATCCCAAGGAATTCCCACCTCAGAAGCAGCCTCTGTGTCCGTGTCATCACTCAGGCACTGGGAATTCTCCAGCTCATCCAAGCACACATCCTCAGGCACCTGGAATTCCAGGAAAGCATTGTCAGAGGGTGGAAATGTCGGAATATTCCCTATTTATCATTTGCCTGGCGCTGCACATCCCAAATAAAGGATTACAGCATCACCCTGCTCATTAAATCACTTCTAAAAGGGAATTAAAAACATTTTCTGCAGTGGTTCTTTTGCAGAATGTTAGTAACTTTCACTGGCTTACCATGATCTCCTCTTTGAGTCTTTAGCTGACTCAATTTTTTAAAAGCCTTTTCCAAACTTAGTTCCATGATTTTTGATTTCTAACTCTTGCAGGTACTGGTCAGAAACCCACTTAAGTTGCTGCGAGAAGTTTAATTCATTTTCAATTGATTTTATGCCTTGAAAAATTGAATTTAAACCAAAACCCAAGCAGGAAAACCATCAAACACATGAGGAATGGTGACAGCCTTTTCTAAACAGGATTTAGCCTCTGGATGGGAACAGATCCAGCCTTTCCAAGGGCAGCATGGGATGAATTAAAACAGAGAAAAACTGGGCCAGGTGTACCTTGGTGTCACCTTCTGTGACCTCCTCACAGTCCAGCACTTCCACCTTGAGCCCAGCAGTGCCCTGGTCCAGGGGACACTCGTTGAGGAACCACAGGTCATCAGTGGTGTCTGAAACTATGGCAGTGTCAATGTCCTGGGGGGAAAAAAAAAACAGGAAAACCCATTTGGGAGCAGCTCCACATCCAGCACTGTCCCGCTCTCCTCTGCAACAATCTCCAAAGCCCCGGGCACCTCACTGCCCTCAGACACCCCTTTTGAAAATTTCTGCCTCACAGACCCCCCTTTTCTCAATTTCCACCTCACAGGCCTCCATTTTTAGAATTTTCCCCTCCCAGATTCCCTTTTCCCAATTTCCACATCACAGGCTCCCTTTTCCCAACCTCTCCCCAATTTCCACCTCACAATTTCCTCCTTCCCCCTCACCAACTCAGCTTTTCCCAATTTTCCCCTCACAGGCTTCTCTTTTTGTTGTATCTTTTCCCAATTTCTCCCTTACAGGCCCCCTTTTCCCAATTCCCACCTCACAGGTGTCCATTTTTAAAATTTTCACCTCACAGATTCCATTTTTTCCATTTTCCACCTCACCAGCTCTCTCTTTTCCCACTTTTCCCAATTTCCCCCTAACAGACTTCCATTTTTAAAATTTTCACCTCACAGATTCCATTTTTTTCCATTTTCCACCTCACTAGTTCCCTCTTTTCCCAGTTATCCCCTCACCAACTCAGTTTTTCCCAATTTCCCCCTCACAAGTTCTCCTCTTCCCAATTTCCCCCTCACAGGCTTCTCTTTTTTCCATTTTTCACCTCAAAACTTCCTCCTTTCCCCAATTTCCCCCTCACAATTTCCCCTTTTCCCAATTTCCACCTCACAATTTCCCCTTTTCCCAACCTTTTCCCAATTTCTACCTCACAAATTCCCCTCTTCCCAATTTTCACCTCATTAATTCCCCTTTCCCCAACCTTTTCCCAATTTCTACCTCACAAATTTCCCTTTTCCCAATTTCTACCTCACAAATTCCCCTTTTCCCAACCTTTTCCCAATTTCTACCTCACAAATTCCCCTTTTCCCAACCTTTTCCCAATTTCTACCTCACAAATTCCCCTTTTCCCAACCTTTTCCCAATTTCTACCTCACAAATTCCCCTTTTCCCAATTTCCACCTCACAAATTCCCCTTTTCCCAATTTCTACCTCACAAATTCCCCTTTTCCCAACCTTTTCCCAATTTCCACCTCACCATTTTCCCTTTTTCCAACTTCCAGCTCAGCCACCACCCTACAATGTTCACCCCAATAAAAAAAAGGGCAACTCCTGAAATTCAGGCACCTCTGAGGGCCTTGAGAAAAGAGTTTTGTTGATTTAAAAACCTTAAAATTAATCAAACACACAATAGGAAAGGCCCTGAGTGGGAAAAAGGCTGAAAATCCTGGAGTGGGAAGGGGAAAGGGAGAAAAAAACCAGAATATTTGATTTCCTTGGAAGGCAGAAGAGGAGAGGAAGAGGATGTGGGCCCCTCTTTACACACCTGGTTAGTCTGGATATCCGTGGATCCGTTACTCCTGGATTTGTAATTGCTTCTGAGATTCCCTAAAAACCACCACGGCAGCCCAGCCACGTCCCATTCCTCAAAAACCAGGTCCAGCTTGGGCTTTTTGCTTTTGGAGAGGTTTTCTATCAAATCACTGTCTGGAAGAGCCAAGCACAGTCCAAGTCATTGGGTAAGAGACACCAGCAGAGAAAAAAAATTGGGCTTAAATCTGATTTTTTTTACTTCTTGCATGAGGCTGAGAGCTCTGGGGTTTGGATGTCCCATCTGGCAAAAATCCCTGCACAAGTCAGGAACATCCCAGTGCCCTGTGCTGGAGCAGGCTGAGTTTAAATTAAAGTTTCACCACAAAAACAAAAATATTTCCCCAGCCAGCCCTGAGTGGGTTTCTGGAGTGATTTAAAATGTAAAAAGGACTGGTTGGAATTCAGCTGGCAGCTCCTGAATTCCCAAGAAGTGGGATCCATCCTGTCCATGCTCCAGCCTGGGATCCCAAAACTGAGCCCTCTGCATTCCAGGATCACCTTGGATCTCCCTCCCTCCAGTGCCTGGAGCTTCCAAGCCACAGCCAAGGCTGGTTGGTAAATCCAGGGAATTTTCCAAAGGTTTCCAAGGCTGGTTGGTAAATCCAGGGAATTTCCAGCTCTCCCATTTGAGCTGGAAACAAGGAGCTGCTTTTCCAACTGAGGCTCATTGATAAGAGAGAATAAAAAAGTAGAAAAATAGGAAAATTGCTTCTAAAACTTGTGAAATCTCCATGTGTGACCCAACCAAAAAATTTCATGGGGGAAATGTCAAAATATGACAGATCCACCCAAAAATTCTCATTTTTTTCAGTTCCCTGCTTGGTTTGCAGGGAACGACTGCAGCCAGCCCAGGCTGGGTTCTGTGAGCTCAGGAGCCTCCCTTGGGAAGGGGGATGGATCCAAGGATAATTCCAGCATTTAAAACACCCTCCAGCAAGGTCTGGAAGATTTTTTCTCATGGCATTACTCAGTGAGAGATGGGATTTTGGGGCTTAACCTGCCACTGCATTCAGAGCATTTATTTATGACCAGAAATTAAGAAAATATCTGTGGTGAACTTTGTAATTTCTCAAGCTTTTAGCACAAAGATTTTTAATTATTCTATTCCAAACTAGGGGGTTTTTGAGTCCCTCCTCCAGCATTTTGCTGCTCTGTGTCCCACACAGGTGGTTTGTAAGTGCTGTGATAATGCAGAAATTTGTCTCTCACCTTCACAAGTGTCACATTTGGACTCTGAGGTAGCAGGAGCTGAGGTTTTGCTGTCACTCTCCAGGATCCCAGAGTCAGATCCTTCCTCCTGGCTGAGCTGCAGGGAGGAAAATCAGGAATGAGCCCAGCAGAGCTTGCAGGGACAAGGGGATGCAGCACTTCCATCCCCAGGCACCAGCTGCAGGACGAGACCAAGCAGGTAGGAAGAGGAAATAATTCAGAATAAAAACTACAAACTATTTCTCTTTCAAGCCCCTGGAATCAGCAGGAACAACCGAGGAAAAATCTTTAGCTTGGCAAAAAATCCTAAAGTTGGTGTTTTTCATGTAGTAAAAGTTGATTTTGTGACTCTCTGACAGCTCCCAGCCTTCACCCCAAACCACACCTGGAAAACACTTTGGAGGCGCCAAGATTTTTCCTTGGTTTTCACCTCTGCCTGAAAAGCTGCTGGAAATAAATCCTAACTAGGCACAGTGAATTATTTCTTTGGCAATTCCTAGTGGGAGAAAAAGTGGGATAAAAGAGGGGGAAAAAGCAGGAAAACAGGGCTGGAGAAGCTGAGGGCTGGAAGTGCTGCACCCCAGAACAACGCGCTCAGAGACTGGCACTCTGTCACGAGGAGGAGAACAGAGAAGGGTGACTCTGTCCCTGCTCTGTGGATTCCAGAACTTTTTAAATTTGGGGATTTTTTATTTGGTTTTTTTTTTTTTCTCTCAGGAAAAAGGTGAGGAGCAGCACCACCACAACAACAACTAAAAGTTCTGGCAGTCCACCATGCAGAGGTACAGAGAAGGGGCGGCTCTGTACAAGAAAAGAACCCACTGGGCAGTGGGGTTTACCTGCAGCTGGTCTGGGCTGGGCTTAGCGACGCTCTGCTCCTTTGGGAGAGTCTGTGCAGCATCTGCAGATGGCAGGCAAAACACAAGGAAAAGCCTTCCCTGGAAATTCCCACTCTCACACCACACAGGGCCTGGGGCAAGCAAGCAAGCAGCCAGGCTTGGCAGACCTGGGCAACTCCTGCAGGTGAATCTGGGCTGCTCAGGGGGGGGGAAAGCTGGATTTGGGGAGAAGCAGCTGGGGGAAAATTCACAATATTCCTCCCTAAGGGAAAAAGTATTCTTCTTGCTATGGCCAAATTCAGAATATTCTTCCCTAAGGGAAAAATGATTCTTCTCGCTATGGCCAAATTCAGAATATTCTTCCCTAAGGGAAAAATGATTTTTCTTGCTATGGCCAAATTCAGAATTCTTCCCAAAGGGAAAAGTTATTATTTTTGCTATAGCTAAATTCAGAATATTCTTCCCTAAGGGAAAAATGATTCTTCTTGCTATGGCCAAATTCAGAATATTCTTCCCTAAGGGAAAAATGATTCTTCTTGCTATGGCCAAATTCAGAACTCTTCCCAAAGGTAAAAATGATTCTTCTTGCTATGGCCAAATTCAGAATATTCTTCTCAAAGGGAAAAGTTATTATTTTTGCTATAGCCAAATTCAGAATATTCTTCCCAAAGGGAAAAATTATTTTCTTGCTATAGCCATCCCAAATTCAGAATATACTTCCCAAAAGGAATAATTTTTCTTATTCCTACAGTCAAATTCAGAATATTCTTCCCAAAGGGAAAAAGTATTCTTCTTCATACAGCCAAATTCAGAATACTCTTCCCTAAGGGAAAAATTATTATTTTTGTTATAGACAAATTCAGAATATTCTTCCCAAAGGGAAATATTATTCCTTTTGTTATAGACAAATTCAGAATATTCTTCCCAAAGGGAAATATTACTCCTTTTGTTATAGACAAATTCAGAATATTCTTCCCAAAGGGAAATATTACTCCTTTTGCTATAGCCATCCCAAATTCAGAATATTTTTCCCTAAGGGAAAAATGATTCTTTTGGCTATAGAAAAATTCAGAATAATCTTCCCAAAGGGAAAAGTTATTCTTATTCCTACAGCCATCCCAAATTCAGAATATTTTTCCCAAAGGGAAATATTCCTTTTGCTGCAGCCATCTCAAATTCAGAATATTCATCCCAAAGGGAAAAACTATTATTTTTGCTACAGCCAAATTCAGCCTATTCTTCCCAAAGGGAAAAGTTTTTCTTTTGGATTTGGAATTGCTCCTGAGGTTGCCTAAAAACCACCAGGGCTTTGAGTGAGAGTTTCCAAGGCTCTTTTGCACATGCAGGGAATTCCCCAATCCCATTTCAGCTGGAAACACCCTCGTTTTGCAAGGAGCTGCTTTTCCACCTGAGCTTCTTCAAAATGAGAGAATAAAAAGTGGAAAAGCAGGAAAATTGATTCTGAAATCTCCACCAGTGTCCCAGCAAGAAATCCCAAGGGGGAAATGTCAAAATACGACAGATCCACCCCAAAAAAATCCCATTTTTGTTCAGCTCCCTGCTTGGTTTGCAGGGAATGACTGCAAAGCCATTCCTGAAGGACCAGGATTGCACAGGGAATCCCAGCTGGAAGGTGAACAGGGAATTTTTGGGAATTTCTGAGGATTTCTTGCTCTTCTTGAAGGGTTTGGGCATGAGGATAAAGAGCAAAGAAGGGAAAATTCCATGCACAGGCTTGGACACAGCTGGAAGCAGCTGCTCCCAAGAGTTAATTAAAAGGCTGAGCTAAATTAACAAGAATCCAATTAAGAGGAATCTTTCTGAGCCTGGCTTGGAGCAGAGAGAACAAAAGATGCCAGGCTGGCTCCTGCCTGCTCCCCCTTCCATGGAACAGGAAAATTCCCTTTGGATGAGGCTGAATCCCACCAGGAATCACATCTGGATGGGGAAGATCTGAAAATGGCAGAAAATTCCACCAAAAAATGGCCTTTAAACGGAGCAAAATTCACAAATTCCTGCTTTTATTCCTTTCATCCCCTTCCAGCTGCTGGGGTTTGATTCCTGATGGAAAACAGGAGCCTGGGAACAGGGAGAAACCCTTCCAAAATCTGATTTTTAGGGAGTGAGAATACTCCAGGGGCTGGAAGGTTTCCTTCTGGAGCTGGTAAATTCCATCAAATTCAGCCTGAAGTGAGGATTCCTAAATGCAGCCAGAAAAGTGGGCAGGGAATGGGGGAAAGTGGCCAAGGAAAGAGGGGGAAATTAGAAAAGGGGGAAAAAATAGAAAAGAAAAGAATTAGAAAATGAATTCTTCTTTATTTAAAAGGGGGGGGAATAAGGATCATGGGGGAAATCAGAAAACAAAAAGGGAAAAGAATCAGGAAAAGCGGGGAGAAAGAATCAGGAAAAGGGGGGGAGAAAGAATCAGGAAAAGGGGGGGAGAAAGAATCAGGAAAAGGGGGGGAGAAAGAATCAGGAAAAGGGGGGGAGAAAGAATCAGGAAAAGGGGGGGAGAAAGAATCAGGAAAAGGGGGGGAGAAAGAATCAGGAAAAGGGGGGGAGAAAGAATCAGGAAAAGGGGGGGAGAAAGAATCAGGAAAAGGGGGGGAGAAAGAATCAGGAAAAGGGGGGGAAAAAGAATCAGGAAAAGGGGGGAGAAAGAATCAGGAAAAGGGGGGAGAAAGAATCAGGAAAAGGGGGGGAGAAAGAATCAGGAAAAGGGGGGGAGAAAGAATCAGGAAAAGGGGGGGAGAAAGAATCAGGAAAAGGGGGGGAAAGAATCAGGAAAAGGGGGGGGAAAGAATCAGGAAAAGGGGGGGGGAAAGAATCAGGAAAAGGGGTGGAAAGAATCAGGAAAAGGGGTGGAAAGAATCAGGAAAAGGGGTGGAAAGAATCAGGAAAAGGGGTGGAAAGAATCAGGAAAAGGGGGGGGAAAGAATCAGGAAAAGGGGGGGGAAAGAATCAGGAAAAGGGGGGGGAAAGAATCAGGAAAAGGGGGGGGAAAGAATCAGGAAAAGGGGGGAAAATGAGTCAAGAAAGGGGGGAATCATACAAGATAACAGAAAAAATTAGGCAAGAAAGGAGGGGGAATTATAAAATGGGGGAAATTATAAAAGAAAAGGGAGGAAATGTTAGTCCAGAAAGGGGCAAAATTGACAAGGAGGAAAATTAGGCAGGAAGG
Organism: Haemorhous mexicanus; assembly: GCF_027477595.1. Classification (NCBI taxonomy): domain Eukaryota; kingdom Metazoa; phylum Chordata; class Aves; order Passeriformes; family Fringillidae; genus Haemorhous; species Haemorhous mexicanus. The sequence continues at coordinate 2,892,646 of NC_082365.1, read as the reverse complement.
GGGAAATGAAAAATAAGAAAAGGGGAGAAATTAAACAAGAAAAGGGGAAAATTAGAAAAGGAAGGGAGAAAAGCTAGACAAGAGGAGGAAAATGAACCAAATCCAGTCATTCCTGTGCTGGGCTGGAGGAAAGGGAACAGCTGGAAAAGAAGGAAAAAGGGAGGGAAAGGAAAGAAAAAAGAGAGAAAAGGAAGGAAAAAAGAGAGAAAAGGAAGGAAAAAGGGAGGGAAAGGAAGGAAAAAGGGAGGGAAAGGAAGGAAAAAGGGAGGGAAAGGAAGGAAAAAGGGAGGGAAAGGAAGGAAAAAGGGAGGGAAAGGAAGGAAAAAGGGAGGGAAAGGAAGGAAAAAGGGAGGGAAAGGAAGGAAAAAGGGAGGGAAAGGAAGGAAAAAGGGAGGGAAAGGAAGGAAAAAGGGAGGGAAAGGAAGGAAAAAGGAGAGAAAAGGAAGGAAAATGGGGGGGAAATTAAGGAAAAGAGCCTGAGGCTCCGTCCCTGTGCACTCCAGGTCTGGTCTGCCAAGCTTGGTTGGTTTGGGTCACACTCACACACAGCCAGGTCTAACTCAGCCCTAGGACAGCTCTTCCTGAGCCAGGCTTAAAGCAAGGCCAGGGCTGGCTCCCAGGAAAAGGCAGCAAAGCTCAGCTCTGCACACACACAGCTCTGTCTGGGAGGAGGGAAGGCACTCACACAGCTCTCCTGCAGCTCAAAAGTTCAAAGAGAATTCAAAAGATTCTTCTAGAAAATCAATCCAAATCGAAAAAAAAGAATCTTCTGTAAAAAAATCCAAGGCAGAAACGGCCACGGTTTTAATTTTATTTTGAATTTCTCCACATGTGCCTGAGCCCTCCTAAAAGTTTAAATTAAAAAATGGGAAATGTGGCACAAAATTCCACAGCTGGGGATTAAATCCATTTTATCTGTTAAAAAATGGGAAATGTGGCACAAAATTCCACAGTTGGGGATTAAATCCATTTTATCTGTTAAAAAATGGGAAATGTGGCACAAAATTCCACAGTTGGGGATTAAATCCATTTTATCTGTTTTAAAAAATGGGAAATGTGGCACAAAATTCTCCAGCTGGGGATTAAATCCATTTTATCTGTTAAAAAAATAGGAAATGTGGCACAAAATTCCAGAGATGGGGATTAAATCCATTTTATCTGTTTTAAAAAATGGGAAATGTGGCACAAAATTCTCCAGCTGGGGATTAAATCCATTTTATCTGTTTAAAAAATAGGAAATGTGGCACAAAATTCCACAGCTGTGGATTAAATCCATTTTATCTGTTTTAAAAAATGGGAAATGTGGCACAAAATTCCCCAGCTGTGCCAGTGGAGTTGATTTTTTTCCCAGTCCTACACCAAGAACTGGTTTCAAGGAAGTCACCCCAGCTCAGATAAATTAATTTGAGAAGAAATTTCCATTTGGATGGAGTTGAATTTAATTCCTCTCATGAGCTGGGCAAGCTGCAAGGTTCAAGGTTCAAGCCTTGAAGAATTTTTAGCACTCTTAGTGATGATCAAAATACAAAATGAGGTGAGAGCAGGAAAAAAAAAAACCCAAAAGATTGATTCCAGTCAAGGAGGGGATTTAAGGATTCAGCTTTGGCTCAAATTTGGAGTTTTTGGCACCACTCAAACAGCTCCTGGCACACAGAAAAGACACAAACTCCGAGAGATTCACATGGCAAAGGTTTTGAGAGAAGTTTATTCCTCCTGCAGCCCCAGGATTTGGGATTTTCCTGGATTTTTTTCCTTGTTTTTGGTACTTACCAGGTCAGAGAACATTTATGGAATGGGACCAACCTACCTGGGAGGGCAGCAGGGCTCAGGTTCCTCTTCAGCATCTCGTACACGGGGCTGGGGAGGGCCAAAAATCCCCTTTAGTGCCCACAGAAACCCCAAAAACCCCAAAATCATTTCTTCTTTTATCGATTTCATTATCAACATTCTTAGGGAAACTGATTTTCCTACAGACCCCAGAAAAAACTGAGGATTTCCTTCCAGGGAGACCTCAAAAAAACAGTGGGGTTTTTACTAGAGAGACCCCAAAAAAGTGATTTTTTTTTTATTTTTCCTAGAATGAGCCCAAAAACCACAGGGAATTTTTCCCCAGAGACCCCAAAAACCAGAGAATTTTTTTTCCTGGAGAGTTCCTAAAATCCCACAAGGAATTGTTCTCTAGAGACCCCAAAACCAGTGAATTTTTTTCCCCCAGAGACCCCAAAACCACTGAGTTTTTTTCCTAGAAAGCCCCTAAAACCCACAGGGATTTTTTCCCCTAGAGACCCCAAAACCAGCAAATTTTTTTCCCTGGAGAGATCAAAAACCACAGGGAATTTTTCCTAGAAAACCCCAAAAAAACCAATTTGAATTTTTTAACAGCTCTTCACAACACTCACCTCAAACCTCAGAAATTCCTGAAATTCACCCCCCAGAACCAAAATCCACAGAGCTGTCCCTGCATCCCACCAGAAAAAAAAAGGGAATTTTTTCAGCTTTTCCAGATAAAAATAGGAATTTTTTTTCAGCTTTTCCAGATAAAAATGGGAATTTTTTCCCCAGCTTTTCTGGATAAAATGGGATTTTTTTTTTCAGCTTTTCCAGATAAAAATGGGAATTTTTCCTTCAGATTTTCTGGATAAGAATGGGAATTTTTTTCACTTCTACAGCTAAAAATGTGAATTTTTTCAGCTTTTCCAGATAAAAATGGGAATTTTTTTCCAGATTAAAATGGGAATTATTTTCAGATTTTCTGGATTAAAATGGGATTTTTTTTTTTCCAGATTAAAATGGGAATTATTTTCAGATTTTCTGGATGAAAATGGGGTATTTTTTTTCCAGATAAAATGGGAATTATTTTCAGATTTTCTGGATAAAAATGGGATTTTTTTTCAAGATTAAAATGGGAATTATTTTCAGATTTTTCCAGATAAAAATGGGATTTTTTTCCAGATTAAAATGGGAATTATTTTCAGATCTTTCTAGATAAAAATGGGATTTTTGCCCCCCAGCTTTTCCAGATAAAAATGGCAATTTTTCCTCAGACTTTATGGATAAGAATGGGAATTTTTTTTCACTTTTCCATCTAAAAATGTGAATTCTTTCAGCTTTTCCAGATAAAAATGGGAATTTTTTTTCAATTTTTCCAGATAAAAATGGCACATTTTTTCCAAATTTTCTGGATTAAAATGGCAACTTTAATTTTCAGCTTTTCCAGGTAAAAACGGCAAATTTTTTTCAGTTTTTCTACATAAACTGGAAACCACTTTTTTTCAGATTTTCTGGATAAAAACAGGAACTTTTTAAACTTTTCCAGATAAAAAAGGGTATTTTCAGCTTTTCCAGCTAAAAATGGACAGCTTTTCATGATAAAAATGTGAAAATTTTCAATTTTTCCAGCTAAAAATGTGAATTTTTTCAGCTTTCCCAGCTAAAAATAGGGGTTTTTTTAGATTTTCCTGCTAAAAACCTGTTAATTTTTTCTCTTTTCTGGATAAAAGTGGGATGTTTTTCCCTACCTGGGGTCTTTGACAGAGAAGCTCTGCAGTCCCAGCAGCTCTCCCAGCTGATCTCCCCCGCAGTGCACCAGGTGCTGCTGCCTCTTGTCGTAGAGCTGCCGGGCCATGATGTACTGGCCCAGGAAATGCATCACCTGTGGGGACAGCAGCTCCTGGGAATCCATTCCCTGCGAGTTTGGGATGCTGGGAGGGGAATTCGAGGGGGTTTTGGGGTGCTAGATATGGGGGGGGCTGTGTTGGAGTAAAGGTTTGGAGTGCAGGATGGAAACGTCCTGGTGCTAAAGGATATTTGGGGTTAAATCCAAATTTGCAATCCAGTTTTGGAGTGCAGTTCAAAGTGCATTATCCCAGTTCAAAAGGGGCTATTCCCAGTTCAAAAGGGGTTATTCCCAGTTCAAAAGGGGTTATTCCCAGTTCAAAAGGGGTTATTCCCAGTTCAAAGGGGGTTATTCCCAGTTCAAACTGCACTATTCCCAGTTAAAGTGGGGTTATCCCAATTAAAACTGCATTATTCCCAGTTAAAGTGGGGTTATCCCAGTTTAAAAGGGGTTATTCCCAGTTAAAATGGGGTTATTCCCAGTTCAAACTGCACTATTCCCAGTTAAAGTGGGGTTATCCCAGTTCAAAAGGGGTTATTCCCAGTTAAAGTGGGGTTATTCCCAGTTCAAAAGGGGGTTATTTCCAGTTAAAATGGGGTTATCCCAGTTCAAAAGGGGTTATTCCCAGTTAAAGTGGGGTTATCCCAGTTCAAAAGGGGTTATTCCCAGTTCAAACTGCATTATCCCAGTTCATACTGCACTATTCCCAGTTAAAGTGGGGTTATCCCACTTCAAAAGGGGTTATTCCCAGTTAAAACTGCACCATTCCCAGTTCAAATGGGGTTATCCCAGTTAAAATGGGGTTATTCCCAGTTCAAACTGCATTATTCCCAGTTAAAATGGGGTTATCCCAGTTCAAAAGGGGTTATTCCCAGTTAAAATGGCATTATCCCAGTTCAAACTGCATTATCCCAGTTCAAACTGCACCATTCCCAGTTCAAATGGGGTTATCCCAATTAAAACTGCATTATTCCCAGTTAAAATGGGGTTATCCCAGTTCAAACTGCATTATTCCCAGTTAAAGTGGGGTTATCCCAGTTCAAAAGGGGTTATTCCCAGTTAAAATGGGGTTATTCCCAGTTCAAACTGCACCATTCCCAGTTCAAATGGGGTTATCCCAATTAAAACTGCATTATTCCCAGTTAAAGTGGGGTTATCCCAGTTTAAAAGTTCAAAATGGGATTATCCCAGTGACCCCAAAGTGTCTCCAAAAAGTCCCCAAGAAGTGACCAAGTGTCCTCCAAGTGACCCTCAAGTATTCCCAAAAACTGACCCTGAAGTGTCCTCAAAGTACCCCAAAAAATGTCCTCGAAGTGCTCCCAAAGTGTCCCCAAAGTGCCCCCAAAACTGACCCTGAAGTGTCCCTAAAGTACCCTCAAAATGACCTTGAAGTGCCCCTAAAAAGTGACCCCAAAGTGTCCTCAGTGACCCTTAAGTGCTCCCAGAAAAAGCCCTCAAAGTGATCCTGAAGTGACCCCAAAAAGTGACCCTGAAGTGTCCCCAAAGTGTCCCTGAAGTGCCCCCAAAATGTCCCCAAAAACTGACCCTGAAGTGTCCTTAAAGTACCCTCAAAATGACCCTGAAGTGCCCCGAAAAGTGACTCCAAAGTGCCAAAAGTGACCCCAAAGTGTCCTCAAAGTGATCCTGAAGTGACCCCAAAAAGTGACCCTAAAGTACCCTCAAAATGACCCTGAAGTGCCCCAATAAGTGACTCCAAAGTGCCCCAAAAAGTGACCCCAAAGTGTCCTCAAAGTGATCCTGAAGTGCCCCAAACAGTGACCCCAAAAATGCCCTCAAAGTGATCCTGAAGTGCCCCAAAAATCTGACCCCAAAGTGACCCCAGAAAAAGCCCTCAAAGTGATCCTGAAGTATCCTCAAAGTGACCCCAAAGTGACCCCAAAGTGACCCCAGAAAAAGCCCTCAAAGTGATCCTGAAGTGCCCCAAAAAGTGACCCTAAAGTGCCCTCAAAGTGATCCTGAAGTGCCCCAAAAAGTGACCTTGAAGTGCCCCAAAAATGACCCTGAAGTGCCCCAAAAATGACCCTGAAGTGCCCCAAAAATGACCCTGAAGCACCCCAAAAATCTGACCCCAAAGTGATCCCCAAGTGTCCCTAAGAAGTGTCCCCAAGGTGTCCCCACAGGTAAACTGGGCCGATGTCCCAGGGCCTGAAGGGGTGCCCCCACCTCTTTGAGGGTGAAGGAGTCGCCCTGGGCCCCCGCAGCCTGCAGGATCCTCAGCAGGGGCAGCTTGGGAACCACCTGGAAAACACAGCAGGGATCTCCTGGAATTCTGGGATCGAACCTGGAACCGCCCCAAAAATACCCCCACAAAAAAAATATCCACACAAAGAAATACCCCCAGCAAAAAAAGAATCCCACTAGTTTATCAATATTTCCCCCCTATTTATCAATACCAACAATATTTCCCCACCATTTATCAATACTATCAATATTTCCCCATAATTTATCAATACCAACAATATTTCCCCACCATTTATCAATACTATCAATATTTCCCCACTATTTATCAATATTTCTCCACTAATTTACCAATATTTTCTCATTATATATCAATATTATCAATATTTCTCCACTATTTCTCAATACTATCAATATTTCCCCACCATTTATCAATAGTTCTCCACTAATTTACCAATATTTCCTCATATATCAATATTATCAATATTTCCCCACCATTTATCAATATTTCTCCACTAATTTATCAATATTTCCCCACCATTTATCAATATTTCTCCACTAATTTATCAATATTTTCTCACTATATATCAATATTATCAATATTTCTCCACTAATTTATCAATATTTTCTCACTATATATCAATACTATCAATATTTCCCCATTATTTATCAACACTATCAATATTTCCCCACCATTAATCAATATTTCTCCACTAATTTATCAATATTTTCTCATTATATCAATATTATCAATATTTCTCCACTATTTATCAATATTTCTCCACTAATTTATCAATATTTTCTCATTATATATCAATATTATCAATATTTCTCCACTATTTACCAATACTATCAATATTTCCCACTATTTATCAATATTTCCCCACCATTAATCAATATTTCTCCACTAATTTATCAATATTTTCTCACTATATATCAATACCAACAATATTTCCCCACCATTTATCAATACTATCAATATTTCCCCATAATTTATCAATATTTCTCCACTAATTTATCATTATTTTCTCACTATATATCAATATTATCAATATTTCCCCATTATTTCTCAATACTATCAATATTTCCCCACCATTTATCAATATTTCTCCACTAATTTATCAATATTTTCTCACTATATATCAATATGATCAATATTTCCCCATTATTTCTCAATATTATCAATATTTCCCCACTATTTATTCCTTTTTTTTTTGAATTTCATTAAAACCACTGCTCTGAGGAGGAAATAACCCAGATCAATGATGGGAGCGAGTGCTAATGAGCTGATAATTAATGGTTAATGACCTGATTGGCTTGGCCCAGGGTGATCCTGCAGGAATTCCCGGCTCCTGGAGGTTGGCTGGAATTTGGGAAGCTCATCCTGGCAGTGAGAAGCTGCTCAAGCACCGACCTGGAAATGAATTTGGGGTTAAAATCAACCCGAAAATCTTATTTTTAATCCTGGCCCGGGTCCCTCCCGCTTTGTGCTGCTCCAGGGAAAAAAAAGGAAAATAAAAAAGAAAAAACAAAAAAGGAAAAAAAGAAAAATATTTGGGAAGGGTTGATTCAAGCACACCAAATATTCAAATTTTTAAATTATAATTGAAATTATAACAGCGTCAATCCTTTCCCCAGTTCATATTTCTCTAATTTTTAACTGATTTCTGAGGGGAAAAAATGAAAATATTGACCACAAACAATTTTAAATGAGCTGGACGGGGTTGAGTTAAACTTGATAAATATTTAAATTTGTGAGGGGTATTAACAGTGACTTGGAATAATTCAGATTATAACAGCTTCACTCCCTTCCCAGTTCATATTTCCCTAAATTTTAACCAATTTCTGAGGGGATAAAAACAAAATATTGACCACAAACAATTTTAAATGAGCTGGACGGGGTTGAGTTAAACTTGATAAATATTTAAATTTGTGAGGGGTATTAACAGTGACTTGGAATAATTCAGATTATAACAGCTTCAATCCTTTCCCCAGTTCATATTTCTCTAATTTTTAACCGATTTCTGAGGGGAAAAAATGAAAATATTGACCACAAACCCCTTTAAAATGAGCTGGACAGGCTTGAGTCAAACTTCATAAATATTTAAGTTTATTTAGAGCATCGACAGTGACCTGGAATAATTCAAATTATAACAGCTTCACTCCCCTCCCAGTTCACATTTCCCTAAATTTTAACCAATTTCTGAGGGAAAAAAATGAAAATATTGACCCCAAACACCCTGAAAATGAGCTGGACAGGGTTAATTCCAACTTAATATTTAAATTTGTGAGGAGCATCGACAGTGACCTGGAAAAATTCAAATTATAACAGCTTCACTTCCCTCCCAGTTCACATTTCCCTAAATTTTAACCCATTTCTGAGGGAAAAAAATGAAAATATTGACCACAAACCCCTTTAAAATGAGCTGCATTTACCGACCTTGCCTTTTTCTGCCTGGCAGGAAAATCCTGGGATTATTTTCCCGGGATTTTGCTCCCGAGGATGCTCCGGGAGTTTCTCTAAAATTCGCTTTTTTCAAACCTCGCCCGAGGGAGGGACACGGGGAGGGACCGAGAGTGGCCGATAACGGCTGGGCTGAAAATCAGCTCGGAAAAAGGAAAAAATCCCATTTATTCTCCCTCCCCTTTTCTTGGAAAAAAATTCAGGGCTGAAGGATGCGAATTTTAACCTTTTCAGCGCTGATTTTATCACTGAAAACCTCCGGGTTTTGAAGAAAAATGGGGTTTTTTTTAGGTAGTTTGCTTCTCGTTAATATTCGTATTTAACCGGAAATTAATGCTGGCGTTAATTAAGGTTTTGTTCACGAGTTTTAAAATATTTTCAGGAGAAAATAGAATGAAATTTAGGGGTATAGCCCCATTGAAAAGCTCCCACGTGGTGGAAATTCCTATAAAAATAAAATGGAATTTCGTGCTCCCAGCTCAGAAACTTGGGATAATTCCAATGCCAAATTTGGGATAATTCCAATGCCAAATTTGGGATAATTCCAATGCCAAATTCGGGATAATTTCACCTCCCAACCCCCATCCAGAAATGGATTTCTGGGGATTTTTTAGGTGCTGAAAAATCTCGAGAGGAAATCGTGAATCACCCCCGAGTCATGAGCTGAGCAAATTTTCCACTCCAAAATTTTCACCCCAGCCAAGGGAAGGATTCATTTGCCTCTTTTATGACTAAAAAAAAAAATGCCTTTTTTATGACTAAAAATTCCTTTTTTGAGTCACCAAAAACCCCCCAAGACACCGCAGCTTTTTTCGAACTAAAAATCTCAAGTGGCTGAAAAGTCAAATTAAAATTTATTCAAGCTTAGATGGGTTTTTTTAAGGTCTAAATTGAAGGGAAAAAAATTCGTTTTAAAATTCAATTTAAAACTAGAAACACAGCAGGGGTTGGGGCTCAGGTGACAGCGATTTTTCCAACTTCAAATAAAGTAAAATACTGAAAATAAAGTTGGGATTTTAGGGAATTTTAGGCAAAACAGCCCTGAAGGGGAAGATTTAAACAGGCACTGATGCAATCATGAAGTCACTGATAAATTAATTAAGTTTGTCCTCATCAGCCCCTGAGGGGGTTTCATACCTTAAATTTAGCCTTTTAATTAAAAATTTACTTTAAAAATTCGGATTTGTACCTGAGTTTTGTGGCCGGCACGATGCATTTGGAATTTTGGGCAAATGTGAGGAATTTTACCCCAAAAATGCCACCAAAACCTTGGGTAAATAAAAGATAACAAATGGAAAAAACGTTGTGCGACCGCTCCTTTGGTTGTGAAATGTTGCGAAAGAGGGAGGAAAACCAAAAGCGATCAATTACAATGACAAAAAAAAGCGAATTTCCCTGCAAATCTCCCTCGATCCCCGCAGGAATTTGGGATAAGGAAACACTTCCACCAACCTGAATGTTCCTGATTTGTGGCTATTTTTATTTTTAAAGGAAAAAAATGGCTTTTTCACAATAGTTGAGGCAGCTTAAGCCAATAAAACAAAAAAATTGTGGGATCAATCAATCCCTCAGCTCGCGTTTATGGGGTGAAATCCTGGAAAAATGGAATTTCAGAGCGGTTTGGGATGGAATAAAACTAAAAATCAATCCCATTCCATGGGCAGCGACATCTTCCACAATCCCAGGGTTTTCCAATCTGCTTGCAGGGATGGGGCAGCCACGGATTCTCTGGGAATTCCGTCCCAAGGACGGATTTATTCCCAAAATCCCGATTTATTCCCGATATCCCGGTGTCAGCCTGCAGCCATTCCCCCTTCTCCTGTCACTCCAGGCCTTTGGGAACATTCCCCATCCATCTTTCTCGATCGGCTCACAATTAAATCACCCCCAAGCTTCCTTCCTCCAGGCGGGACAATCCAAATTATCTCAGAATTTCCCGGGAAGAGATAAAAGTTCAGGGACGCTCCCGCCGCCCCAGGCCCCTCCCGCCGGCACCGCCTCCTGCCCCCCCTCAGCCTCCTCAGCGCCCCCTCAGCCCCCGGCGAGCCCCGCGTTCCCCTCAGCGCCCTGCTCACCCTACAGCCGCTCCATGAGCTCCGGGCAGGGGCTTGGGGAGGGGAAGGAGCCCCTACACCCCCGGAGGGCTCCGCGCCTCCATTTTAGCGGGGTCCGGGCCGCCGCTTCCCCTCACGGCCAACATGGCGGCGGGGCCATAGAGCGGAGAGGGGATGTGCGGCTGGAAGGGACGTGGTGGTGGCGTGGGTGTGTGGCGCCCCCTAGCGGGGTGGAGGACCACGGCGGTGCGTCCTCTCAGCCCGGGGGGAAAAACTAAATAAAAATAAAAATAAAAATAAAAATAAAAATAAAAATAAAAATAAAAATAAAAATAAAAATAAAAATAAAAATAAAAATAAAAATAACTATAGCTATAACTATAAATATAAATATAAATAAAATATAACATTTATCTAATCTTATCTATTTTATTTGTTTATCCACTTAAATAAATATTTATAAAAATAAATAAATAAAATTAAAATTAAAATTAAAAATTAAAGTTAAATAATACTTTTATATAAAAACCCTTCAAAATAATAATAATAAACTCAAAAAATAATACTAATCCATAAATACACATTTAATGTTTTGTATTATATAATGTCTTATGCAATAGAACAAAATTTAAGAAATTAAAAAGTCAATAATAATTAGTGATAAATATTAATGAAAATAATAAGAAATGCCTGGAAAAAGAAAACATTATCTCAAGTCAGGATGTCCTTTGATGCAAGATGTTTGTATATTTTCAGATCTAATCAGCAAGAAAGGAGAGCTCAGCGGAGCAGGAACATCCCTGGCTCAAGGACACCCTGGAATTATCGAGCCTTGAGGATGGAATAAATCAAAATGTCAGCGTGGGTCTATGCAGGCATCGCTGACCTGGTGAAATATTCAAGGTCTCTGTGTCCTAGAGATGAATTGTCTTCATTTTAATACCCACCTGGACACTGGGATATTCCCCAGGACATTTTAACAACCACTGGAATATCCAGCTGGAAATCAGAATATCCACCTGGATATCAGAATATTCTGTATATCAGAATATCCACCTGGATATCAGATTTTCCACCGGAGTATTGGAATATTCTGGATATCAGAAAATCCAGCTATACCCATTAAAAACCCCACACTTTCCTCTGTCACCTGCTCCAGGTCACCCTGCCTTGTCACGGGTGTGGACTGAATTATTTCCAGAGCTCCTTTCCAAGTTGGGAATATTTTCCACGTGTTTGGAAAATTCCGAATTAATCCCAGGGCAGGGACAGCGCTGGGAACCGCTGGGTGCCAACAGCAATGGGCTGGGTCTGTGGCCGGCTCGGACAGAAATAATTAGAATATTTTGAGAAATGATGAGAATGTTTGGAGAAATAGTTAGGATATTTTGAGAAATTATTAGAATATTTTGTCTAATGATGTGTTTGGGCCGGGGGAGGGAGCAGCACACAGGGAGCGGATTCCAATTCCTGGAAAAACCAGGAGCGGCCGCAGCGGTGTACACTGATAAAAGCATTGAGCAAACCCAAAACGTAGAGCCCGGATAGCTCAGTCGGTAGAGCATCAGACTTTTAATCTGAGGGTCCAGGGTTCAAGTCCCTGTTCGGGCGGGCTTCGTTTTCCTTGTAATTATTCTTTTTTTTTTTATTATTTCCTGCCGCGATTCCCTGCAGGCGCAGCCGAGACCCTCCGGCGGGCAGTGCTGGCTGTGCTGCAGGTGTAAAAAAGGGTTTTTTGAGGAAAAAATATAATGCGGAGGTGAAAAAATTAGAAAAAAAAGAGAAGTCGCCCGAACAGGGACTTGAACCCTGGACCCTCAGATTAAAAGTCTGATGCTCTACCGACTGAGCTATCCGGGCTCTGTCGCTGGTTCTGGCGCTGCCGAATATCACTGTTCAGAGGAAGTGAGAGGCTGCCGGACTTTTGTTTGTTCTTCTTTTTTGCCCCCCACTATCTGCACCCCTATCAGCCCCCCACCATCTGCTCCGCCGTCCGCACCCCCTAACTGCCCCCTTCTGCCTGCACCCCACTCTCTGCACCTCGATCTGCACCCCACTGTCTGCACCTTCCCTCCTGCACCCCCCAACTGACGGCAGCATCCCGGGGGTGCCGTGGGGCAGCCGGAGCGTGCTGGGGACGCGAGGGAACACCGGGGGACACCAGCCAGAGCTCTGAACATCGCGGGGACATTCGGGGGGGACACCAAGGGACACCAGCCGGGGCTCTGAACATCGCGGGGACATTCGGGGGGGACACCAAGGGACACCAGCCAGCGCTCTGAACATCGCGGGGACATTCGGGGGGGACACCAAGGGACACCAGCCGGGGCTCTGGACAATGAGGAGCATCGCGGGGACATTCAGGGGGACACCGGGGAACACCAGCCGGGGCTCTGTGTAAAGAGGAACATTTTGGGGACATTCAGGGGGACACCAGCCCGGGCTCTGGGCAACGAGCAACATCCCGGGGACATTCAGGGGGACACCAGCCGGGGCTCTGAACATCTCGGGGACATTCAGGGGCTCACCGGGGGACACCAGCCGGGGCTCTGAACATCTCGGGGACATTCAGGGGCTCACCGGGGGACACCAGCCGGGGCTCTGTGCAATGCGGAGCGCGGCCGGGAGATGGCCCCGCACCGCCCCGCGCTGCGCCCGCCATTGTCCGCCGCCTCCGCCGCGGAGCTCCCGCCTCCCTCCGGCTCCTCCCGCATCCCTCCGGCTCCTCCCGCCTCTCTCCGGCTCCTCCCGCATCCCTCCGGCTCCTCCCGCATCCCCCCGGCTCCTCCCGCACCCCCGGCCCCGCCGCCGCCGCCGCAGCCGCTCGGAGCAGGTAGGGCCGCGGAGGGAGCGGGGGGCTCTGCTCGGCTCGTCCCGGGATTTCCCCGCTAAAAATTGATATTTTCTATTTAAATGGGGGTTTGTGCATCCGTAATTTCCCCTCCCGGGGGAGATGAGGCTGCCGCTCGCCTTCTCGGAGCTCCCCAAGAGCTGCGGCTCATCGTGGGAACCCCAAAAGGGAGCGGGGGGAAATGCGGGGCTGCCCTTTCCCAGGGCACGCGGAGGGGTCGGGGGTCTCGGAATGTCCCCTCGGGAATTTGGGGGCTTTGGAACAATGAGATGGTGCCCGAGGAACGGCGAAGTTGGGCGAAGGCGACAGGGGGGGTTGGGGTCCTGTCCCCTCCCGGCGGGGCAGGGACAGCGATGGGGACAGGGGTGGGGACAGGGGGACAGAAATAAGGAAGGGATGGGGATCACGGAATCCTCGCGTGCTTTCGGTCTTGGTTTTTGGATTTGGACCCTCTGGTCCCCACCCCCCTGCCCTGGGCAGGGATGCCACCCTTTGGGTCAGTGGCTGGGGACAGGGACAGGGACAGGCCAGCCGTGGTGCGAGGCCGAGCAGGGTGGGCTCAATCCCAGCCCTAAACCCCCACGGATTTAGGGGCAGGAGGCTCCGGTGAGGATGCTGGTGGGATCCCCGATCCCTGCTCTCCTGCGGATCCCAAACCTGCGGGAATGCTCGCGGATCAGAATTCCGGAGGTTCGGGAGCTGCTCCCGTTGGGCGAGGGAGCTCCAGGGGCTCCCTGCTCGTGTGTGCGAGGCCGAGCACGGCTGGGATTGTTCCCGGCATCTGGGCCCGGCTCCATGAGCACCAGCGTGACCGGGAAAATCAATCCTTCCTTCCCAGAGCGGCAGGGCCGGGATAACAGGGAGCTGGGGGTGTGGGAACCTGCCTGGAGCCCAGATTTCCCAGGAAAATCAGTCATGCCTTCCCAGAGCTGCAGGGATGGATAACAGGGAGCTGGGGGATGAAGGAATATGTTCCCAGAGCCTGGATCTCCCAGGAAAATCCTTCCTTCCTTCCCAGAGCGGGAAGAACGGGATAACAGGGAGCTGGGGGAACCTGCCTGGAGCTTGGTATTCCCAGGAAAATCGATCTTTTCCCTTGCAAAGTGAGAGGAATGGGATAATAGGGAGCTGGGGGGGTGAGGGAACCTGCCTGGAGCCTGGTATTCCCAGGAAAACCAGTCCTTCCTTCCCAGAGCTGGAGGAATGGGATAACAGGGAGCTGGGGGTGAGGGAATGCTCCTGTAGCCTGGATCTCCCAGGAAAATCCTTCCTTCCTTCCCAGAGCAGGAAGAACGGGATAACAGGGAGCTGGGGGGTGAGGGAACCTGCCTGGAGCCTGGTATTCCCAGGAAAACCAGTCCTTCTTTCCCAGAGCTGCAGGAATGGATAACAGGGAGCTGGGGGATGAGGGAATATGTTCCTGGAGCCTGGATCTCCCAGGAAAATCCATCCTTTCCCTTGCAAAGTGAGAGGAATGGGATAACAGGGAGCTGTTGGGGAAACCTGCCTGAAACCCAGATTTCCCAGAAAAATCCTTCCTTCCTTCCCAGAGCAGCAGGGATGGGATAACAGGGAGCTGGGGGGATGGGGAAACCTGCCTGGAGCCTGGCTTTTCCAGGAAAACCCTCCTGCTCTGTGAGGGATGGGATAACAGGGAGCTGTGGGATGGGGAAACCTGCCTGGAGCCTGGTATTCCCAGGAAAACCAGTCCTTCCTTCCCAGAGCTGCAGGGGTGGGATAACAGGGAGCTGGGGGATGAGGGAACCCGCCTGTCCCAGATTTCCCGGGGTAACCGCCCCGGCCAGGCACCTGCCCCACCTGGGAGCACAATCCTGAATTCCAGAGGGAGGCTGGGAGAGGATCCGGGGGATCCAGAGGATCTGGAGGATCAGCCCTTCCAACCCTGCAGCCGGGAATTCCTGGCCTGCTGCAGTGGGAGCAGGTGCTCCGTGTGGGAGCAGGGCTGGGATGGACTGGGATTGACTGGGATTGAATGGGATGCACTGGGATGGACTGGGATTGAATGGGATGCACTGGGATGGACTGGGATTGACTGGGATTGAATGGGATGCACTGGGATGGACTGGGATTGAATGGGATGCACTGGGATTCACAGGGATGCTCCAGGATGCACTGGGGTGCACTGGGATTTACTGGGGTTCACTGGGATGTACCAGGATAGATTGGGATTCACAGGGATGCACTAGGATAGACTGGGATAGACTGGGATTGACTGGGATTCACTGGGATTCACTGGGGTTCACCAGGATTCACAGGGATGCACTGGGATGCACTGGGATTGACTGGGTTCACTGGGATGCACTGGGATGCACCCTGAGATGATCCCAGTCCTCCCTGCCTCCCCTTTTTCCTTCCAGACTGTTGGATTTGCTGGATTTGGGATCACTGGATCCATTTGTGGCTCCAAAAGTGTTTTGGGGTGTTCCTGTGGTGGTTTTGGGGTGTTCTTGTGGTGGTTTTGGGGTGTTTTCAGGCCTCCAGCCCCTCCTGTCCCTGCTGCCCCTCCTGTCCCCGGGTGGGTGGCAGCAGGAAGCCGAGATTTGCATAGGACACGGGTGGTGGCATTGGGGACAGCGTGACGCCACCTCCACTGTCCCCCAGGGGTGGCCCTGCCCCCCAAAACCCCGGGCCCGGGGTGGGGGTGGGAGATTCCGAAAGTCTGGGTGTGGGTGTGACACGGGGACAGGGACAGGAGGTGGCTCCGGGGTCGGGGCGGGGTCTGGAGCTGCTTGGGGACACCGTGGGGACACCGTGGGGACACCGTGGGGACAGGAATGGGGGTGTCTTTAAAAGGGGGGGGGGGTCTGTCACCCCCTGTCCCAATCCTGAGAGGGGGAAGGGAGGGATGGGGGTGCTCAAGGAGCCCCTGGGATCCCATCCCCAGGGATCTGCCATGGGATCCTGTCTGGTTTCCTGGGATCAGGGAGGCTCCAGAGCCCCCTTTAACCATGACACCATTAAAATTCCCATTAAAATTCCCATTAAATTCCCGTTAAATCCCCATTAAATCCCTGGAGCAGGAGGCTCTGACCGAGCATCACTTCCTGCTCCTGGACCAGCACTCAGAGGGAGATTTTGGGGCTTTTCCACGAGATTTTTTTGCTCCTTTTGGGATGGGAAGGAGCTGAGCCACCTGCTCAGTGTCCCCAAACCAAGTGACATCCCCTGGTGGTGGCAAGACCCCTCAGCAGGGCTTTCCTCGGCTCTGTGGGGTCAAACCCCATTCCCGCCCCATTCCCGCCCCATTCCCGCCCCATTCCCGTGGCAATCCCAGCCCCACAGGCGGCTGCAGGGGATGCAGATGTTTGTCTTGGAGAGCAGCACGGAGCTGTGGCTTCGTCAGCCACAAAACCCAGCCGGGACTTTGTTGCTTTTGGGTTAAAAGCAGATTTTCCTCTGTTCGGCTTCCAGCTTTTGGGATTTCTGCTTTTCCAGGAAAAAGCCACAGCTGCCATCAGGGCCCGAAATGCCAGGGAAGGGAACATTCCCAACCTCTCAGCCCCACTCTGGAGCCACTTTTTCCAGCTGGAAAGCACCAAAACCCCTGGAGGAGCTGGTGCTGGGGGGCTGGAAAAGGGACAAATCCAGTGGGAATTGTGGAGCTCATTAGGAACCATCTGGTCCTGCAGAGCTCGGGGTCACGAGGACAAAACCCCCCCAGGAGCAGCCTGGGGACACCCTGGGCTGGAGGGACGTGGCCACTGGTCACTGGGGTGGGGTGTGGGGGCCACTTGTGGGGCTGGGGGAGGTCCCAGGCCTCCCCTGGGTCTGGGGTTTTGGGATTTGGGATTTTCCCGCTTCCCCCAAAATGGGTGTGGTGATGGCCAGGGCTCCCAGTTCAACATTTGTTGTTGCTGGGGAAGGGGAGTGGCCCCTTTTGACCCTAAATTGGGGCATCAACAGAGCCCTGTGTGGGGCAGAGGAGAGCCTGGGGGGGCACTGGAGCCAGACCTCACCTGAACCCCAAAAACAGGAGGTCCCATGAGCCACACCCATCCAAAACCCCAAAAACAGGAGGTCCCATGAGCCAAACCCAGCCAGAACCCCAAAAACAGGAGGTCCCATGAGCCAAACTTATCCAGAACCCCAAAACAGGAGGTCCCATGAGCCAGATTTGCCCAGAACCCCAAAAATGGGAGGTTCCATGAGCCAAACCCATCTAAAACCCCAAAACCTGGAGGTCCCTTGAGCCAAACCCATCCAGAACCCCAAAAAAAGGAGGTTCCATGAGCCAAACCTGCCCAGAACCCCAAAACCTGGAGGTTCCATGAGCCAGATCTGCCCAGAACCCCACACCCTGGAGGTTCCATGAGCCACACCCATCCAAAACCCCAAAAACAGGAGGTCCCATGAGCCAAACTCATCCAGAACCCCAAAAATGGGAGGTTCCATGAGCCAAACCTGCCCCAAACCCCAAAAACAGGAGGTCCCATGAGCCAGATCTGCCCAGAACCCCACACCCTGGAGGTCCCTGCTGGTGATTTTCAGAGCTGAGCAGGGCCTGGCTGGGTCCTGGGGAATATCCGTGAGATCCAGAAATTTCCTGGCTCCTCCAGGCCATTCCCAGTTCCCTCTCCTGAAATAAGAGACAGGAGCTGCCCCCTCAGCACCCTCACCCCTTCCTTCCCCATCTCTCCTTTCCCATTCTGCCTTAAAAATCCCTGGATTTGCTGCCAGGATCTGGGGTGGGTTTTTTTTTCCTCAAATCATTGAAATTTTTATAAAATCACAGTGCTGGGGCAGCCTGGTGGGGTTTGGGGTGGCTCAGCCCCAGCTGCAGGTGCTGATCCCGCTGCCCTTCCCAAATCTGGGGCTGGTTTTGCCCTTTGGGGGAAAAAATTTGGGATTCCAGCTCAGCCCCTCCCCTGCCTGGTGTCCGTGGGCTCCTGGGGAAGTGGAAGCAGCAGCAGCTGCTGCCAAATTTTTATTTTTACCCCCTGGCCCTGCTGGGCCCCCGCTCGTTTCCCTTTTTCCAGGCACACAGGAAGGGCTGAGCCAGCCCGGCCTTCCTTATCCCAGAGATTCCAGAGGGTGGGAAAGGACCTTGGGATATTCCATCCATCATCCCAGAGTGCTCCAAACCCTGACAAACCCGGCCTTGGGCACTCCCAGGGATGGGGCAGCCACGGCTTCTGTGGGAATTCACAGGCTGGGAATGAGTCAGGAGTCCTGGAATTGGGATTTTTTTTAATGGAATCCTGGAATGGTTTGGGTTGGAAGATCCTAAGGATCATCCCAGTCCCACCCCATGTCATTTCCCATGGTCCCAGGGTGCTTCAAACCCCATCCAGCCCTGGGGGCTCCCAGGGATCCAGGGGCAGCCACGGATTCCCTGGGAATTCCAACCCAAACCATTCCAGGATTCCTTGTGCTGGTTTGGAATGGGTTGGGAATAAATCCTTCCCTGGGAAGGAAGCATTCCCAGCATTAACCCCTCACCTTCCCCATTCCCAACATCCAAGGGCACCCATCCATCAATCACATCTTTCCCCATTCCCAGCACCCATGGGTGCCATCCATCAATCCCTCACCTTTCCCTATTCCCAGCACCCATGGCTGCCATCCTTTAACCCCTCACCTTTCCCTATTCCCAGCATCCATGGCTGCCATCCTTTAACCCCTCACCTTTCCCCATTCCCAGCATCCATGGGCATCCATCCATTGACCCCACACTTTTCCCCACTCCCAACATTAACCCCACATCTTTCCCCACTCCTAGTATCCATGGGTGCCATCCATCAATCCCACACCTTTCCCCACTCCCACCATCAATCCCTCACCTTTCCCTACTCCCAAAACCAATCCCACACCTTTCCCCACTCTCAGCACCGATCCCATACCTTTCCCCACTCCCAGCATTAACCCCTCATTTTCCCCACTCCCAGCACCAATCCCTCACTATTCCCCACTTCCAGCACCAATCCGTCACCTTTCCCCTCTCCCGCACCAATCCCCCCCTTCCCCCACTCCCACCCGCTGACCCCCTCCCCTCCCGGTGCAGCAGCCGCAGGATGCCGTTCTCCTGACGCCGGTGCCGCTCTCCCGACGCCGATCCCGGCAGGATGTCGCGCCGCCGCGGCCCCGGCGAGCAGTGGCCGGCGCTGGAGTCGGTGGGGCTGAGCCGCAAGGAGCTGGCGCTGGCCGAGGCGCTGCAGATGGAGTACGACGCCCTGTCCCGCCTCCGCCAGGACAAGGAGGAGAGCCGGGCCAGGAAGGAGCAGCTCCAGGAGCGCTCCCTCATCTCCTGGGATGACCCCGCGGACAGGAACGCCATCAAAGCCGCGCGGGGGCTCTCCGGCTCCGACCCCGCGCTCAGCCACGCCGTCCCCAATGTCCCCGAGGGTCCCCAAGTGCCACCCGGGCCCAGCCCGCCCCGGCCGGAGCAGCAGCCCTGGAAGGGCCCCCTGAGCGGGGATTACCTGCTCATCTTCGAGGGCTCCCAGCGGGATTTCCTCGGGGAGCCCCTCAACGGCTCCGAGCCCCACCAGGGCGGCGGTTCTCCCAAGAAGCTCTCGCCGCCCCCGCTGCCCCCCCGGCACCCGCTGTGGGGCTGTCCCGAGGGCGGCCAGCGCTCGGGGAAGGCGTCCCCGCTGTCCCCCAAGGGCCAGGGCCAGCCCAGGGACATCAACATGTTCTCGGTGGCCCAGGACAAGCTTTTGGGGCGCCGCATCTCCCAGGAGGATCCCTACGGCGTGGACGCCATCACCTGCCTCAACCTCAAGTCCACCTACGAGTCCGAGGTGCTGCGGGAAGGTTCCTGGGGCTGGAAGGAAGGCAGGAACATCCTGGAGAAGGAATCCAGCGGGAAGCCGGTGGCACGGAGCAAGACCATGCCCCCCCAGGTGCCCCCGCGCACCTACGGAGCCCGGGCGGGCAGCAGGAAGAACCTGGCGGCCAACAGGAACCGCAGGATCTCCGTGGAGCCAGTGAGGAGCTTCCCCGGGGTGGGAATGGGAATTGGGGAGGGATGGAGCTGGGAATTCGGAGCTGGGATGTGCCTGAGCTCGGTGTCCTTCTGGGTGGGTTCTTCTTGTGCTGTCAGCGGGGCTCCTTGGAATGGGATGTGGGATGTGGGAAGAGACGTCTGAGTGTGGGGATGTCCCATGAGACAGCACTGCCCAGAGCCCCAAAAACTGAGACAGACCTGCCCAGAGCCCCCAAAACTGAACCAGACCTGCCCAGAGCCCCAAAAACTGAGCCAGACTTGTCCAAAACCCTAAAACTGAACCAGACCTGCCCAGAGCCCCAAAAACTGAGCCAGACCTGTCCAAAATCCCAAAACTGAGCCAGACCTGTCCAAAATCCCAAAACTAAAGGGTCTGTGAGTCAGACCTGTCCAAAATCCCAAAACTGAGCCAGACCTGTCCAAAACCCCAAAACTGAAGGGTCTGTGAGTCAGACCTGGCACGGCAGTGCCACCTTCCCTGCTGGGGACAGCAGCTGGCAGTGTCCCCTGCAGCACTCCCACAGCCTGGGGACGCTCCCTGCCCATCCTGCTGCTCCTCCCTGTGGGATGTCCCTGGGAATGGCCACTTTTGGGGAAACTCTGAGGGTCTCCAATCCTTGGACAAGCCAAACCCCCCCTGTGCTACCCCAAAGCCCCCACATCACTGCAGGGCCACCTCTGTCCCCACCATGGTGGCCCTGGAGTGGCACAGGCTGCTCCAGCCGGGGCTCTGGGGGTCCCCATGGGGGTGTGGGGTGGCCCCCAGCTGACAGGCTCGTGCCCTGCCCCACAGGTGGCCCCCAGGCCCCACTCCTTGGCCAACGGCTACGAGCTCTTCGAGGTGTCCGAGGAGCGGGACGAGGAGGTGGCCGCCTTCTGTCACATGCTGGATGTGTGAGTACCCAAAACATCCCCAAAACACCCCAAAGGGGCTTCAGGGCCACTCAGAGGACATTCAGGGCCACCAAAAGGGGTTGCATGGCCACCAAAGGGGATCCAAGGCACCAAAGGGGATCCAAGGCCACCAAAAGGGATCCAAGGTCACCAAAAGGGGATTCAGGGTGACCCCAAGGGGATTCAGGGCTATCCTGAGGGGCTTCAGGGCCACCAAGAGGGGCTTCAGGGCCACCAAAATGGGATCCAAGGCCACCAAGAGGGGCTTCAGGGCCACCAAAAGGGGATTCAGGGCCACCCCAAGGGAATTTAGGGCCACCCCAAGGGGATTCAGAGCCACCAAGAGGAGATTCAGGGCCACCCCAAGGGGATTTAGGGCCACCAAGAGGGGCTGTTCCCAGGGGTGCTGAGCCCTTGTGGTGCCAAAAGGGGATTCCTGCCCGCCCAGGTGATTTTTGGGGCAGGGGACCCCCCCCAGGCCCAGCAGGACCCCTGAGCCCTCCCTGCTCCCGCAGGCTGCGCTCCGGCTGCGGCTCCAGGGACGGCTCCGGGTCGGGCCTGGTGTGGAACGCGGTGAACCTGAGCCCGGAGCAGCCGGGCCACGGCGTCAGCCTGAAGGTGACGGTGCTGTGTGACAGCCTGCGGGAGCCGCTCACCTTCACCTGCGACTGTGAGTGCCGCCCCCGGCCGCGGCGGGAGCTGGAATTCCCACGTTCCCGCCGTTCCCGCTGTTCCTGCCATTCCCGCCATTCCCATCATTCCCCCATTCCTCCAACCCCACCATTCCATCATTCCCCCAATTCCACCATTACCCCATTCTCCCATTCTCCCCATCCCCCCCATCCCCACCATCCCTACCATCCCCACCATTCCCACATTCCCGCCGTTCCTGCTGTTCCTGCCATCCCTACCATTCCCCCAACCCCACCATCCCCACCATTACCCCATTCTCCCATTCCCCCCATCCCCACCAATCCCACCATCCCCACCATTCCCACATTCCCGCCGTTCCCGCCATTCCCATCATTCCCTCAACCCCACCATCCCCACCATTCCCACCATTCCATCATTCCCCCAATTCCATCATTACCCCATTCTCCCATTCCCCCCATCTCCACCAATCCCACCATCCCCACCATTCCCACTGTTCCCGCTGTTCCTGCCATCCCTACCATTCCCCCAACCCCACCATTCCATCATTCCCCCAATTCCACCATTACCCCATTCTCCCATTCCCCCCATCTCCTCCAGTCCCACCATCCCCACCAATCCCACCATCTCCGCCATTCCCCCATCCCCACCATCCTCGCCATTCCCACCATTCCCTCAATCCCTCCATCCCCACTATTCCTGCCATTCCCACCATTCTCCCATCCCCCCAGTCCCACCATTCCCACCGTTCCCTCTATTCCTGCTGTTCCTGCCATTCCCACCATTCCCCTGTCCCCACCATCCTCACCATTCCCACCATTCCCCCAATCCCACAATTCCCACCGTCCCCGCTGCTCCTAACATTGCTGCTGTTCCTGCCATTCCCACCATCCCCATCATTCCCACCATTCCATCATTCCCCCAATTCCACCATTCCTCCATCCCCACCAATCCCACCAATCCCAACCATTCCCCCATTCCCCCCATCTCCACCATTCCCACCATCCCCACCATCCCCCCAATCCCACCATTCCATCCATCCCCACCATTCCACATTTCCGGCAATCCCACTAGTCCACCATCCCCACCATCCTCACCAATCCCACCATTCCCATCATTTTCCCATTCCCACAAATCCCACCATCCCACCATCCCCACCATTCCCTCAATCCCACCATTCTCCCATTCCCACCATTCCCCCAATCCCACCATCCCCACCTTTCCTACCTTTCCCACCAATCCCACCATTCTCCCATCCCCACCATCCCCACCATTCCCCCATCCCCGCCATTCCCACCATTCCCATCATTCCCCCATCCCCACCATTCCCATTGTTCTCACCATCCCCACCGTTCCCCCAATCCCACCATTCCCACCATCCCCACCATCCCCACCATCCCCACCATTCCCACCAATCCCTCAATCCCACCATTCCCACCTTTCCCCCCGTCCCCCCAATCCCACCATTCCCAAGGATTCAGGGGCCCTTCCTGTCGCCCCCAGGCTCCTCCACCGTGGACCTGCTCATCTACCAGGCCCTGTGCTACACCCACGACGAGCTCCACGCCGTGGACGTCGAGGATTTCCTGCTCAAAATCTGCGGCCTGGAGGAATTCCTGCAGAAGTGAGTGGCCGAGGGGGAAAAAACAGGGAAAAACGGGAAAAAGGAGGGGAAAAAGCAGAGGAGAAATGGGGGAAAAACAGGGGAAAAAACCCAGGGGGAAATGGGGGAAAACAAAGGGAAAAACAGGGGAAAATGGGGGAAAACGAAGGGAAAAATATGGGGGAAAACCAGGGGAAAAAATGGGGGAAAAACAGGGGGGAAATGGGAAAAAACAGGGGGGAAATGGGAAAAAACAGGGGGGAAATGGGGAAAAAACAGGGGGAAAAAACCCTGGGGGAAATGGGGGAAAAAAAAGGGGGGAAAATGGGAAAAAAACAGGGAAAAAAATGGGGGGAAAAACAGGGGGGAAATGGGGAAAAAAAGGGGGCAAACAGGGAAAAACGGGAAAAGGGAGGGGAAAAAACAGAGGAGAAATGGGGGAAAAAACCCAGGGGGAAATGGGGGAAAACAGAGGGAAAAAGAGGGGAAAATGGGGGAAAACCAGGGAAAAAAATGAGGGGAAAAACAGGGGGGAAATGGGGAAAAAAAGGGGACAAACAGGGAAAAATGGGAAAAGGGAGGGGAAAAAACAGAGGAGAAATGGGGGGAAAAAACCCAGGGGGAAATGGGGGAAAACAGAGGGAAAAAGAGGGGAAAATGGGGGAAAACCAGGGAAAAAAATGAGGGGAAAAACAGGGGGGAAATGGGGAAAAAAAGGGGACAAACAGGGAAAAATGGAGAAAACAGGGGAAAATGAGGAAAAAATGGGGGAAGAGGAAAAAGGAAAAACTTGGGAAAAACAGGGAAAATATGGGAAAACCAGGGAAAATCCATGGCAGGAGCACCAGGGTGTGATGAACGCCCAGGGCTGATCCAGCAAGCACAGCAGGATCTTCTCTGCTCCTTTTCCTGCCTCTGGAGCTGCTCCTGCCAAAAGCAGCCTTGGGAATGTCTTGGGAATGTTGACCCCCAAACCCCTGGAAAATCAGCTGGGAGCTGCCAAAAATGCTTTTTGGAGGAGAATTCTGTAAAAGGGAGCGGAGCCTGGATAAATCCCAGCCCTGGATAAATCCCAGCTGCAGAATTCTCCCTGTCATTCTCATCTCCAGAATTTTCCCTGTCGTTCCCAGATCCATGGTTCTCCCTGTCATTCCCCCGTCATTCCCAGCTCCAGAATTCCCCTTGTCATTCCCAGCTCCATGGTTCTCCCTGTCATTCCCAGCTCCAGAATTCCCCCTCTCATTCCCAGTTCCATGGTTCTCCCTGTCATTCCCAGCTCCAGAATTCCCCCTCTCATTCCCAGATCCAGAATTCCTCCTCTCATTCCCAGATCCAGAATTCCCCCTCTCATTCCCAGATCCATGGTTCTCCCTCTCATTCCCCCCTGTCATTCTCAGCTCCAGAATTCCCCCTCTCATTCCCAGCTCCATGGTTCTCCCTGTCATTCCCAGCTCCAGAGTTCCCCCCAGTCCCACTCCCAGATCCCTGCCCTGCTTCCCACGGATCCCTGGGCAGGTCCTGGCAGGCCGGGCCCGGCTCCGGAGGGGAAGGAGGGAGAACAATTCCTCATTCTCTGAATTTCCTGGTGCCACAAAGGTCCCTGTGCAGGCAGGGCGGCCACCCTGAGCCCCGGCCAAGGCTGCCTGGCTGGGGGATATCGGGATGGGGCACTCCAGGTGGGATTTTGGGGTATCCATGTGGGATTTTGGGGGTCTCAGGTGGGATTCTGGGGTGTGGGATGAGCCTGTGGAGCTCTCCCTGCACCTTTGGCTGGCACAAGTTCACCCAGCCCTGCAGGAAGTTCAGCCTTGCTCAGAGCCCGTCCCAAAGGTGCCTGGCTGGGGGATTTCAGGTGGGATTTTGGGGCACCCAGGTAGGATTTTGTGGTGTGGGATGAGCCTGTGGGGCTGTCCCTTCATGTGGGGCAGCCACAAGTTCACCCAGCCCTGCTGGAAGCCCGGCCTCACTGTGAGCCCCAGCCAAGGCTGCCTGGCCAGGGGATTTTGGGGCAGCCAGGTGGGATTTTGGGGCACCCAGGTAGGATTTTGGGGCACCCAGGTAGGATTTTGGGATGTGGGATGAGCCTGTGGAGCTCTCCCTGCACGTTTGGCTGGCACAAGTTCACCCAGCCCTGCAGGAAGTTCAGCCTTGCTCAGAGCCCGTCCCAAAGGTGCCTGGCTGGGGGATTTCAGGTGGGATTTTGGGGCACCCAGGTAGGATTTTGGGGTGTGGGATGAGCCTGTGGGGCTGTCCCTTCATGTGGGGCAGCCACAAGTTCACCCAGCCCTGCTGGAAGCCCGGCCTCACTGTGAACCCCAGCCAAGGCTGCCTGGCCAGGGAATTTGGGGGCTCTCAGGTGGGATTTGGGGGCTCTCAGGTGGGATTTTGGGGGCTCTCAGGTGGGATTTTGGGGGCTCTCAGGTGGGATTTGGGGGCTCTCAGGTGGGATTTGGGGCTCTCAGGTGAGATTTTGGGGGCTCTCAGGTGGGATTTTGGGGGCTCTCAGGTGGGATTTTGGGGCTCTCAGGGGGGATTTTGGGGTGTGGGGTGAGCCTGTGGCCCTGTCCCCACAGCAAACACGCTCTGGGCAGCCACGAGCACATCCAGCACTGCCGGAAATTCGACACGGACATCCGGCTGCAGCTGCTCCGGAGGAAGGGAGTGCGCAGCGACCTGGCCCGCACGGTGGGTGTCACCTCCCTGGGACACTGAGGGGTTGGTGTCACCTCCCTGGGGCACGGGGGTTGGGTGTCACCTCCCTGGGGCACGGGGGTTGGGTGTCACCTCCCTGGGGCACGGGGGGTGGGTGTCACCTCCCTGGGGCACGGGGGGGTTGGTGTCACCTCTCTGGGGCACAGGGGGTGGGTGTCACCGCCCTGGGACACTGGGGGGGTGGGTGTCACCAACCTGGGACACTGAAGGGTTGGGTGTCACCTCCCTGGGACACTGAGGGTCGGTGTCACCTCCCTGGGACACTGAGGGGTTGGTGTCACCTCCCTGGGGCACGGGGGTTGGTGTCACCTCCCTGGGACACAGGGGGTGGGTGTCACCTCCCTGGGACACGGGGGGTGGGTGTCACCTCCCTGGGGCAGTACGGGGTGGATGTCACCTCCCTGGGACACAGGGGGTGGGTGTCACCTCCCTGGGACACGGGGGGTGGGTGTCACCTCCCTGGGGCAGTACGGGGTGGATGTCACCTCCCTGGGACACGGGGGGTGGGTGTCACCTCCCTGGGACACCAGGGGTGAGTGTCACCTCCCTGGGACACTGAGGGTCGGTGTCACACCATGCGGTCGATGTCACCTCCCTGGGACACCGAGGGATTGGTGTCACCTCCCTGGGACACTGAGGAATTGGTGTCACCTCCCTGGGACACTGAGGGTTGGTGTCACCTCCCTGGGACACTGAGGGTCGGTGTCACCTCCCTGGGACACCAAGGGATTGGTGTCACCTCCCTGGGACACAGGGGGTGGGTGTCACCTCCCTGGGACACGGGGGGTGGGTGTCACCTCCCTGGGGCAGTACGGGGTGGATGTCACCTCCCTGGGACACGGGGGGTGGGTGTCACCTCCCTGGGACACCAGGGGTGAGTGTCACCTCCCTGGGACACTGAGGGTCGGTGTCACACCATGCGGTCGATGTCACCTCCCTGGGACACCGAGGGATTGGTGTCACCTCCCTGGGACACTGAGGAATTGGTGTCACCTCCCTGGGACACTGAGGGTTGGTGTCACCTCCCTGGGACACTGAGGGTCGGTGTCACCTCCCTGGGACACCAAGGGATTGGTGTCACCTCCCTGGGACACTGTGGGGTCGGTGTCACCTCCCTGGGACACTGTGGGGTCAGTGTCACCTCCCTGGGACACTGAGGGGTCAGTGTCACACCGAGGGGCCGGTGTCACCTCCCTACAGCCCTGCTCAGCCTCTCTGTGTCCCCAGGCCAGCGATGACCAGAGCCCGTCCACCCTCAACCACCACATCCACCTGCAGGAGCGACCCATCAAACAGACCATCAGCAGGTAGGGCTGGGGACGCGCTGGCACTGTCCCCAGTGCCCACCCAGGGGGACTGTCCCAAATGCCCAACCAGGGGGATGTGGTGGCACTGTCCCCAGTGCCCACCCAGGCGGACTGTCCCCAGTGCCCACCCAGGGGGATGTGATGGCACTGTCCCCAGTGCCCACCCAGGGGGACTGTCCCAAATGCCCACCCAGGGGGATGTGATGGCACTGTCCCCAGTGCCCACCCAGGGGGACTGTCCCAAATGCGCACCCAGGCGGTGACACGGTGGCACTGTCCCCAGTGCCCACCCAGGGTGACATGGTGGCACTGTCCCCAGTGCCCACCCAGGGTGACACAGTGGCACTGTCCCCAGTGCCCACCCAGGGTGACATGGTGGCACTGTCCCCAGTGCCCACCCAGGGTGACACAGTGGCTCTGCCCCCATTGCCCACCCAGGGTGACACGGTGGCACTGTCCCCAGTGTCCCCTGGCCGGGCTGAGCGCTGTCCCCTGTCCCCCAGGCAGGCCCTGAGTCTCCTCTTCGACACCTTCCACAACGAGGTGGACGCGTTCCTGGCGGCCGAGGTGAGGCAGCGCTGGTTTTGGGGGGATTTGGGGGGATTTTGGGGATTTTGGGGGTTTGGATCCTCTGGTAATCCAGCGGGCACAGGCTGTGGTGGTGTCCCAAACCTCGGATTGTATCCAGGTGGGAATGCTTGGCTCCTCCCCTGGGCGGGGCCTCTCCCGGTGGGATGGTGGAATTTGATCAGCCCTGCAGGGACGCTCAGTGGCCATGGACAGAAGGTAATTAATGATTAACGGTCCATTAAGAGAAGAGATCTCCTGGAGGGAGGATGGAAGAAATAAAGAGATTAATATAATATAATAGAATATAATATAATGTAAAATGTATAGATAGAGGATATAAAGAGATTAAATAGAAATATAAATAAATGTACTATTAAAGTAAACTATAATATACTATAATATAGTATACTATATTATAATATAATGTAATGTAATGTAAATGCTATAATATAATATAATATAATATAATATAATGTAATGTAATGTAATGTAATATAATATAATGTAATATAATTAATATAATGTAATATACTATAATATATAATTAATATAATATAATGTATATGTAGAGGATATAAAGAGATTAAATATAAATATAAATAAATATACTATTAAAGAATACTATAATATAATATAATATAATATAATATAATATAATATAATATAATATAATATAATATAATATAATATAATATAATATAATATAATATAATATAATTAATATAATGTAATATGATGTAATATGATGTAATATAATGTAATATAATGTAGTATAATATACTATACTATAATATAATATAATATAATGTAATGTAATATGTATAGAGGATATAAAGATATTAAATATAAATATAAATAAATATACTATTATAATATACTATAATATACTATTAAAATATAATATACTATGATATACTATCCTATACTAGAATATAATAGGATAGAAATAAAAATATAAAATATAAGTATAATTACAGATATACTATAAATATAACACAACACACCATAAAATAAATATCAGCAATAAAGCCATAAAGAAACTGCCCCACCTGCAGCAGACAAACAGACCTGACTGCCCCAGGCCCACCTTGCACGCCCTGATCCCACCGCTGCCCTGTCCCCAGGGCGATGTCCCCCTGAAGGCCGAGCGGGTGATCCAGTCGGTCATGGCCATCTGCAGCGCCCTGGCGGCCGTGGAGTCGCAGGAGATCACTGCTGCCCTCAACCAGATGCCGCCCTGCCCGTCCCGCATGCAGCCCAAAATCCAGAAGGTGAGCCCGGGCTGTCGCTGTCTGGGCAGAAGGGTTCTGCTCAGGAGGGCAGGAGCCTCCCCTGAAACGGGAAATGGAAAACCCTTCCCTCCTAATCGTTATAAATTTGAAATTAAGGGGGTCTCAGGCAAAGGTATGGGACAGGAATAACAGTTCTTTATAAGGAAAATTAAAAATACAAATGCAATCGTACAAAATAAATCACTGGCAGAGTCAGAGCAGGCCCTGCCTGCTGTGTGTCAGGGTGGTGGCACAGTCCCATCCCAGGGTGGTGGCACAGTCCCACCCCAGGGTGGTGGCACAGTCCCATCCCAGGGTGGCACAGGGTGGTGGCACAGTCCCATCCCAGCGTGGCACAGTCCCACCCCGGGGGGGCTCAGGGAGGTGGCACAGTCCCATCCAAGGGTGGCTCAGGGTGGTGGCACAATCCCATCCCAGGTAGGCTCAGGGAGGTGGCACAGTCCCATCCCAGGGTGGCTCAGGGTGGTGGCACAGTCCCATCCCAGGGGGGCTCAGGGTGGTGGCACAGTCCCATCCCAGGGGGGCTCAGGGTGGTGGCACAGTCCCATCCCAGGGTGGCTCAGCCCTCCTGCAGTGCCAGCTGTGGTTCTGCTGGAGCAGGGATCCTGCACAAGGATCCAGTTTTCCTCTGCAGCTCCAGGGCTGCTGGAGATGGGCCTGCTCTCCCTCTGGGAATGCAGGGCAGCAGAAAGCTGCTCCTCTGGGAATGCAGTGGGCAAAGGCTGCTGGGCTGTTCCCAGGGCAGATTGGATCCAGGTAGGAATGCTTGGCTCCTCCCCTGGGCGGAGCATCTCCCATGGGATGGTGGAGTTTGATCAGCCCTGCAGGGACACTCAGTGGCCATGGACAGCAGATAATTAATAATTAATGGCCCATGGACAGCAGAGATCTCCTGGAGGGAGGATTGGCTGTGGGAGAGATAAAGAAACCTGCCCAGTGAGCAGCAGAGAACTGCTCCACCTTTAACAGATGGCAAATAGAACCCACACTCACCTTGCAGCCCGGAGGAACTCAGCCAGGAGTGGGAGGGGAAGAAAAATTGTCACATCTGGCTCTTTTCCCTCCTTTCCACCACGTGGAAAATCCCTCAATAGCCGGGAGCAGCCTGGCTCTGGCAGCCTGGGGTGGTTACGTAAAACCCGCCTTGGCAGCACTCAGGGGTTTCTTCTTTTTTTTTTTGTGGTTTCTCTCCTTTTTTTTTTGTGGATTCTCTCCTTTTTTTTGGTGGTTTCTCAATTTTTCAGTGGTTTCTCAATTTTTTTTTTTTTGTGCGTGTTTCTTTTTTTTTTTCCTTTCCCTCCACAGGATCCAAACGTTCTGGCCAAGAGGGAAAATCGAGGTATTTCTCTCCTCCTGCTCCCCTTTCTGGGCTCAAGTTCGTGCCATGCTTTTCATCTTCAAACCCCTCCTCCCCCTTCAGTTCTCCAGGCCAAAAAACGGGTTGGAAACCGGTCTGGTTAAAAAAGAAAAAAGGAAAAAAAAAAAAAAAAGGATTTTGGGGGGTGTTCTTGCTCCTTGTGAGCTCCAAATGGAAAAATTTGGAATTCCCCTCACTCCAAATGGGAAGTTTGGAATTCCCCCATCATTAATTCATCCCTGAGTGGGGGGGGGAAGCAATGTGGGGGGTCCCAAATCCAGATTTGAGGGATGGATCCCCGAGGGATCGATGGATCCCCGCCCCTGTTTCCCTGAGGGATTTATGGATTCCTGAGTGATTCATGAATTCCTAAGGGATCAATGGATCCCTCCCCTTGTTTCCCTGAGGGACTGACAGATCCCTGAGGGATTGATGGATCCCCAAGTCACTGAGGGATCCCTGTCCATGTTTCCCTGAGGGATTGATGGATTCCTGTCCACGTTTCCCTGAGAGACTGACGGATCCCTGAGGCACTGAGGGATCCCTGTCCACATTTCCCTGAGGGATCGATGGATCCCTGCCCCTGTTCATGAGGCACTGATGGATCCCCAAGGCACTGAGGGATCCCTGTCCATGTTTCCCTGAGGGATCCATGGATCCCCGAGGCACTGATGGATCCTTGTCCACGTTTCCCTGAGGGATTGCTAGATCCTTGTCCATGGATCGATGGATCCCTGTCCATGTTTCCCTGAGGCACTGACGGATCCCCATCCATGTTTCCCTGAGGGATTGATGGATTCCTGTCCACGTTTCCCTGAGAGACTGACGGATCCCTGAGGCACTGAGGGATCCCTGTCCACATTTCCCTGAGGGATCGATGGATCCCTGCCCCTGTTCATGAGGCACTGATGGATCCCCAAGGCACTGAGGGATCCCTGTCCATGTTTCCCTGAGGGATCCATGGATCCCCGAGGCACTGATGGATCCTTGTCCACGTTTCCCTGAGGGATCCATGGATCCCCGAGGCACTGAGGGATCCCTGTCCACGTTTCCCTGAGGGATCCATGGATCCCTGAGGCACTGAGGGATCCCTGTCCACGTTTCCCTGAGGGATCCATGGATCCCTGAGGCACTGATGGATCCCTGTCCACGTTTCCCTGAGGGATCCATGGATCCCCGAGGCACTGATGGATCCCTGACCACGTTTCCCTGAGGGATCCATGGATCCCTGAGGCACTGAAGGATCCCTGTCCATGTTTCCCTGAGGGATTCATGGATCTCAGTCCCTGTTTCTGAGGCACTGATGGATCCCTGAGGCACTGAGGGATCCCTGTCCATGTTTCCCTGAGGGACTGACAGATCCCTGAGGGATTGATGGATCCCTGAGGCACTGATGGATCCCTGTCCACGTTTCCCTGAGGGATCCATGGATCCCTGAGGCACTGAGGGATCCCTGTCCACGTTTCCCTGAGGGATCCATGGATCCCCGAGGCACTGATGGATCCCTGTCCACGTTTCCCTGAGGGATCCATGGATCCCCGAGGCACTGAGGGATCCCTGTCCACGTTTCCCTGAGGGATCCATGGATCCCTGCCCCTGTTTCTGAGGCACTGACGGATCCCCGTCCCTGTTTCCCGCAGAGAGGATCGTGGAGAGCCTCACGGCCGCCATCCTCAACCTGGTGGAGCTCTACTGCAGCACCTTCAACGCCGACTTCCAGACGGCCGCGCCCGGGAGCCGCGAGCTGGGCGTGGCACAGGAGGCGCGGCTGCTCACCTGTCCCCTGGCCTTCACCGTCTATGCCACCCACCGCATCCCCATCACCTGGGCCGCCAGGTAAGGCCCTCACCTGCCCCCTGGCCATGACCCCATCACCTGGGCCGCCAGGTAAAGCCCTCACCTGCCCCCTGGCCTTCACCGTCTACGCCACCCACCGCATCCCCATCACCTGGGCTGCCAGGTAAGGCCCTCACCTGTTCCCTGGCCTTCACCGTCTATGCCACCCACCGCATCCCCACCACCTGGGCCGCCAGGTAAAGCCCTCACCTGCCCCCTGGCCTTCACCTCACCACCTGGGCCACCAGGTAAAGCCCTCACCTGCCCCCTGGCCTTGACCCCATCACCTGGGCCACCAGGTAAAGCCCTCACCTGCCCCCTGGCCTTGACCCCATCACCTGGGCCGCCAGGTAAAGCCCTCACCTACCCCCTGGCCTTGACCCCATCACCTGGGCCGCCAGGTAAGGCCCTCCTCACCTGGTTTGCAAAACCAGGTGGCTTCTAAGGAAAGCAGCACCCTCCATTGAAATGGAAAATGTAACTCTCCCCCCCCACCTCGGGGTTATTATAATTTTGAATTTAAGGTGGGAATAGGAATAACAGGGTTTTATCAGGGAAATTAAAATACAAATGTAATAGTACAAAAAAAAAAAAAAACCACCACCAAAAAAACAAAATCCCAGAGTGTGTTCCTGGGAATGCTGTCGCTGGGACACTCCAAAATTCCACTGTGTGTCTGGGACACCCCAAAATCCCAGAGTGTGTTCCTGGGAATGCTGGCACTGGGACACCCCAAAATCCCAGAGTGTGTTCCTGGGAATGCTGGCACTGAGACACCCCAAAATCTCAGAGTGTGTTCCTGGGATCGCTGGCACTGGGACACCCCAAAATCCCAGCACATTCCTGGGGACTCTAGCACTGGGACACCCCAAAATCCCAGCACATTCCTGGGAATGCTGGCACTAAGACACCCCAAAATCCCAGGGTGTTCCCGGGAATGCTGTCACTGGGACACCCCAAAATCCCAGAGCATATTCCTGGGAATGCTGGCACTGGGACACCCCAAAATCCCAGTGCATGTTCCTGGGAACTCTAGCACTGGGACACCCCAAAATCCCAGAGTGTGTTCCTGGGAATGCTGGCACTGGGACACCCCAAAATCCCAGGGCGTTCCCGGGATCGCTGGCACTGCCAGCCAGGGCGGGATGTCGCCGCAGCTCGGGCCGGGCTGGCTCATCCCGAGGCCACCGCGCCACCCGGGGGAGGTGACAGATGGCCCCGCGCCCAGCGCCGGCGGCGTGGCCCCTTTGTTCCGCTCCTCCGTGCCCGTGCCCGGCGCGGGGGGGACCGGGAGGCGACCGGGAGGGGACCGGGGGGTGGCGACAGCGGCGCCGGCAGAGCCGCCCCGCCGGGGACCCCTCGCCTTTGTCCTTGTCCTTAATGTATTCCCCTTGGTGAGTGGCTCCGAACAAAGCGGCGAGCCTGGGAAATGCCGCCAGCCCCTGACCCCCGCGCCCCGCAGCCCTGCCCGGATTGTCGCAGCCCTGCCCGGATTGTCGCTCGGCACCTGCCACATGGCAGGGCCCCCCCGTGTGCCGGAATGCGCCGTGCCATATGGTGCTGGGGACATCGGGAGGGGGGGAAATGTCCCCGTTCTGTCCCCCTTTCCCACCCTCGGGGCAGGATTTAGGGGCTGTGGTGATCAGGGTTTTCCCATCCTTGGGGAAGGATTTAGGGGTTCTGGTGATCCGGGTTTTCCCATCCTTGGGGAAGGATTTAGGGGCTCTGGTGATCTGGGTTTTCCCATCCTTGGGGAAGGATTTAGGGGTTCTGGTGGCCTTGGTAAAGCCTCACCCATTTTCCATCCTTGGGGCAGGATTTAGGGGTTCTGGTGATCCGGGTTTTCCCATCATTGGGGAAGGATTTAGGGGTTCTGGTGATCCAGTTAAGGCCCCACCCATTTCCCATCCTTGGGACAGGATTTAGGGGTTCTGGTGACCTGGGTAAAGTCCCCTCCCCTTTCCCATCCAGGGGAAGGATTTAGGGGTTCTGGTGGCCCAAGTAAAGCCCCCTCCTCATTCCCATCCTCAGGACAGGATTTAGGGGTTCTGGTGATTCAGGTGAAGCCCCCCAATCCCTTTCCCATCCTCAGGACAGGATTTAGGGGCTCAGGTGGCCCCACCCAGCTCATTGGGCGTTTCTCCCGCAGTTATGAAGATTTCTACCTCTCGTGCTCCCTCAGCCACGGCGGGAAGGAGCTGTGCAGCCCCCTGCTCACCAGGAAGGCCCACGTCTACAAATACCTCTTCCACCTCATCATTTGGGACCAGCAGTAAGGCCACGGGCTGGCCACGGGGGTCCCACCCATGCCGCCTTCATCATCCTCCCCATCATCCTCCTCCCCTCCCCTGCTCCTCCTCTCCTCCGCGCCGTTTCTTTTTTTTTGGTTTTTTTTTTTTTGGGTGTTGGAAGTTTTTGTGTCATTGCCCGGAAATAGCAACCTCCAGGAAAGGGGATCTGGTCCCAAAATAGCGCCGGGAGCAGGCGGGGAGGCCGTGCTGAGCCCTCGCCACGCCTGGCATCCACAGCGGCCCGGGAGGTGGGGATGGGACGGGATAATTTTAGACGGCGCCGGTGCCCCCAAGGACAGGTGCCCGGCGGGACGGCGGCGAGCGCGGCGAGCCCGGGGATCCTTCCCCGTCCTTCCCGCGGGATGTAGCTGCCACCCCGAGCTCCCTGGGAGCGGCAGAGAGGAATCCCAGCCCCGGGGGTCCCAGGCAGCCCCCCCCCCGGGTTGTGGGGCAAGGTCAGTGCCCGGCGGGGCTCTCCCTGGAGGGCCCTGGCCCTGCGGTCACCTTCGTGGGACGGAGAGCACAGCCGGGCTTCCCGGTGCTGCTCCAGCTGGCTGTCCCCAAACCCGCGGGGTGGCCGGGACTTCAGGGACTTCCAGGGACTTCCAGGGACTTCCAAAGACACCCGGGTACCTGCAGAAAAGGCGGCTGTGGGGCCGGGCTCTCCTGGGGCATCCAAGGAGGGGATCCTGGCACCCCGAGCCCATCCCTGGCACCCCCAGCTCATCCCTGGCACCCTGAGCCTGTCCCTGGCACCTTGAGCCTGTCCCTGGCACCCTGAGCCTGTCCCCTGCACCCTGAACCTGTCCCTGGCACCCCAGCCCCTCCCCTGCACCCTGAGCTGGTCCCTGGCACCCTGATCTCATCCTCTGCACCCTGAGCTCATCCCCACCACCCCGAGCCCATCCCTGGCACCCTGAGCCCCTCCCCACCCTCTCTCCTGCAGGATTTGCTTCCCGGTCCAGGTGAACCGGCTGCCCCGGGAGACCCTGCTCAGTGTCACCCTCTTTGCCGTGCCCGTGCCACCCCCAGGCAGCTCCTCCGACGCCAACAAGCAGCGGCGGGTCCCCGAGGCCCTGGGCTGGGTCACCACCCCTCTCTTCAACTTCAGGCAGTACGTGGGGTGTACTGGGTATCCTTGGGGGGCACAGGAGGGTCCCAGCAGCTTGGGGTCCCCAGAATCTCAAGGTCCCCAGTGCCATGGGGTTCCCAGCACCCTGGGCACAGGGAGGGGCTGGACTGGCATCCCTGGGGGGGACAGGAGGGTCCCTAGAACCTTGGGGTCCCCAGTGCAATGGGGTTCTCAGCACCTTGGGCACAGGGAGGGGCTGGGCTGGCATCCCTGGGGGGGACAGGAGGGTTCCTAGAACTTTGGGCTCCCCAGTGCCATGGGGTTCCCAGCACCCTCGGCACAAGGAGGGGCTGAGCTGGCATCCTTGGAGGGCACAGGAGGGTCCCCAGTGCCGTGGGGTCCCCAGAACCTCGGTGTCCCCAGTACTGTGGGGTCCCTTGGGCACAGCAAGTGGCTGGGCTGGCATCCCTGGGGGGGACAGGAGGGTCCTTAGTGCCATGGGGTCCCCAGAACCTCGGTGTCCCCAGTGCCATGGGGTCCCCAGTGCCTCAGCACCAGCAGCAGTGCCACCCTCGTGCCCCAGCAGAGTGCCCCCCCAGTGCCACCCTTTGTCCCCGCCAGGGTCCTGACCTGCGGGCGGAAGCTCCTGGGCTTGTGGCCGGCCACTCAGGACAACTCCAGGGCCAGGTCGAGCGCCCCAAACTTCAACCAGCCCGACAGCGTCATCCTGCAGGTACGTCCTGGCACCCCAGGGCCACAGACCCCCCCACAAAGCTCCTCCTGGGGGTCCCTCACCCTCTGCCTCTGCCCCAGATCGACTTCCCCACCTCGGCCTTCGAGGTGAAGTTCACCAGCCCGCCCGCGGCCGAGGCCAGCCCCAGGTACGAGTTCGGCAGCCTGGGGGAGGAGGACCAGCGCCAGCTGCGGGAGGCCATGCAGAAAAAATCCCTCTATTGGTAAATAAACCCGGGGGGACACCGGTGACACCCCCCTGGCACGCACAGGAGGTGTCACAGGGCGTGTCCCTCCCTCCGGGGCTGGAGATTTTGGAGCTGGGGGTTCTCTCGTGCTCTGCCCTCTCTGTTGTCCCCTCCTTGGGGACAGCTGACCGGTGCCTCGGCCAGGCTGGCATGGCCGGAGCTGCCCGGGGGGATCGGGTGTCAGCAGCTGCCCAAAGGCCAGCAGGGCTGGCTCGGGGGTCCCTGGGCAGGGGGACAGCCAGGGACAGCTCAGTCCCCCCAGGGAACAGCTGGCTGTCCCTCAGCAGGGTCCTGCTGCCACCAGGCCATCCATCCCAGGGGTTGGGCTGTGATGCAGGGAGGGCTCAGGGGATTTATTGGGGGGCAGAGGGGACACGCACCCCATCCTGCCAGCCCTGTTCTGGTCATGTGTGAGGAGGGCACAGGGGTGCCACCGCCCCATCCTGCCACCCCCATTCTCTCCATGCACAGTGGGACACAGGGATGTCACCTCCCTGAGCTCCCACATGTTTTGGGGTCACAGGGATGCCACCTCCCTGACCTTCCAGCCCCATCCCATCCATGTGTTATGGGGTCACAAGGATGCCACCTCCCAGTTCTGCCACCCCCATTCTCTCCACACACAGTGGGGCACAGGAATGTTACCTCCCCTACCTCCCACATGTTTTGGGGTCACAGGGATGCCACCTCCTCACCCTCCCACATGTTCTGGGGTTACAGGGATGCCACCTCCCTGACCTTCCAGCCCCATCCCATCCACATGTTTTGGGGTCACAGGGATGCCACCTCCCTGAGCTCCCACGTGTTCTGGGGTCACAGGGATGCCACCTCCTCACCCTCCCACATACTTTAGGGTCACAGGGATGCCACCTCCTCACCCTCGCACCCCACGCCAGCCCTGCCACGCCCTCCCTGACGCTGTCCCCGTGTCCCCTCAGGCTGACAGACGCGGACCGGCAGCGGCTGTGGGAGAAGCGCTGCCACTGCCACGCGTCCCCCGGCGCCCTGCCCATGCTGCTGGCCAGTGCCCCCAGCTGGGACTGGGGCTGCCTGCCCGACATCTATGCCCTGCTCAGCCAGTGGACCTCCATGAGCCACCAGGACGCCCTGGGGCTGCTGCACGCCACGTAAGCCACCCGCAGGCTGTGGGGACACCCCGTGCCCTGTGGGAGGACACTGTCACCCCATGGAATGTGTCCCTCCTGGCTGCAGGTTCCCAGACCAGGAGGTGAGGAGGACGGCCGTGCAGTGGATTGACTCCATCTCAGACACGGAGCTGCTGGATTACCTGCCCCAGCTGGTGCAGGTGCGTGGTGGCACCGGGACGTGCCAAGGGGTGCCCGCCGGTGCCACCGTGCCCCTGTGACACTGTCCCTGCGCAGGCCCTGAAGTACGAGTGCTACCTGGACAGCCCCCTGGTGCGCTTCCTCATGAAGAGGGCGATTTGTGACCTGAAGATCACCCACTACTTCTTCTGGTGGGTTTGGGGGGCTCTGGGAGCTGTGGGGGCACCCTGAGGCTGGCCTGATCCTGTGTGTCCCCAAACCAGAGGGGACCCTGAGGCTGGCCTGACCCTGTGTGTCCCCAAACCAGAGGGGACCCTGAGCTTGGCCTGATCCCGTGTGTCCCCAAACCAGAGGGGACCCTGAGGCTGGCCTGTTCCCATGTGTCCCCAAGCTAGGGAGGGACCCTGACACCTGGCCTGACCCTTCATGTCCCCAATCTGGTGGGGTCCCTGAACCTGGCCTGACCCTGTGTCCTCAAACCAGAGCAGTCCCTAAGGCTGGCCTGACCCCACACGTCCCCAGTCTGGTAGTGTCCCCAAGCTTGGCCTGACCCTGCATGTCCCCAAACCAGGTGGGACCCTGAGCCTGGCCTGACCCCGTGTCCCCAAGCTGGCTAGGACCCTGAAGTTGGCCAGACCCCACATATCCCCGAGCCTGGCCTGACCTTGTATGTCCCCAGGCTGAGGGCCACCTCCAGCCTGGCCTGACTCCATGTGTCCCCAAGCCGAGGGCCACCTCGAGCCTGGCCTGACCCCGCGTGTCCCCAAGCCGAGGGCCACCTCGAGCCTGGCCTGACCCCACGTGTCCCCAAGCCGAGGGCCACCTCGAGCCTGGCCTGACCCCGTGTGTCCCCAAGCCGAGGGCCACCTCGAGCCTGGCCTGACCCCGCGTGTCCCCAAGCCGAGGGCCACCTCCAGCCTGGCCTGACCCCGTGTGTCCCCAAGCCGAGGGCCACCTCCAGCCTGGCCTGACCCCGTGTGTCCCCAAGCCGAGGGCCACCTCGAGCCTGGCCTGACCCCGCGTGTCCCCAGCAGGCTGCTGAAGGATGGCCTCAAGGACTCCCAGTTCAGCATCCGGTACCAGTACCTGCTGGCAGCGCTGCTGTGCTGCTGCGGGAAGGGGCTGCGCGAGGAGTTTGACCGGCAGTGCCTGCTGGTCAGCACGCTGGCCAGGCTGGCACAGCAGGTCCGGGACGCCGCCCCGTCTGCCCGCCAGGTGGGTGCCACGGTGCTGGGAGGGGTGCTGGGTGCCAGTCCCCTGTCCCACACTCACCCCTCCTGTCCCATGCCCACCTGGTCCCATCACGTTCCTGCCCTATCCCATGTGCGCCCGGGGGTTTGCCCGCGATGTTCCGTGCGTGCTCCATCCTGTGCTAACCCCTTCCCATGCCCACTCCTCTCCATCCCATTTCTATCCCATGGTCACCCTGTTCCTTGCCCATCCCATCCCATCCCATCCCATCCCATCCCATCCCTGTCCATGCCTGCCCTATCCCATGGTCTCTCTATCCCTTGCCCACCCCATTCCATTTCCATCCCATCCCACCCTATCCCATGCCCATCCTCCCCATCCCATTCCCACCTTGTCTCTTGCCCATCCCATCCCATTCCAATGGATCCTATCCCATCCCATCTCATCCCATCCCATCTCATCCCATCCCATGGATCCCATCCCATCCCATTCCCATGGATTCCGTCCCACCCCATTTCTACCCCATTCCTACCCTATTCCCATGGATCCCAATCCGTCCCACCCCATTCCCATGGATCCCACCCCATTCCCATGGGTCCCACCCCATTCCCATGGATCCCACCCCATTCCCATCCCATTTCCCTCCCATCCCACCCCATTCTCATGGATCCCATTCCCACCCCATTCCCATGGGTCCCACCCCATTCCCATGGATCCCACCCCATCCCCACCCCATTCCCACGGATCCCACCCCATCCCACCCCATCCCACCCCATTCCCACGGATCCCACCCCATTCCCACCCCATCCCACCCCATTCCCACGGATCCCACCCCATTCCCACCCCATCCCACCCCATTCCCACGGATCCCACCCCATCCCACCCCATCCCACCCCATTCCCACGGATCCCACCCCATTCCCACGGATCCCACCCCATTCCCATCCCATCCCACCCCATTCCCACGGATCCCGCCCCGTTCCCGCCCCGCAGGCCATCCTGCGCGAGGGGCTGGAGGACGTGGCGCAGTTCTTCAAGGCCCACGGCTCGTGCCGGCTGCCGCTCAGCCCCAGCCTGCTGGTCAAGGGCATCGTGCCCCGGGTGAGTGCCGGCCCCGGGGGGCTCGGGGGGCTCCTCTGCCCGCTCCCGGCTCGCCCTGACCGGCTGTCCCTCCCTCCTTCCCACGGCAGGACTGCTCCTACTTCAACTCCAACGCCGTCCCGCTGAAGCTCTCCTTCCAGAACGTCGATCCGCTCGGGGAGAACATCCGCGTCATCTTCAAGGTCAGCCTGGCGCCTTTGGAAACGCCCAAATCCTGGCACAGCCCTCCGAAATTCCCCCCGCTCGGGGCTCTGAGGGCTCTGATGGCTCTCCCCGGGCTTTGGTGGCTTTGGTGGCCCTGATGGCTCTTCCCTGGCCCTGATGGCTCTGGTGGCCCTGGTGGCTCTGGTGGCTCTGGTGGCCCTGGTGGTTTTCCCCTGGCCCTCATGGTTTTCCCCTGGCTCTGATGGCTCTCCAGTGGCTCTGATGGCTCTTCCCTGGCCCTGATGGCTCTGGTGGCTCTGGTGGCCCTGGTGGTTTTCCCCTGGCCCTCATGGTTTTCCCCTGGCTCTGATGGCTCTCCAGTGGCTCTGATGGCTCTTCCCTGGCCCTGATGGCTCTGGTGGCTTTGGTGGCTCCGATGGTTCTCCCCTGGCCCTCATGGTTTTCCCCTGGCTCTGATGGCTCTCCGGTGGCTCTGATGGCTCTTCCCTGGCCCTGATGGCTCTGGTGGCTTTGGTGGCCCTGATGGCTCTCCCCTGGCTCTGATGGCTCTGGTGGCTCTTCCCTGGCCCTGATGGCTTTGGTGGCTTTGGTGGCCCTGGTGGTTTTCCCCTGGCCCTCATGGTTTTCCCCTGGCTCTGATGGCTCTCCGGTGGCTCTGATGGCTCTTCCCTGGCCCTGATGGCTCTGGTGGCTTTGGTGGCCCTGATGGCTCTCCCCTGGCTCTGATGGCTCTGGTGGCTCTTCCCTGGCCCTGATGGCTTTGGTGGCTTTGGTGGCCCTGATGGTTTTCCCCTGGCCCTCATGGTTCTCCCCTGGCTCTGATGGCTCTCCGGTGGCTCTGATGGCTCTTCCCTGGCCCTGATGGCTCTGGTGGCTTTGGTGGCCCTGATGGCTCTCCCCTGGCTCTGATGGCTCTCCGGTGGCTCTGATGGCTCTTCCCTGGCCCTGATGGCTCTGATGGCTCTCCCCTGGCTCTGATGGCCCTGATGGCTCTTCCCTGGCCCTGATGGCTCTCCCCTGGCTCTGGTGGCTCTGATGGCTCTCCCCTGGCTCTGATGGCTCTGATGGCTCTTCCCTGGCCCTGATGGCTCTCCCCTGGCTCTGGTGGCTCTGATGGCTCTTCCATGGCTCTGATGGCTCTGGTGGCTCTGCCCTGGCCCTGATGGCTCTGGTGGCTCTGGTTCTGGTGGCTCTGCCCTGGCCCTGATGGCTCTGGTGGCTCTTCCCTGGCAGTGTGGCGATGACCTGCGGCAGGACATGCTGACACTGCAGATGATCCGCATCATGAACAAGATCTGGGTGCAGGAGGGGCTGGACATGCGCATGGTCATCTTCCGCTGCTTCTCCACCGGCCGCGGGCGAGGTGAGACAGAGTTTGGGTGTCCCCAGGGGTCCCTGGTGGGGCTGGGGATGGCCCAGAACATCCTGACCCCACCAGCCCTTCCCTGTCACGCAGTGGTGACGGGTGGGGAGCGGTTGGGTTGGTGACTGAGGGGGTCGGGGTCGTGGTTCTGGGGCTTGAAGGGTCTCTCACCCCACTGTCCCACCTGCCAGGCATGGTGGAGATGATCCCCAACGCCGAGACCCTGCGGAAAATCCAGGTGGAGCACGGCGTGACCGGCTCCTTCAAGGACCGGCCGCTGGCGGACTGGCTGCAGAAACACAACCCCGAGGAGGATGAGTACGAGAAGGTGAGGAAGAATCCCTGCTCCTTGTGTCCCCCATTCCAGGAACCAGCCCTTTGCTTCCCATCATATCCATCCTTTCTCCTTCCCTCCTTCCTCGCAGGCCGTGGAAAACTTCATCTACTCCTGCGCCGGCTGCTGTGTGGCCACCTATGTGCTGGGCATCTGTGACAGACACAACGACAACATCATGCTCAAGACCACGGGCCACATGTTCCACATCGATTTCGGCCGGTTCCTGGGCCACGCCCAGATGTTTGGCAACA
This sequence comes from Haemorhous mexicanus, assembly GCF_027477595.1. Taxonomy (NCBI): domain Eukaryota; kingdom Metazoa; phylum Chordata; class Aves; order Passeriformes; family Fringillidae; genus Haemorhous; species Haemorhous mexicanus. The sequence continues at coordinate 2,850,237 of NC_082365.1, read as the reverse complement.
TCAAGAGGTGAGAGAGGCCCCTGGGACCTCCTGCCCTCATCCCTGCCGAGGGGGAAGCTCTTGGTCCTGGTGTTGAGTGACATTTCCTTCTTCATGTCCTCGGGGTGGGTGACCTCTCCCTGTCATCCCAGTGGCAGCCCCAGGGTCCACCCCTTCTCCTTGTCCTGGTGGGAGGTGACCTCCCCCTCTCCTTGTCCTGGCAGTGGGTCACCTCTCCCTCTCCTCATCCTGGTGATCAGTGACTTTTCCCTCTCCTTGTCCTGGTGGGAGATGACCTCCCCCTCTCCATGTCCTGGCAGTGGGTCACCTCTCCCTCTCCTCATCCTGGTGACCAGTGACTTTTCCCTCTCCTTGTCCTCGTGGGAGGTGACCTCCTTCTCTCCATGTCCTGGCAGTGGGTCACCTCTCTCTCTCCTTGTCCTGCCTGCCACCCTGCTCACTTTGTCCCTCCTGTCCCCCGTCGCAGGGACCGTGCACCGTTCGTCTTCACCTCGGACATGGCGTATGTCATCAACGGCGGGGACAAGCCCTCCAGCCGCTTCCACGACTTCGTGGACCTGTGCTGCCAGGCCTACAACCTGATCCGCAAGCACACCCACCTCTTCCTCAACCTGCTGGGGCTGGTGAGAGCCGGGGGGCCACAACGTTCCCCTCAGCGTGGCACAGGGGTCCCTTTGTCCCCTGTCCTCATCCCTGCCCTGCCTGACAGATGTTGTCCTGCGGCATCCCCGAGCTCTCCGACCTGGAGGACCTCAAGTACGTCTACGACGCGCTGAGGCCGCAGGACTCTGATGCTGATGCCACCACCTACTTCACCAGGTAGGGGACACAGGCGGGTGACACAGCGGCGGCTGGAGGCTCCCTCGGACGGTGGTGTCACAGATGTGTTTTATAAAAAATCCTTTCCTTAGGATTTTTTCTCCTGAGAAGCTGAGAGGCCTCAGGAACAAAATGTAAACAATGATTATCTGCTGCTGTGGAATGCAACAGGTGCATCTGTGATTGGTCCATGTTGGTTGTTTTTAATTAATGGCCAATCACAGTCAGCTGGCTCGGACTCTCTGAGAGTCAGGACCTTTTATTATTCATTCCATTCTTTCCCTTTGCTTGCTTGCCTTCTGCTGAAATCCTTTCTTCTATTCTTTTAGTATAGTTTTAATATAATATATATCATAAAATAATAACTCAGCCTTCTGATACATGGAGTCACACCCTCATCTCTTCCCTCTCCCTGGGACTCCTGTGAACATCACCACGCGGTGGCCTCATTGCAGGTTGATCGAGTCCAGCCTGGGCAGCGTGGCCACCAAGCTCAACTTCTTCATCCACAACCTGGCGCAGATGAAGTTCACGGGCTCGGAGGCGCGGCCCACGCTGTCCTTCGCGCCCCGCACGCACACCCTCAAAACGTCCGGCCGGATCCGCGACGTCTTCCTCTGCCGCCACGAGAGGGTCTTCAACCCCAGCAAGGGCTACGTGAGTGGGGACAGCTGGGGACAGGCCCAGGCTGGGCTCGGGGCGCCCCAGCTCCCCCTGCCACGTCACGGTCCCGCCTCTCTGCAGACCTACGTGGTGAAGGTGCAGAGGGACAACCCCGGCGAGGTCACCTTCGTGCAGCGCACCTTCGAGGAGTTCCAGGAGCTGCACAACAAACTGCGCCTCCTCTTCCCCTCCTCGCTGCTGCCCAGGTACACCTGAAGCCCCTCAGGACCTCCAAGGAGTCCCCAAAACCCCCCGGGACCCCGCTGAGGGTCCGTCCCCGCAGCTTCCCCAGCAGGTTCGTCATCGGGCGCTCGCGGGGCGAGGCGGTGGCCGAGCGGCGCAAGGAGGAGCTCAACGGCTACATCTGGCACCTGATCCACGCTGCCCCCGAGGTGGCAGAGGTGGGGACACGGGGTGGGGGCTGTGGGGAGATGGGGACAGCGCCAGGGCCACCGGCGAGGTGGGGAAACGCTCAGGGACAACGCAGCTCCGTTGGCGCGCCCTGGTTTTGAGTGGCGGGGATGTTGTCACGGCTGTCACCACTAATGTCACCTCCTGACCCTGCAGTGTGACCTCATCTACACCTTCTTCCACCCCCTGCCCCGGGATGAGAAGGCAGCTGGAACCAACCCGACCCCAAAGCCGGCAGGTGGGGAAGGGGTGATTTTGAGGGGGGGATGATGGCAGGGGGTGACATCAGGGGTGTCCCATCCCTCCTGTCCCCCTCTCCAGACGCCACATGGGCTCGATCCCTGGGCAAGGTCGGCGGGGAGGTGAAACTCTCCATCTCCTACAAGAACAACAAGCTCTTCATCATGGTGATGCACATCCGAGGGCTGGTAGGACCCACGGGAGCGGGGTTGGGGGGCCGTCCCCTCCCTGTGCTCACGGCGTGTCCCCACTCTGCCCCACAGCCACCCCTGCAGGACGGCAACGACCCCGACCCCTATGTCAAGACCTACCTGCTGCCCGACCCCCAAAAAACCACCAAGAGGAAAACCAAAGTGGCCCGAAAAACCTGCAACCCCACCTACAACGAGATGGTAGGAGGAGGGACCGGGGACGGTTTTGGGGCGTCCCCAGGGGTGGCCGTGGCTGAGGGTTTGTCCCCGTTGTGTCCCACAGCTGGTGTACGACGGGATCCCCCGGGGGGACCTGGAGCAGCGGGAGCTGCGGCTGAGCGTGCTGAGCGAGGAAGGATTTTGGGAGAACATCCTGCTGGGGGAGGTGGGAATTCGCCTCCGCGACCTGGACCTGGCCCAGGAGAAGATGGGCTGGTTCGCCCTGGGCTCCCGCGGCCACGGCACCCTCTGAGTCCCCAAAAGTGGCTTCTTTTTTAAGTTTACCTTGTGTCAAGGGAGCAACGCGGGGAGGGCGGGGCGCGGGGCGGTTCGGGGGTTATTTCTTCCTTTGGGATATCTGTATTTTAATTTTTTTTAATAACGAGTAGCGTGAGCACCGGGGCGGAGGGGAGGGGGAGATTGGGGGGTGTGTGGACCCCTCCCCACCTCAGGAATTGGGCAATTCCCACCGCGGGGAATTCGCTCCCAAAGGAGAGCGGCGTGGCGAGTTGCCCGTCCCGTGTGGCTGCCGGCCACCCTCGCTGTCCCCGTGCGCTGGGGACATCTGTGTCCTTCCCGCCTGCCACCCGGCCCCGGGTGCGGGCTTGGTGCCTGTGGTGCTTTGTTTACAGCGACAGCTCCGTAAACGGACGAAATGTTTCTCAGGATCGAGAATAATTAACTTTAACCTTTATATTAAAAGTTTTAAATATTGGATCTGGTGGCAGTTGGGGCGTGGGGGGCGGTCTGGCTTCTCGAGGGGTGGGGGAGTTGGGAATCTCCTGCCTTGGGACCCTCCAGTGTTGGGACCCTCCTGCCATGGAGGACAAAAAAGGGGATGAAAGGCAGGGGTGGCACGTCTGTCCCTCTGCCTGCACATCTGGGCACACATCTGTCCGCACCTTTGCCTAACGCACCCTCCAGAACGCCGAGCCCTGGGGGTCTGGGGTCTGCCTCCCTCAACTCCCAGCATCCTCCAGCTCCTCTCGCAGTGCGCGCCTCACCCAGCGCTGTCCCTGGAGCTGACAAAGTGTCCCCAAAGTGTCCCCAAAGTGTCCCGTGACCAACCCCGGGTGGGCTCGGGGTCCCCTCGCTCCCCCCAGACCCCGCCGCGCCGCTAGGGGGCGCTGCCGTGCGCCGCGCGCCGGCTGATGCAATCCCCCGCGGGGCGTGGCCACACGATGAGTGGGCGTGGCACCGCCGACACCGCCCAATGGGAGGTGGTAACGCGAGTAGGCGGGGCGGAGGCGGTGACGCCCCGCCCCTCCCTCCTGGGCCGAGAAGCTCCGAGGCGGCGCCGCCGCCATTTTGCGCTGAAGCTGCCTCAGGATGGAGTCGAGACCCGAGCCGGAGCTGCCCGCCGCCCCCCGAGCCTTCAGACTCACCGCCCCGCCACGGAGCGCCACTCCACACACCCCTCCGCACCGCTGGCAGCGCTGAACGGCCTCATGGAGCACAGCGGACGCGAACGCGCCGGCCCCGGCTTGGGATGGGCCCGACTGGGCCTGGCCGGGGCCTGGCCGAAGCTGGCGGGGCCCAGCGCGGCGCCCGCCGGCGGCTCGTCCCAGGCGAGCCCGCCCTTCTCATGGCTGCGCGTGGTGTCGCAGCTGCTGTCGCCGCTTCCCGCTCTCCTGCAGCGGCTGCTGCCCGGCGCCGCGCTGAGCTCCGCGCTCTGCCCCGCCAAGGCGCCGCCGCCGCTGGTGCTGCTGCCCAGGGCGGACACCTCGCTGGACTGGACCGAGGAGCAGCTCCCGGAGAAGCGGCCGGAGGGCGGCCCGGAGCCCGCGGGGCTGTGGGGAGCAGGGCTGGTGAGGAACAGCCTGGGGGCCCTTCCCGTGGGTTGGTACGTGCTGGGCTTGGAGCAGGGCAAGAGCCACCTGCCGCAGCCGCTGCGAGCCGAGGGCCTGCCCGAGGCTGAATTCCTGCGCAGCAAGCGCCTGGCGTTCCTCCAGCGCTGGCATCTGCCCGTGCCCGACCCCGACCACGGCTACCACAGCCTGGAGGAGGAGCAGCAGCAGCAGCACAGGGGTGTCTGCCGGGAAATTGGGGATTTAGAGCAGCCCGAGGGTGCGGGGAGACAGCCCGGAGGTGTCCCCGAGGGGCAGGAGGGGCTCCGGGACGCGGCTGAGGAGGGAGAAGCCTTGGCTGAGGAGGAACGTGAGGACTCGGAAACAGAGCAAGACTTCCCAATTTCCACCAGACCTGCCTGTGCGAATAAATTAATCGATTATATCATCGGGGGAGTATCCAGCGGGGAGGAGAGCGAGGGTGAGGAAGACTGGGATGATGGTGATGATGATGAAGATGATGATGACGGGTTTGACAGCGAAGAGCTGCCCTCGGACTCGGACGCCGGCAGCCAGGACGGGGAGAGGCTTCATCTGTGGAATTCCTTCTACAGCTTGGATCCCTACAACCCTCAGAACTTCACAGCCACCATCCAGACGTCTTCCAGCGAGCCGGGAAAGGGAATGTCGGACATGGAGGAGGAGGAGGAGGAGGAGGAAGACTCGTGGGCAGAGTCCTCCGAGGGCTCGCCGAGTTCCGAGGAGGACGAGTGGGACTGTGACAGCGTGGATGAGGCGGAGAACTTGAAACTTTGGAACTCGTTCTGTAGCTCGGACGATCCCTATAACCCTTTAAATTTCACGGCGGCCTTTCAGACAGCGGAGAAAAAAGGGACGCCGGGTTTCCAGGGGACAGAGAGGGCGACTTGTGTCACCTCGGAGCGTTTCAGCCTGTGTAGGGTACAGCTGGAAAAACAGAACTGCGGGAGCACTGAATTGGGGCAGGGCAAGGAGAAAACCGCGAGTTCCAAGAGGAAAAAGGTATACAGATTTTATTAATATTTTTATGTTTTGGGATTGTTAAAAAATAAAAAAAAAGAAAGCCACGTTGAGCCAAGTGGGGGTGAGGTCAGCGTTCCATATGTGCTGATAATTTCCCTGGAATGCTGCGCCTCATCCTTGGCACGTGATGGGAAATTCTGAGGCTCATTCTCGCTGACTGCCGGGGCGGAGAATTTTTTCTCTAGACTCAAAAGTTCTGTTTCCGTTTTTAGTTGCCATTTCTTTTCTGTTTCTCTTGTGGTTTCGACGTCACAGAAACTCCAGGCCTGGAGTGGAAATTTTTCCCCGAGAAACTCCAGAGCTGTGAGGAGTTTCCCTGAAAAGCACCAGTTTTTGTTAAAAGAAGTTACTTAAGACCTGAAACCGAAAGATTTTTTAGGATTTTTTAATAACCCAGCTGGGCTTGTTGAGTGCACTGAAGTAAATTGGGGTTCCCATGTAAATTATCCCAATATTCCCATTTCCGTTTAAGATATTAATAAATATTATAATATTATTTATAAATATAATAATAATTATATTAGAATTTTGGAATAGCTATTTATGGCTTTGCTATTTATATAAATAATAATTCTGTTAGAATTTTGGGATAGCTATTTATGGCTTGGCTATTTATATAAATAATAATTCTGTTAGAATTATGGGATAGCTATTTATTGCTTTGCCATTTATATAAATAATAATTCTGTTAGAATTATGGGATAGCTATTTATTGCTTTGCTATTTATAGGAGGGATGAATTCAAAAACTGGACTTTTGAGCCCAAACAGAGTAATTTGATTTTTTTAAAGTAATTTGGGCATTAATAATAATAATGATGCCTGTGCTGGGATGCAGATAAAGAGGAATTGATCCTAAATTTTGTAGTGCTGCAGATGTTCAAGGTGGATACCTCAAACCTCTGGCTGAGGAATGACTTGAATACCAAACCCTGAGCAATCCAGTGGTGGAACAAACCATGCAAATAGCAAATATTTACAATTATTTCCTATTTCCCCGGCAGATACATTTATTTCCTCCCTTAATTTCGGTTGGTAATGAGCTGAGAGCACTCCCAAGTGGCAGGGCTGCGGTTGCAGCAGGGATTTTGGGTGCTGAAAGAAGGGATGAGCTGGCTGCAATCTCCCAAATGACGTCAGAGCCCCGGGAATTGCGGCTCCGACTGATGTAAAAAAGCTGCAAGGTGGGCATGGGGCTGATGTAACAGCTCCTGAAGCCCCTGCTGCAAAGCCAGGCACATTCCTGAGGAGTTTTGGGATTTTTCAGCCACCTCAAGGCCATTCCCAGCTGGAATCCTGCGGTGTTTTGCTCCCAAAGCTGTAAAATCTGGGAATTTCTGCATCCTCAGCTGCCGATTTCTGGAGTCTCCTCTTCCTCCTGTCCTTGGACAGAGTGGGAAGTGTCCCTGATGGAATGGGATCACCCAAACCCTGCTGGAATTCCAGATTTTCCTCTTTGGAATCTCCCTCTTGGCAGCACCACCCCCCTCCTGGTGGTGCTGATCAATCCTAGGAATGGAGCAGCAATTTTTTATTTTATTTTTACATTTCCATGGGTTGTTTCTTTCTTGCTTCCGGGAATATTTGTCCTGCAGCAGAGTTTGTTCTGAGGAATCAATCCTGATTTTAGAGGTTCAGTTTGTGCCTTTTTAGAGCTGAATGCAAAGGCACAAATAGTCCAGCAGGAGCCTGAAATAAGCTGGGTTTAACTCAGACTTAAATCCTTCCTGTGATCTTAGTCTAAACCCTGCCAAGTGCAGAAGCTGAGCCTATAAATTCCTTTTTTTGCTTAAAATAGCTGAATAGCTGCTAGGAGGAGTTAAAAGGGACAGTTTGGTGTGTAGATTTTTAATTTTATTATGTAAACTCCACTCCCCTGGAATTCCAGGAGGGATTGTGACAGTTTTTGTGTGTATATTTTGAATTTTTTTATATAAACTCCATCTCTGGAATTCCAGGAGGGATTGTGACAGTTTTTCTGTGTATATTTTTAATTTCCTTACATGAACTTCACTCCCCTGAAATTCCAGGAGGGATTTTGAGTTTTGGTGTGTATATTTTGAATTTTTTACATAAACTCCACTCCTGGAATTCCAGGAAGGATTGTGACATTTTTTGTGTGTATATTTTGAATTTTTTACATGAACTCCACCCCAGGAATTCCAAGAGGGATTGTGACAGTTTTTGAGTGCATATTTTTAATTTCATTACATGAACTCCACTCCCCTGAAATTCCAAGAGGGATTTTGAGTTTTTCTGTATATATTTTTAATTTTATTACATAAACTCCACCCCCTGGAGTTCCAGGAGGGATTGTGACATTTTTTGTGTGTATATTTTTAATTTCATTACATAAACTCCACCCCTGGAATTCCAGGAGGGATTGTGACAGTTTTTCTGTGTATATTTTGAATTTCCTTACATGAACTCCACCCCTGGAATTCCAGCAGGGATTGTGACAGTTTTTCTGTGCATGTTTTGAATTTCCTTACATGAACTCCACCCCTGTAATTCCAACAGGGATTGTGACAGTTTTTGTGTGTATATTTTGAATTTTTTACATGAGCTCCACCCCTGGAATTCCAGGAGGGATTGTGACAGTTTTTGTGTGTATATTTTGAATTTTTTACATGAGCTCCACCCCAGGAATTCCAGGAGGGATTGTGACAGTTTTTCTGTGCATATTTTGAATTTCCTTACATGAGCTCCACCCCAGGAATTCCAGGAGGGATTGGGAGTTTGTGTATTTTTAATCCAGGACGGGTTGTTCCGGTCACGTTGGGATGAGTGTTGTCCCCTGTTCCTTCCTTATCTCTGACTCACAGGGCTCTTGACTCAACAAAACCCTTCTGCTTTTTTTGGGAGGGTTGTTAGGTAATCCTCAGGGATCCCACAATCCCAGCAGGGATCCCACAACCCCAGCAGGGATCCCACGATCCCAGCAGGGATCCCACAACCCCAGCAGCAGACCCACCATATTTAAATCATATTCTATTTATTTTTATAATATGTTAATCCATATTTTTAAATTCATTTTTATCTGTATTTTATTTATTTGTAGCTGATTTTTTGTGCCATTTTTATCCACTCTCCAGCCTGACTTTGGACACTCCAGGGCTGGAGCAGCCACAGCTCCTCTGGCAATCCCATCCCAGTCAGGAACCCCTTCCCAACATCCCTCAGGAACAATTCCCAACCCTTTCAGCACTCAAAAACTTGGATTCAAACCCCAAAAACCACCAATTTTAACTTGAATTTGCTGAGAACTCCTGCCTGAATCCCTTCCTTTTGCAGGTGACATTCCAGGAGGAAGTGACAGAGTATTACATCAGCAGCCAGGAGGAAAGGAAAGGGCCTCATAGTCTGATTCTTTCTATAATATTTTTAAGCTATATTTTAGATCCATATTTTATTTATTTTTATCTGATTTTTTGTCACTTTATCCACTCTCCATCCTGACTTTGAACACTCCAGGGCTGGAGCAGCCACAGCTCCTCTGGCAATCCCATCCCAGTCAGGAACCCCTTCCCAACATCCCTCAGGAACAATTCCCAACCTTTTCAGCACTCAACAACTTTAACTCAAACCCCAAAAACCACCAATTTTAACTTGAATTTCCTGAGAACTCCTGCCTGACTGCCTTCCTTTTGCAGGTGACATTCCAGGAGGAGGTGACAGAGTATTACATCAGCAGCCAGGAGGAAAGGAAAGGGCCTCATAGTCTATTTATTTCTATAATATTTTAGAGCCATATTTTATTTATTTTGTGCCATTTTTATCCACTCTCCATCCTGACTTTGGACACTCCAGGGCTGGAGCAGCCACAGCTCCCCTGGCAATCCCATCCCAGTCAGGAACCCCTTCCCAACGCGCCTAAGAAACAATTCCCAACCCTTTCACCTCAAACCCCAAAATCACCACTTTAAACCTGAATTTGCTGAGAACTCCTGCCTGACTGCCTTCCTTTTGCAGGTGACATTCCAGGAGGAGGTGGCAGAGTATTACATCAGCAGCGAGGAGGGAAGGAAAGGGCCTCATAGTCTGATTATTTCTATAATATTTTAAATCTGTATTTTAAATCCATATTTTTATCTATTTTTTCTGGTTTTTATCCACTCTCCAGCCTGACTTTGGACACTCCAGGGCTGGAGCAGCCACAGCTCCCCTGGCAATCCCATCCCAGTCAGGAACCCCTTCGCAACGCGCCTAAGAAACAATTCCAAACCCTTTCACCTCCAACCCCAAAATCACCACTTTAAACCTGAATTTGCTGAGAATGCCTTCCTTTTGCAGGTGACATTCCAGGAGGAGGTGACAGAGTATTACATCAGCAGCGAGGAGGACCGCAGGGGGCCCTGGGAGGAGCTGGCTCGGGACGGCTGCCGCTTCCAGAGGCGCATCCAGGAGACTGAGGAGGCCATCGGCTTCTGCCTGAGCCCTGAGCACAGACTGAGGGTATTCCAGAGGCTCCAGGAATCCCATTCCCACAGGACTGACCCCTTCTAGAACCTTCCAACTCCTGCAATTTGCCTGACCCTTCAATTCGTGAAATCTCCACCACGAGTGGCAGCTGCATGTGCTGGAATGGGGAGAAAAATGGGATTTTTTTTGGTTTTCCTCAGTTTAAAATTCAACAAATTCTCCTTTTGATATCCAGATAAAAACCCCCTGGAGCTCCCCAGAAGGGTGCTCTAATTACATTCCTGTTAATTAGCACTTGACACACACAAGCAGACTGCTTGGGGTTCAATCCATTCCCAAAAATGCCTTTTCCTGCCATACCTTGGGAAGTGTGGGTACTCTCCCGTTGGATTTTTGCACTTTTGGAAAAAAAAAAACCACAAAAAAAAAATATTTTGAAGGAAATATTTATGGGGTTCATTCCCTGGAATTGCAGTTTTGATTTAAAATTCCCTGAGGGATGTGTTTGGTGGTTTTTTTTTTTTTTTTGTGTTTCTCCATTTTTTCCACCTTCTCCAAAAGCCTTATTTTAAAAAATCCTTTCTTTTAAAGGATTTTTTTTCCCCATTTTTTTTGCTTGGAATAATCCAATGTTTGGCTATTTTGAGGTTTGAATATTCCAGCCAAGCTTTGCTCTGATTGATTTCAATAATTCCCTTTTCAGGGTTCTGGCTGCAAGGAAATTTCTCCTCCCAATTAATAATTAAAACTTAATGAGGTTGTGGATGATGCTTGAATTTAGGGAGGAAAATTCCTGAATTATTTAATTCATCTTTGCTGTAATTCTGCTTTGGGAGAGGGATTGAAGTGAATTTTTATATCCAATCTCTTTTATCCTGATAATTTTCTTGGATTTAAGGAAATTTTCTTGGATTCAAGGAGATTTAAAGGCAAAAATTTCTTTGTTTTCTATCCCAAAAAATCAGTATTAACTCTTTGTGTCTGCACTGGGGTCACAAAAAACATTTCAGTGAGAGGAAAAAACTCTTTATTTATATTCTTAATTTAAAATATGACATTATTTAATCAAAATCCTTGAGGGAAAAAGGACTTTGGAGCTGGAGGTTGGTGTGGGAATTTTCCAAGCAGGGAAAATAAAAATGGAAAAATTCCAATGTTTGCACAAAGTTGGGTCAATAAATCAAATATTTGTTCAGCTGGCCAGAATAATTTCCATTTTGTAGAAAAAAAAACCTTTAAAGTGCTTTAAATTTATCCTTAATCCCTTCAGGTTTTAATTTGGAAGAGAATTATTTCTTCCTGATTTGAAAATCCCAGAATTTTTGGATTTATCCTTGATTTTTATTGCAAGAAGTGACTTCTTGGAGTTGAAAAATCCTCTTTTTTTTGTGGTGCAATTAGAAATTTAAATTAGAGTGGTATTAACTCAAATTCCATCTGTTTGCCATCCTAAAAATTAGATTTTTTTTTTCCTTAAAAAGAAGTTTAAAATTTGTATCACCCCCTCAAATCCTGAGAATTCCATTTGGAATTTTTGCTTTTTTTTGGGGTTTTTTTTGAAGGATTTTACTCCCATTGAATCTGCTTTTTAATTCAGGGGGGAAAAATGGAATTCCAAGAAGAAAAAAGTGTGGAATTTCTGATCATTCCAAGGAAAACCCACTGCATGAATTTTTCCATGGGTCTCCCAGTCCCTGGGATTTTTTGGGGGGATTTTTAAGGATTTTTTGGGGGGATTTTTTTGGCTTTTTTGGGGGATTTTTTGGGATTTTTGGGGGATTTTTTGGGGATTTTTGGGATTGTGGTGCTTCATTTCTTTATGGACAACTCGGATTTCTTGGTGCTCAGGAGAACCTTGGCAGAGCTGGGAATCCACAGCTGCTTCCAGAGGGTTGAAACCTTGGAAAAATGAAATTTTTTAAATCAGAATTCCCATGGATCAGCTTTTCCCACTTCTCCAACCTCCTTTTTTCCCAGCTATTCCACCTGAAAATTGAATTTATTTACCACCAAACCCTCAGAGCTCCTTTTTTCCCCTCTAAAATTCCTTAAAACACACAGGAAGCAAAACTTGGAGGGATTTAAATCAAAACTGTGATCTGCAGATTTTTATTTTTGTATCATTTTGGGGGCAAAGTTTGGATTTGGCTTTCTATGGATTTTTCCTTGATTTGTGGCCGCTTTGTTGGGGTTTTTTCTACCTTAAAAAAAAAAAAAAAATTCTATTTCTGTACATAAGAAACTCTTCAGGACTAATCCGTGTGTTGGAATAAAGAGATTTGCAAGATAAATTATTTGGGAGGAAAAAAAAAAACAGCTGGAAAATCCAATTTTGGGTTGGGTTTGTTTTGGTGTTTGGGGTTCAGGGCAGGGAATTCCACCCTGAAGCTGGAATTCCTGGCAGGAGCTGGGAAATGATCCCAAAATTAGGGTTGAGGAGGAATAAACTGGATTTTTTTCCAGGGATTCTCCAGGATTTAAATTTTGGGAGATTGAACCAAAATGTTGCTGCCAGCTCCCTTTGGAGGTGACACCCCCAGGGTTCTGCTCCACCTGGGAATCTATGGAATTTTGGGAAGAAATTCCAACTTCCTGGAGGTTTATTCCTTAAAAACTTCACTCAGAATTCCCACCTTGGAGCACAATCCATGTTTTCACCTTATTTATCCCTAAAAACACCCCAAGGTTGATTTTCCTACTGATCAGGATAAAAAACTGCTGGAATAAAATAAAAAATCAGGGAATTTCCTGCAGGATTCCTAAAAAAAAACCCAAACTGGATATGGGGAATTGGGTTTTTTTTTTTTAAAGCAGGTTTTTAAATTCTGAAGAATTTGCTGCCTCTAAAATCTGCTTTAAAAATGAAAATTGGGATTTCTCTTAAAAACTTCACTCAGAATTCCCACCTTGGGGCACAATCCATGTTTTCCCCTCTTTGTTCTCACCTTATTTATTCCTTTTAGGAATAAAGGGTTGGAGCTGCCCTCAGGGTAAAAACTCTGCCTGATTTCCTGGCCTGGGGTTTTTGGGATGAATGTGGGATTTTTCCTCAGCTGTCCTCACCTTCCATTGCTAAAAAAATCATGGAATGGTTTGGGATGGAAGCAGAGATCCTCCTGTCCCAGCCCTTTTTCCTGCCCCAGAGTGCTCCAAGCTGGCCCTGGGCACTCCCAGGGAGGGACAGCCACAAATCCTCTGGGAATTCCATCCCAAAATCCCATCGGAGCCTCCTCTGGGAAATGCAGCAAAACCTCAGGAGGTGGGAATGTGCCCCTGGAGGAGGAGGAGCTGCTCCTTCCTTTCCCTTTTCCCTTTTCCCTTTTCCCTTTTCCCTTTTCCCTTTTCCCTTTTCCCTTTTCCCTTTTCCCTTTTTTCCCTTTTCCCTTTTTTCCCTTTTCCCTTTTTTCCCTTTTCCCTTTTTTCCCTTTTCCCTTTTTTCCCTTTTCCCTTTTTTCCCTTTTCCCTTTTTTCCCTTTCCCCTTTTTTCCCTTTTCCCTTTTTTCCCTTTCCCCTTTTTTCCCTTTTCCCTTTTTTCCCTTTTCCCTTTTTTCCCTTTTCCCTTTTTTCCCTTTTCCCTTTTTTCCCTTTTCCCTTTTTTCCCTTTTCCCTTTTTTCCTTCATCCCTTCCCTCCTTTTCCCCTTTTTCCTCTCCTTTCTCCTTCCCCCTTTCCCCTCTCCCATCCCTGCTCCCTCCCTTCCCTGTCCCAAAAGGCTCCCCAGGACCATCGAGGCCGTGCCAGCTGTGCCCTCTCTGCATGCCAGGCACATCCCTGGCTCTGGAACATCGGGAATTTGGGATCCAGCCCAGCTCCCTCCTTGTGCCAGGCAGGAGCAAAGCCCCAGCAGAACATTTGGGTTCAGCTCCTCTCCCTGATCCTTCCTGGGATCTTTTGGGTTGGATTTGGGGTGAAACGAGGTGCTGGCAAAGAGGGAAAAGCAGATCCAGCTGGAAAACATTCCCAGAGCTGCAGGAGGTTTTGTTGGCATCGTCCCACTCTGGATTGCAGGAAATCAGGGCTTGGATGGAGCTCCCAGGGGGATATTCTGGGATGGGTGAGCAGAGGTTCATCAGCACCAGCATTCCCAGCAGGAATTCCCTGGCACCATCCCCCAGAGCAGCAGGAATTTACACCAGGTGTGAAGAGCAGGGGGAAATTCCGGGGTCTGCTCCAGCTGGGAATGCCAGGAGGAGCCCCAGGGATTGTGGCTGTGGTGTTCCCAGCCTGGGATCTTGGAGCAGGGAGGAGTGCCAGGGACACACCTGGAGAGCCAGGGACACACCTGGAGAGCCAGGGACACACCTGGAGTGCCAGGGACACACCTGGAGAGCCAGGGACACACTTGGAAGTGCCAGGGATGCACCTGGAGTGCCAGGGACACCTGGAGAGCCAGGGACACACTTGGAAGTGCCAGGGGCACACCTGGAGTGCCAGGGACGCGCCTGGAGAGCCAGGGACACACCTGGAGTGCCAGGGACGCACCTGGAGTGCCAGGGGCGCACCTGGAGAGCCAGGGACACTCCTGGAGTGGCAGGGACACACTTGGAAGTGCCAGGGGCACACCTGGAGTGCCAGGGACGCACCTGGAGAGCCAGGGACGCACCTGGAGAGCCAGGGACACTCCTGGAGAGGCAGGGACACACCTGGAGTGCCAGGGACGCACCTGGAGTGCCAGGGGCACACCTGGAGAGCCAGGGACACTCCTGGAGTGGCAGGGACACACTTGGAAGTGCCAGGGGCACACCTGGAGTGCCAGGGACACACCTGGAGAGCCAGGGACACCTGGAGTGCCAGGGGCACACCTGGAGTGGCAGGGACACACCTGGAGTGCCAGGGGCACACCTGGAGTGCCAGGGACACACTTGGAGTGCCAGGGGCACACCTGGAGAGCCAGGGGCACACCTGGAGTGGCAGGGACACACCTGGAGTGCCAGGGACGCACCTGGAGTGCCAGGGACACACCTGGAGAGCCTGGGGCACACCTGGAGTGGCAGGGACAAACCTGGAGTGCCAGGGGCACACCTGGAGTGGCAGGGACACGCTGGTGGGGACACCCTGGCACAGAATTCCCACAGAATCCGTGGCTGCTCCATCCCTGGAAGTGTCCAAGGCCAGGTCGGACAGGGCTTGGAGCACCCTGCCAGAATGGAAGTTGTCCCTTCCTTCCCTAAATCCTTAAATCCTCCCCATCCCAAGCATTCCATGATTCCGGTCGAGGAGGGGACATCGCTTGGGGACAGTGGCAGCGCCACCTCCCCCGCTCTCAGCCGCATTCCCGTTTTTTTTTTCCGGGAATGTTTTGTCCAGAAGGTGGTGCCAGAACCGTTCGGGACGCGCCGCCACCGAGGCCACCGCCTCCGCTGAGGTTGTCCCCAAGGTGCCACCGCCTCCTCTGAGGTTGTCCCCGAGGTGCCACCGCCCTCGCCATCCTCTGGATGACTTTTGGGACGGGAAAATCCAGGGCGGGAGCAGCAACCGCCCCTTTGTGCGGAGCCGCGCCCGGTTCTGTGACATTCCTGGTGCCTGAGCCACAGGATCCAGCAGGAAATGTCCCCAGCCGGGCTTTGTGTCACCCAGCAGGGTCACCGCGGGCTCGGTGTCCTCCCTGCCGGGGTGACAGCGCTGTCACCTCGCCACACATCCCTTTTCCAGCTGCTTCCCTCCCTTTGTTCCCTGGTCCCAGAGGCTGGGAATGGTGTGGAGGAGGAGGTGGCAGCTGGTGGCTTCTCCATGGGGACATCGGGAAGGGAAGGAAAAAGGAAAAGGAAAGGGGAAAGGAAAAAGGGAAGGGGAAAGGAAAAAGGAAATGGGAAAGGAAAGGAAAAAGGAAAGGGGAAAGGAAAAAGGAAAGGGGAAAGGAAAGGGGAAAGGGGAAAGGAAAAAGGAAAGGGGAAGGGAAAAAGGAAAGGGGAAAGGAAAAAGGAAAGGGGAAAGGAAAGGGGAAAGGAAAAAGGAAAGGGGAAAGGGGAAAGGAAAAAGGAAAGGGGAAAGGAAAAAGGAAAGGGGAAAGGAAAGGGGAAAGGAAAAAGGAAAGGGGAAAGGGGAAAGGAAAGGGGAAAGGGAAAGGAAAAAAGAAAGGGGAAGGGAAAAAGGAAAGGGGAAAGGGGAAAGGAAAGGGGAAAGGAGAATCAGGGAAGGGAAGGGGAAAAGGAAAGGATCCTCATCCTCCAAACCAGCACCCCTGTCCAAGGCCATGGATTTTCCTGCAGGACATATTCCCTCTCATCCTGCTGTCCCCTTCATGTTCCTGGTGTCCCCAAGGATTTTGTTATCCCAGGGAAAGGCAGCAAATCCGACTGTTTTGGGAGGGGATGGAATTTGGGCGCTCTGGGAGTCACCACAACCCTGAAGCAGCTCCAGCCTGAGCTCCTGATTTATTTCCCTCCATCCCAGATCCCTCCACTTCTCTGTCTTGCCTCTTCTTTGGGGGGAAAATGAGGAATTTGGGGCACAGGCACAGGTGGATGGGGAGGGTGGGAGTTTGGGATTCGTGTTGGGAACATGGCAGAGTCACCCAAAGGGACAGATCCCTGTGGATAACCCTGGATATCCACCCCTGGAAGTGTCCCAGGACAGAGCTTGGGTTAACCTGGGACAAGGAAAATGTCACTAGATGAGCTTTAAGGTCTCTCCCGGCCCAAACCAGTCTGGGATTGCATGGAAACAAAAAGCCCTGCTGGTATTCCCAGGTTCCTCTGGAATGGAGCATTTCCAGGTGAAACAATGCCCAGGAAGTGGAACTTTTCCAGGTGAAACAAAGCCCATGGAAAGGAACTTTTCCAGGTGAAACAATGCCCAGGAAATGGAGCTTTTCCAGGTGAAACAATGCCCAGGTAATTGAGCTTTTCCAGGTGAAACAATGCCCATGGAAAGGAACTTTTCCTGGTGAAACAATGCCCAGGAAATGGAGTTTTTCCAGGTGAAACAATGCCCATGGAATGGAATTTTCCGGGTGAAAATGCCCAGGAAGTGAAGCTTTTCCAGGTGAAACAATGCCCAGGTAATTGAGTTTTCCAGGTGAAACAATGCCCAGGGAATGGAATTTTCCTGGTGAAACAATTGGAATGGAGCTTTTCCAGGTGAAACAATGCCCAGGAAATGGAGTTTTTCCAGGTGAAACAAAGTCCAGGAAATTGAGTTTTTCCAGGTGAAACAATGCCCAGGAAATGGAGTTTTTCCAGGTGAAACAAAGTCCAGGAAATTGAGTTTTTCCAGGTGAAACAATGCCCAGGAAATGGAATTTTTCCAGGTGAAACAAAGCCCAGGAAATGGAGCTTTTCCAGGTGAAACAATGCCCAGGAAGTGAAGCTTTTCCAGGCAAAACAATGCCCAGGAAATGGAGTTTTTCCAGGTGAAACAAAGTCCAGGAAATTAAGCTTCTCCAGGTGAAACAATGCCCAGGAAATGGAGTTTTTCCAGGTGAAACAAAGCCCATGGAATGAAATTTTCCTGGTGAAACAATTGGAATTGAGCTTTTCCAGGTGAAACAATTGGAATGGAGTTTTTCCAGGTGAAACAAAGCCCATGGAATGGAATTTTCCTGGTGAAACAGTGCCCAGGACGGTGGCAGCGCCAGGTGCCATCAGCTGCTCTCCCAAAGGGACCAACCAGACGTGTTTTTCTCACCCAGTGGTTCAAAGAACACCAGGAAAAGCTTTCGGGGAACTGGTTTCCCCAAATCCCAGCTCTGATGTGGGGACTGAGCAGGAAAAACCCCAAAATGCTTCAGCGGCCGTGGTGGTGCTCAGTCAAACATTCAGCTCCATCTTGCAAGTCTCCTCCAACCTTAATAATCCTAAACCCCTTGCTCTGAGAACCAGGGAGTTTTGGGAACCAGGAAATTCTTTTTTTTCCTTCTTTTCCACCTCTGGGGCTTCTCCCGAGCCAGCATCTCCCTGCTGGTGCCACGAGCAGCTTTGCAAAGGCGCCGCTGAGACAGGAGAGCGAATTGGCTCCTTCAATCAGCGGCCCAGGTGCCTCCCAGACCCCACCTTTGGCCTTAAAAGACTTTTAATTGAGGGCTGCGAGAGAAAATACCCGGTGGGCAGCCCCAGGAGTGCCGCAGATAATCATCAGGGTGCCCTACATACGGCTTGGCTGCCAGATCAGACGGGCCAGAAGAATCCGACATTGTTCCAAATGAACAGGAGAGGGAAGTAACAACTCCATAATTACTCACCTCGAGTTAATTGATGGTAATTACAGCGAGGAGGCACTGGAGGAAGCAGTGACGAGCCCTGGAGAGTCACGGCGAGGGCTGGGAGTGTGCACAGCGGCTCCGAGGGGGTTAAACTCCATGGGTTTGGTCGGGAAATTTTTTTTTTTTTTTGCTTTTCCCTCCCTCCCGGGTTATTCACAGCAAACAGAGGTGGTGGAAGGGCTGAGCTGAGCCTTTGCTCCTGGGGACAGCCCGGCACTCGTTGCCGGGCACTTCCCGAGTGAGGCGGGTGTTGTCCCGGCTGGCAGCGCGGGGCTGCTCCGTGCCCGAGCCCCCCGTGCCACCCCCATGGGGGATGACATCGACTGGCTGGACCTGCCGGGCAGGTGGACCTACGGCGTCTGCGGGGACGGCAGGATCTTCTTCATCAAGTACGGTCCTGCCCGGAGCCACGCTGGGGTGGGGAGGGGGCTCTGCTGGGGCTGGGGGGAGCGGGGTGAGTGTGTGGGGGGCTGCAAAGGGTGGGGGGCTCGGTTTGGGGTGCAGACTAGAAGTTCCTGTGCTGTCCCATGGCGCAGCCACCTCTCCTGTCCTCCCGTTTCTCCCTTCTTGGGGACACCGCTGTCACAGTTCAACTCTTCCCTAAAATCCACTTGTTCGGCTGGAGAAGTCCCCCGTGGTGCCAGGAGCCTTCTCCAGAGATGGGAAGGGGCTGCTGAGCCCCCCGGGGGTGCTGACAGCCCCTCTGTCCTTGTCCCTCACAGCGACGACACCAAATCCACCAGCTGGGTGCACCCGGGCTCGGGCTACGCCATCCAGAGCGGGCACTTCTCCTGCCCAGGTGAGCCTGGGCCCGGCTCCTGGGGGCCAGCAGGGGGAAAGGTGCAGTGAAATCCCCCGGGGGTGCAAAGGAGACCCCCCAAAACTGAGCCAGCAGGAGCTGTCTGCAGCTGGGGATGGCTGGGGGGGTCCACGAGGTGATGCTGGCTCTCCCCAGCCTGGGTTTTCCTGGTGGATTTTCTCCTCCCTCCTGCGGTCTCTGATGAGGAGGAGCCTCAAACTTCTCCAAAAACGCAGTTTGAGCCTTGTGAGAGCCAACCACGGCAGCACAAAGCGTCACCATCACCCCTCAATCCCTTCCCTCACCGTCCTGCCCTTCCCTGGGAGGGGAGGGTGACACCGGTGGGGACAGCGAGGGTGACCCCGCTGCTGGCCTGTCCCCGCAGGGCTGCCCCGAGGCTGGGAGGTGGACACCACCATGCACGGCGGCCTCTACTTCATCAAGTAAGTGAGGAGGGGCCGGGGGTGAAGCTTTTGCAGCCCGGGATGCTGCGGGACGCTCCCCGGGCAGGAGCTCCGCAGGGATGGGGCAGGAGCAGCCCCAGCTCCGGGCCCTGCACCTGCAGCTCCATCCCAAATGCAAAATCCTCCTCGGAGGCTCCGGGGTAGGGTGGGCGAGCCAACCACCCCCTTCCCCGCGTCATCCCGCAGGGAAACATCCCCCGGAGCCCGGCGGGGAATTCCTGGAGCTCCCGGGTGGTGTGGGGAGGAGCCCGGTGGCGCGGAGGGTCCCTGGGGCTCGGAGCTGGCTGTGCTGGCCGGGCCGAGGCAGCAGCGGCTCCGTCAGGCTCCAGCCCGGGGCGCTGCTCCCGGTTCATCCCACTGGGTTGTTCCCCATTCCCTCTCGCCCCTTCCTTGCCTCCGGTGCTGGGATCGGGGCCGTGGCGAGGCGATTTCTGTGTCTAGACAGGCTGAGAGCTGCAGGCTGTGCCTCGCCTCGCGTGGGGCTCCGGGTCCTGCCGGGCGAGGCTGTTCCAGACGGGATCTTTGAGCCCGTCCCTATCTGGCTCCCGGAGCTTTCCCTGTGTGCCCAGACAGCAATAAAATCCCGGCGAAGGGAGCAAAGATCCCCCGCGGGCTGGAGCAAAGCGCCGGGATCAGCCGCTCTAATCTGGGCAGTGACCTTGAGGCAGCCCCAGACGGGGCCGGGAGTGCGGCCGGGGCTGCTCCGGGAGCCTCCTGGAGGGGTTGGAGCTGTCACCTCAGGAGCCACCTTCCTGTGTGTGCCGGGACATGGGAATGTCACAGCAGAGCAGGGAATGGGCTGGGGCTGCTCCGGGAGACTCCTGGAGGGGTTGGAGCTGTCACCTCAGGAGCCACCTTCCTGTGTGTGCCGGGACATGGGAATGTCACAGCAGAGCAGGGAATGGGCTGGGGCTGCTCCGGGAGACTCCTGGAGGGGTTGGAGTTGTGACCTCAGGGGCAGGGACCACCTTTCCTGTGTGTCCTGGGACCTGGGAATGTCACAGCAGAGCAGGGAATGGGATTGGGCTGCTCCAGGAGCCTCCCGGTGGGGTTGGAGCTGTCACCTCAGGAGCCACCTTCCTGTATGTGTCCTGGGACCTGGGAATGTCACAGCAGAGCAGGGAATGGGGCTGGGGCTGCTCCAGGAGCTTCCAAGTGGGGTTGGAGTGGTGGAATTTTGTTGTGCCTCCTCTGGAGCAGGGATCACCTTCTCTGGACAACACAGCACCTGGGAATGTCACAGTGGGGCAGGGAATGGGTTAGGGCTGCTCCAGGAGCCTTCTGGAGGAGCTGGAGCTGTGACCTCAGGAGCCACCTTCCTGTGTGTCCCAGGACCTGGGAATGTCACAGTGGGGCAGGGAATGGGTTAGGGCTGCTCCAGGAGCCTTCTGGAGGAGCTGGAGCTGTGACCTGAGGAACCACAGCCCTGTGTACACCAGGACTTGGGAATGTCACAGTGGGGCAAGGAATGGGATTGGGGCCACTCCAGGAGTGTCCTGGTCAGGCTGGAGCTGTGTCCTCTGAGTCAGGGAGCGCCTTCCCTGTGTGCCCCAGGACCCGAGAATGTCACAGCAGAGCAAGGGATGGGACTGGGGCTGCTCCAGGAGCCTCCTGGTCAGGCTGGAGCTGTGGTGTGCCTGTGCCAGGCTCCTCTGGGGCAGGAACCACCACCTTCCCTGAGCCCCTGGGAATGTCACAGCAGAGCAGGGAATGAGGTTGGGAGGTGGTGGCCACCAGGCTGGGGAAGGGTCCTGCCAGCCCCACCTGTGCCCCAGGGGACCGAGTGGTGGCCATTGTCCTCCAGAGGTGGCACCAGGCCCAGCTGTGGAGAAGGGAAGCTCCAGGGGATGGCAGGCACCCCCCAGCCTGGAGTCCCAGTGCTCCCACCCAGAAATTGGGATTTTTCATCCCAGTCCTGCCCCCGGCTCTGCCTGCAGCAGGAGAGGCCCTGCTGTGTCCACGGCTTTGGGATGGGGCTGCTCCAGCCACAAAGGGAGCAGGGAACAACCCGACACCAAACTGGGGTGCTCAGCCTGCCTGGGGGCTGGGGGGCTCCCCGAGAGCTCCCCAGCTTCTCCTGGGCTCTTTTTGGGGAGCAGGGGCACAGTGGGAGGTGGGGCAGCCCCTGTGGATCCCCTCTGCCTGCGGAGCCGGGGAATGGCTGGGGACGTGGCCTTGGGGAGGGGACAAGTGCCATTTTGGGGTCCTGCAGTGGGCTGGCAGGGAGGGAGGGTGTCCCCCCGCGCTGTGGGGACACAGGAGGCAGCAGATCCAGCGAAAGCCACCCCTGTGGCCAGCCCCCAAAGCCCTGTGGCTAATGGGGGATTATAGGATCAAGGGTGGCGCCGGTTTTCCCTTCCCAGAGCGCCCTGGCTGTCCCCAGGCCTGGCACAGGAGGTCCCTGTGGGCCCAGAGCCCCAGCTGGGTGCCAGCAGGGTGCCAGCAGGGTGCCACCACGGGCCTGGCAGCTGTGACAGGCAGAATGAGGGCAGTGCCATGGCCTGGGGCACGGTGCCACGGCTGTAGGGCTGCAATCTGCAGGGCCAGTGCCTCCCTGCCCAGCCCCAGGAGCCACCAGGCCGGGCTGGGGACCTCAGCAGGGTCCTGCCAGCCCCACCTGAGCCACCCTGGCCACCAGTTGGGCTGTTGGGGACTGTCCTGCTACCCATCCCTCCCTGTGGGTGACAATCCCGGGGTGCAGAGCCTGGGGGTGCAGACCCCACCCCACTCCAGAGGGATCCACACCTGGCTGGCACCGAAGGGTGCAGGATCCCGAGGGGTGTGGAGGGATGTCCTGTCTGATCCAGGGGGGATGCAGGGACCTCTCTGCCCCCCATCCCAGTGCTAGGGTGCCTGGGGAGCACTGTCCAAAGCTGGGGTGCAGGATCTGGGATGTTGGGATGTGGGAAAGGGAGCAGGGGGATGCACAGGGGAGCTCGGTCCAGGCTGTGCCCAGGCTCTGGAATTTGGGTCCAGGCTGTGCCCAGGCTCTGGAATTCGGGTCCAGGCTGTGCCCAGGCTCTGGAATTCGGGTCCAGGCTGTGCCCTGGTTCTGGGATGTGGGTCCAGGCTGTGCCCCGGTTCTGGGGTGCAGGTCCAGACTGTCCCCAGGCTCTGGAATTCGGGTCCAGGCTGTGCCCAGGCTCTGGGATGCAGGACCAGCGGATCCCGGGGCTGCTCCCCGCGGGGTGCGGGGGCTGTGCGCGGGGTGGGCAGCACGCTCCAGCCCCTCGCAGGGTCGGGGTCCCCTCGGTGCGGCCCAGGGGGGCTCGGCGCTGTCCCCCCGCGGGCTGCGGAGGTGGGGGGCGGTGGGGGCGGCGCGGCCCCCCCGCCCTGCTCGGTGCCAGCCCGGCGTCACGTGCCGCTCGGTGGCCCCCGAGCATGCCCAGCTCCGGCTGCGGCTCCGGCTCCCGCTCCGGCTCGGGCTCGGGCTCGGGCTGGGGGTGGCCGGGAAGATGCTGCGCCCGTAGGCAGCGGGGGGGGACCGGCCGCTGCCCGCCCCGCACGGTGAGTGCCTCCGGCGCGGCTCCCTTCTTCCTCCTCCTCCTCCTCCTCCTCCGCTCTTCCTCCTCCTCCTCCTCGCGGGCGCTGAGCTGGGGGCGCGGAGCGGCAGCGCATCCCCTCGGGGTGTTGGGGGGATCTTTTAGGGAAGGGGAGGGGGCTGCACTCCGGCCCCATGGGCAGAGCAGGGCTCGCTGTGGGGGTCGGCACCCCCCGGCCGCCCCAGGGGCTCGCCCTGCACCCCCTGCCCCTCGTGCCGAGCTTTGGGTGAGGAGTGGCCCCCCCCCGAGCTGTCCCCGCCGTGTGTTTATGGGCTGCGAGCTCGTTTGTGCCCCCAAAACCCCAAATGCTGCGGGCTGGGACCCTCTGGGTTTGGACCCCCCGGGCTTGGCCCCGACTCCGTGCAGGGGCAGAGCAGCGCCGCGGCTTTGGGGGAGCCCCGCTATTCGCTGTCTCAGCACCCCCAAACCCCATCCTGGTGAAGGGGGGCTCGGGAGGGCCGGACCCCCCAGCGCAGCGTGCCGCTGGCCCCCGCGCTGCGCCGGGGACGGGATGTGATGGATGGGGCTGAGAGATGTCGTCTGGCGCTTCCCAGGAAAGCCGAGACCTTCCCTTGGCTCTGCGGCTCGTTTCACTGCCTGCTGCGAGCGGAGAGCCATCCTCCTCCTCCTCCTCCTCCGGGCCGGGAGGAAGGGCAGCGCCGCCGCTCCGGGCCCCCCTGCACCGGGGGGTGTCTGGCGGTGCCGGAGACGCGCGAGGCGCAGCCGCTGCCCCGAGCCCTCAATCGCAGCTTTGTTGCGCCGCTCGCAGCTCGGAGGGAAGCAGCCTCTGATTCATCACATGATGGGGATGTTAATACGCCACGAGTCTATTAAAGCCCAGCGGAAGGGGCCGGACCGGCCTCCCCCCGGGGACTCGCCTGGGACCCCGCTGCTGACCGCGGGCCGGGGGCGTCCGGTCACTCCGGGCTCTCGGCCACCTCCGAGGGCACCGTGCAGCACCTGGCGCTGCCATCCCGCGGTGACGCGGTCCCTCGGGTGCAGGGGGGCGGGCCCCCCGCTCCAGATGGCCGCGGGAGCCGCTCCGTTAATCCCTGCGTGCGGGGAGGGGGCCGGGGGGCACCGCGGGCTGCGGGGAGCGCCGGCAATGGAGGGAGCCGGGGCTGGCGTTTGCTGCAGGATCCATCGCTCCAGGCTGGCTGCGGCGCTGCGTGCGGCTCTGCAGCCGGGCATCGGCAGCACCCCGCTGCTTTCTCCCACTGCTGCGCGTCTGCAGGAGCGCCTGCAGCCCGCCGTGAATCCTTCCATGGATCCCTCCATGAATCCCTCCACGGATCCCGCCGTGAATCCTTCCATGGATCCCTCCATGGATCCTGCTGTGAATCCTTTCATGGATCCCTCCATGGATCCCGCCGTGAATCCTGTTGTGAATCCCACTGTGATCCCTCCATGAATCATGTTGTAGATCCCTCCATGAATCCCACCATGATCCCTCCATGAATCCCACTGTGATCCCTCTGTGAATCCCTCTCTGATACCTCCATGGATCCCACTGTGAATCTCGCCTTCAATCCCACTGTGATCCCTCCATGAATCCCTCTGTGATCCCTCTGTGAATCTTGTTGTGAATCCCACTGTGATCCCTCCATGAATCCCATTATGATCACTCCATAAATCCCACCATGAATCCTGCCTTGAATCCCTTTGTGATCCCTCCATGAATCCCACCCTGATCCCTCCATAAATCCCACCCTGATCCCTCCATGATCCCTCCATGGATCCCACCCTGATCCCTCCATGGATCCCACCCTGATCCCTCCATGGATCCCATCCTGATCCCTCCATGAATCCCTCTGTGATCCCTCCACGAATCCCACCCTGATCCCTCCATGAATCCCATTATGATCACTCCATGAATCCTGCCTTGAATCCCTCTGTGATCCCTCCATGGATCCCTCTGTGATCCCTCCATGAATCCCACCCTGATCCCTCCATGGATCCCACCCTGATCCCTCCATGGATCCCACCCTGATCCCTCCATGAATCCCACCCTGATCCCTCCATGGATCCCACCCTGATCCCACCCTGATCTCTCCATGAATCCCACCCTGATCCCTCCATGGATCCCACCCTGATCCCACCCTGATCCCTCCATGGATCCTGCCATGAATCCCTCTCTGCACCGAGCTCATCCCGGGTGCCCAGCCCTGCCCACGCTGGGCTCAGTGTGTGTGTGTGGCTGCTCCAGACCCTTCCCCTGGGTCCTGCTGGCATTTCCTCATGGGAAAGGCGAGCTCCTGAAGCTCCTGTCCCCCTCAGACCTGCACCCGTCCCTCTTGTCCCCGTCCCTTCACCAGGAGATGCTTCCCAAGCCAGCTCCTTCCCTCCTCGGCCTGGCAGAGCCATGGCTGGGGGACACCTGGGCCTGTCACCCCCCCAGCCACCCCGTGGGGACACAGAGCCAGGATTAGGATCCCTGAGAGGAGGAGGCTGAGGAATTACAATTCCTGAGCTAGAAATCCCATGGGAAGCACAAATCCTGCCTTTATGGACTTTGGTGTTTGCAGGGCACCCCCAGCCCACCATGGGGACCCCCTGGCACCCATCCTGCTGCACTGGGTACCACGGACATCCCACAGCCACAGGGGCTGTGGGGAGGGGTCCCCAGGTGCCCAGAGGTGCCCCTGGCAGAGGCGGTGACAGGGTGACAGCGGCTGGCACCGGGCTGGCGCTGCAAACCGCGTTTTCCTGCCGAGTTCCCATAGAAACAGGCGGGAGCAGCCGCGGGGCTGGCGAGGACGGGCAGAGGAGGGACGGGCAGGAGGGTGAGGGACGTGGCTGGCACTGCCTGGGTGAGGCCACGGTGCCAACACCTCGAGGGCACCGCTGACCAGTGGCTGCTTCATTCCCTGGGGAAGGGACAAGGGACAAGAGCACGGCCGTGGCTGTGTGTCACCGTGACACGGGTGAGTGTGTGTCCATGTGTGTGTGTGTCGTGGTGCCCACACCCCCCACGCCACTGCCAGGCCTGGCCTCGGGCACAAAACCCACCCCAGATGGGCACGGAGGGGATTTTAATCCCCCCGAGGCCCCCTGAGCCAGCCAGGCAGGGCCGGGGTTGTTTTCTGCTCCATCTGTGCCCTCGGGAATCAGCTGGGCTGGGGATTTCTCCCAGAGCTGGGCTGGAAGGGGCTGCGTGGCTCCGTTGCTGCTCCTCTCTCTCTCTGTGTCTCTCTCTCTGCCAGGATTTGGTAGTAGCATCCCCCACTCCTGTTTTCCTTGGAAAACACGATCATCCGCAGCAGCAGCAGGCAGGAACAGCGCCTCGAGGAGCGCGCTGCTGCCTCCTCTCCAGCCTCCTTCCTCCGCAGCGTTCGCAGCTCTCCGCCCACCCGGGGAAGTCCTGCCCTGCCGGCAGCCCCTTCCCACTGCCCCGCGGGGAGGTGATGATCCAAAACATCCCAGCTTCTCCTGGCACGGCTCGGGAGAGCGGGGCACGGGTAGATTGAGAGAAACCTGCGGGCAGAGGGAGGGAAGGGGCACGTGTGGAGCCCCAGTTCCGGCCCTGCCTGCTCCTTCCACCATCCCAAGCTGGAAAATCCCCCGGGATTGGGATGTTCTGTGCAGGCAGTGCTGCTTTTCCGTGTGGATTTGGTTTGGTTCTGGTTTTTACCCAGTGGCAGCAGCACAGGGAGCCCTCCCAGGGCCTGTCCAGAGTTCTTCCAGAGCTCCAGAGCCAGGCTGGAACTGGGAAAAGGCTCCGGAGCAGCGGCTGGGGGGCGAGGTGGCTCTGGCATGCAGGGAATGAGGCTGGATGGTGGCAGGGAACAAGGATAGATGGTGGCAGAGGCTGGATGGTGGCAGAGAGGCTAGATGGTGACAGGGAGAGAGGCTGGATGGTGACAGAGAGGCTGGATGGTGACAGGGAGCAAGGATGGATAGTGACAGGAATGAGCCTGGATGGTGACAGGGAGTGAGGCTGGATGGTGGCAGAGAGGCTGGATGGTGACAGGGAACAAGGCTGGATGGTGGCAAGGGAGTGAGCTGGATGGTGGCAGAGAGGCTGGATGGTGAGAGGGAACAAGGATGGATGGTGACAGGGAGTGAGGCTGGATGGTGAGAGGGAACAAGGATGGATGGTGACAGGGAGTGAGGCTGGATGGTGGCAGGGAAGGAGCCTGGATGGTGGCAGAGAGGCTGGATGGTGGCAGGGAAGGAGCCTGGATGGTGAGAGGGAACAAGGCTGGATGGTGGCAGGGAAGGAGCCTGGATGGTGAGAGGGAACAAGGCTGGATGGTGGCAGGGAAGGAGCCTGGATGGTGACAGGGAGTGAGGCTGGATGGTGGCAGGGAACAAGGATGGATGGTGACAGGAGTGAGCCTGGATTGTGACAGGGAGTGAGCCTGGATGGTGACAGGGAGTGAGGCTGGATGGTGGCAGAGAGGCTGGATGATGAGAGGGAACAAGGATGGATGGTGGCAGGGAAGGAGCCTGGATGGTGACAGGGAACAAGGATGGATGGTGGCAGGGAAGGAGCCTGGATGGTGGCCGTGGCCGGTTGTGCCCTTAATCTTCGAATTCACTAAAGCTCTTTAATAAATATTCAAAGTCACCAACTTCTCAATTAAGGGATGAGGCAGCTCTTGATCCGCGTTTCTGGGTCAGCCGGAGAAAGGCCATTTAAGACCTTTGATGTTGCCAGGGAATAAACACCGGGCTGTGCAGGAGGACGGGACGGGTGGCTCGGCCTCCTCGGGGCAGCCCCGAGCCCAACCCTGGCTGCTCCTGACTCATGGGCTCGTTTTGGGAGAAAGTGGAGCTGCTGGAGCGGCTCCAGAGGTCACGGAGGAGCTCCGAGGGCTGGAGCATCTCTGCTTAGAGCCAGGCTGGGAGAGGAGGCTCCAGGGAGAGCTCAGAGCCCCTCCCAGCGCCTGAAGGGGCTCCAGGAGAGCTGGAGAGGGATTCGGAACAAGGAATGGAGGGACAGGAAGCAGGGAATGGCTCCCACTGCCGGAGGGCAGGGATGGACGGGATTTTGGGAAGGAATTCCTGGCTGTGAGGGTGGGGAAGCCCTGGAATGGATTTCCCAGAGAAGCTGCGGCTGTCCCATCCCTGCAAGTGTCCAAGGCCGGGTTTATGGGATTTGAAAGTGTCCCTGTTCCCTGCCCAGCTCTCCCAGAGGAACTGGAGGGCTCTGGAGTTCACTGGGACCCTCTGGACTCACGGGTGGTCCCCACCCCGCCAGGGCCCCCCGGCTCTCCAGGGCTCTTCAAACCCTCTGTTTACCTCAACAGCAGCCGCCTGCACGGGTGTTAATTGCAGGAGCCGGCAAGGCACTAATTAGGGGATAATGAGGCGCCTTTGTGTGTGTTTGGCAGCCCGGCGACAGACGCCCTGCTCCGAACACCGAACAGCCCGCGGGCCGGGGGTGGGCCGGGGCGTTGGGGAGGGGCCGTGTCCGTGATCCTGGATCGTGTCCCTGATCCTGCGCCGTGTCCATGATCTTGGATTGTGTCTGTGATCCTTCCACGCTGTTTCCATAATCCCCGTGCTGTGTCCATGATCCTGGGCCGTGTCCGTGATCCTGGATCATGTCTGTGATCCCCCCACACCGTGTCCGTGATCCTGGATCATGTCTGTGATCCTGGATCATGTCCGTGATCCCCCCGTGCCGTGTCCGTGATCCTGGATCGTGTCTGTGATCCCCCCCGTGCCGTGTCCGTGCGTCCCCCACACTGTTTCCATCATTCCCACACCATGTCCGTGATCCTGGATCATATCTGGGACCCCCCCCACACCGTGTCCGCGATCCTGGATCATGTCTGCGATCCCTCCATGCCGTGTCCGCGATCCTGGATCATGTCTGCGATCCCTCCATGCCGTGTCCGTGATCCTGGATCATGTCTGCGATCCCCCCGTGCCGTGTCCGTGATCCTGGATCATGTCTGTGACCCACCCCGTGCCGTGTCCGTGCGCCCCCCACACTGTTTCCATCATTCCCACACCGTGCCCGTGACCCCGTGCCATGTCCGTGATCCCCCACTCCGCGTCCCCCCATCCCCTCTCCCGGATTTGTTCAAACCCCAGCCCCGCTCCCGAGTCCCCCCGGAGCCTTCCCGAGCCTCCCTCCCTTTGTTCTCGGAGCGGGAGGCAGGACCCACTGCGGCCATCCCGGTGCCCTCGGCCATCCCAGGGACTGTCCCTCCCCTCCTCGGCGCGTCCCCACTCCTGGGGGGCTGGAATGGGGGGGCTGCGGCTTGTCCTGGTGAGCATCCCGCATCCTCCCGCTGCTCCCGCACCCCCATTCCTGCCTCTCCCGCCGTTGCCGTTCCTCCCCTCCCGCCGCAGCCACCGGGAGCCGCCGCTGTTCCCCTCCGAGCTTTCCTTACGTAACGGAGCCGGCAGCGGCTCCGGCAGCTCCCGGGCGGCACCGAGGCCTGGGCGTCGCATCCAGGTGGAAAAGCAGGGATGTGGCTGCTGGATTTCTCCGGGATGGGGTGGGAGATCCCTCTCCAGGGACAGGCGGGGTGGGAGTGGAGCTGGGAGGGATGTAGAGGTCCAGGAGGGTTTGGGAAGACCCCCAGGAGGGTTTGGCAGACCCCCAGGCAGACCCCCAGGAGGGTTTGGGGAGACCCCCAGGAGGGAATTTGAGATCCAGGAGGAATTTGGAGATCCTAGAGAGTTTGGAGAGACCCCCAAGAGGGTTTTGAAGGTCCAGAGGAGTTTGGAGGGACACCCAGGAGGGTTTGGAGGGACCCCCAGGAGGGTTTGGCAGACCCCCAGGAGGGATTTGGAGAACCAGGAGCATTTGGAGAGACCCCCAGGAGGGATTTGGAGATCCTAGAGGATTTGGAGAGACCCCCAGGATGGTTTTGAAGGTCTAGGAGGACTTTTAGGGATCCACAGGAGGGTTTTGGAGATGCAGGAGCTTTTGGAGGGACCCCCAGGAGGTTTTTGGAGGTCTAGAAGGATTTGGAGGGACCCCCAGGAGGGTTTTGAAGGTCCAGGGGAGTTTGGAGGGACACCCAGGAGGATTTTGGAGGTGCAGGACCCTTCACGGTGGGTGCTGAGCTGCAGCTGAGCTGGGGGATGAGGTGCTGCTGATCCACGGGGACAGAGCTGGGGACAACCAGGACCAAGCAGCCTCCACGGGCTCGGGTGGCTCCGTGGGGCTGTCCCGGAGCCCCGGGGATGCCGTGCCGCGGCTCGGGCTCCGGTGGAACAGCCGGGACCGGTCCGGCAGCCCCGGCTGCCTCCCCGCCCTGCCCGGCCGGTCCCGCGGGGCCGAGCCCCGAGCTCGGCAGCGCTTCCCGGAGCGCCGGAACGCGGAGCTGCCGCACGCCCGGGGGGCTGCCGGGCCACGGGGGAGGGGCTGTGCCCGTGGCAGAGCCCTGGCACAGCATCCCAGCTGGGAGGAACAGCTGGAAAATTCCATCCCACTGGCACTGCCCGGCCTGGTACCCACAGCCCGGGCTGGGCACCGGGAGGGCTCGGAGGGACCCCCAGGAGGGCTTTGGAGTTCCAGAAGGATTTGCAAGGACCCCAGGAGGGTTTTGGAGGTCTAGGAGGGACCTTCAGAAGGGTTTTGGATGTCCAGGAGTGTTTGGAGGGACCCCCCAGGAGGGTTTTGGAGGTCCAGGAGGATTTGGAGAGACCTCCAGAAGGATTTTGGATGTCCAGGAGTGTTTGGAGGGACACCCCCAGGAGGGTTTTGGAGGTCTTGGAGGGACCCTCAGAAAGGTTTTGGAGGTTCAAGAGGCTTTGGAGGGACTTCCAGGAGGGTTTTGGAGGTCCAGCAGTGTTTGGAGAGACTCCCAGGACTCTTTGGAGGGACCCTCAGAAGGGTTTTGGAGGTCCAGGAGGGTTTGGAGTGACCACTCCTGGCGGGCTGTCCCCTTGCCCAGTGTCCTTGGTGGCCGTGGCTGTGGCCAGGCGTGCCCAGATAAGCGGGATCCCGCAGGAATGTGATTTATGGGGCCAAAGTTCACCTGCCCTGTGCAGCCACGGCCCCTGGGATGTGGGATGGCCCAGAGCAGACAGGGTCACCCCCTCCCAGGTGCCACCAAGCCCTGGCCCTGGTGGCAGCAGGGACAGAGGGGCAGCACAAACCCCGTTCCCGTTCCGGTGGGATCATCCCGGGAGAGAGATGGGAGGGGGTCCGAGGGACTGGGGCGCTGCCCACCGAGGCAGAGCCACCGCGGGTGATTTTGGGGCGCGGGGGCTGCCGGATGCCTCAGCAGCGAGGCTGGGAGCAGAACACGCACCCTTAACCAGGGAAACTGAGGCACGGACCCACTCAGCGCGCCGTGTCCCATCCCCGCTCCAGAGGGGTTTTTTGGGGGGTGGGACGGGTGGGATGTGCGCGCCTGTGCACCCGCGGGCACCCAGCAGCCCCACTTCCCATTTCCGGATCGGCTTTGGGTGTTGCCATGGCCTAATTAGCGGTAATTGCTCTCTAATGAGGCAGCAATCCTGCGGCGGGCCCGCGCTCCGGAGCGCTTCCCCCGCCCCGGGCCGTGCTCCCGGTGGGCGTGGGCGGGGGTCGCGGGGACTCCCGGGACACCTCCCGGAGAGATTTTGGGACATCCGGAGACAGGGGTCGCTCCCTGGTGGCACTGGGGACAGCGGGCGGTGGCGTGTCCCCGCAGTGCCCGTGCCAGCCTGGCAGGCTGCTCCGAGCGCTGGCACTCTGGGGACTTCCTCTGCCTCACCCCCGCTTGTCCCCGCTGCTGGTGCCACCCCTCGGGCGGTGTCACCCCGCTGTGGCAGGGTCACTCTGCTATCGGTGTCACTCTGCCGTGGCGGTGCCACCCTGCTGGCGGTGCCACCCCGCTGTGGCAGGGTCACCCTGCTGGCGGTGCCACCCCTCTCTGGCAGTGCCACCCCGCTGGCACGGTCACCCCGCTGCGGCAAGGTCACCCCACGGGCGGTGCCACCCCTCTGGCAGTGTCACCCCACTGGCACCGTCCCCTTTCCCTGACCCACCCTGCCCCAGAGGAAAAGCCACCCCACGCCAGCCCCGTGTCCCCCCAATGCCATCAAGCGGGTCCCCGCTCCTGCCCCTTCGTGCCGCCCTCTGCGGGCCAGCAGATGCCAGGGAGGGGTGCCACCTGAGGGAGCATTTTGGGGTTTTTTCCCTTTAATTCTCCAATTTAACCCCCGGAGGGGGTGTCCCCAGGCGCGGGCAGATCCCAGGAATGGCCCCGAGGGTGCCAACGCTGCCACCGGGACGGGGGCGGGCACCGGGGCTTGGCGCAGCTTCTGGGGTGACCCCTGGAGCCGCTCCCCCCTCCCCGGGCTGGGTTTCTCTCCTCTTTTCCCTCGGGGGATGCTCAGCCCGCGGTGCCCCCAGCGAGGAGGAGGAGGAGGAGGAAGGCTCAGGTGTGTGCCAGCCCCAGGTGTGTGCCAGCCCCAGGAGTGTGCCAGCCCCAGGTGCCCCTCGCTCTCCGCCGCGGGTTTGTTTTCCTCGGCTCTCCTTTCAGCTCGGCTGAGCAGCGATGATTTGCAATTCCAGTTTTCGTGGCAGCACCTAATGGGGCCGGGCTGGGTGTGCCCCCCCCGGCGCTGTCAGGGGAACCCTGACACATTATTTGCTCTGCTTTGTGATTTATTTGTTATTTTGGTTGCGTGAGGTTTTTTTTTTATTTTTAATTCCATTTTTCCCCTTTCCCCTGAACCAACGCTTTGCCTGATTAGGAAACAGCGACCACGGGGGAATGGGGTGGGAGTTTGAAAGCTCATCCAAGCGAGAGGCTGATGGGGGAGGAGATGTTTGGGGATGTTTGGGGGGTGCTGGACCCCTCAGCCTTGGGGTGCAGGGCTGGAGGAAGGGCTGCTGATAGTGCCGAGGCTGCCGCGGCCTTATCTCATCCCCGCCTTATCAGCAGACATGCTTGAGCTGCAGATAAGCGGGACCTTGGGTTCAGGCTCGGGTTGCTGGAGCAGGGGGGGGATGCTCCGTGTCCCGGCAGGGGTGGGAGGTGTTGAGGGGGCTGAACCCCCTGTTTGGGAGTGGGGGATCCCCTCAAAAGCTCGGTGTGGGGTTGGGGTCCCAGAGCAGCCCCTGGGCAAGTGGAGGCTGCGCCTTTCCTCGTGTGGATGGGGCAGGGATTGGGGCTGGGAACGGCCTGGGGGGGGTTGGCTCTGCTCCTTCTTCTCTTGAAGTGAAAGAAACTGAAGAAAAAAAATCATATTTGGGGCCAGTTTGATGGTTGTGCATTCAAAACACTCATGGAGAGGCTCCCAGTTTCTCCTCCATCTCCCCCACATCTCCCTCTGTGCTGGCAGGAGCCCCAGCCCGTGCTGGAGTTTCTCTGCTCCACCCCCGGGGATTTTTGGGGGTGCTGGAAGGTGATTTGGCTGCTGCCAGGCCTCGTGGGAGCTGCTCAGGGGGGATTTTCATACCAGGGACACGGTGGGTGCTGTCCCCAGGAGCCAAAATCCTCGGGGTGGCCCTGGGGAGGAAATCCTCATCCCACTCCATCCCAATTTGCTTTTCCAAAACACCTCTGGGGGATGCTGAGGCTCAGGGCGCTGCACCCCCCTGTCCTGGGGATTGTCACCATGCCCTGTGCTTGTCCCTGGGGACTCTGGGGACAGCTGGTGGCCCTGTCCAGCTATAGGGGCTGGATCCAGGAGCTCCAGCTCTTCCTGCCGGGCTCGGGCAGGGCGCTGGGAGCCGGGGGAGCAGCAGGTGGCTGCGGTGGTAAACAGGCTGGGATCGTCGCTGCGCCCCGGGGCCGCTTGTGCAACCGGGGCGGGGAGCTGGCTCCGAGCTCCGTGCGGCTCCCGCTGGAGAATTCCAGCCTGGATCAGCCTTGGGAGCACAGGGAACATGAGCTGCCCCTTCCCAAAACTCAGCTCCCAGGCACAGAGATGTCACAGACGGAGGTGTCCCCACTGAGGTGCCACCGGGAGGCTTCACCTGCTGCTGGCAGAGCTCCTGGCATTCCCTTTGTGGATAATTCCAGGATGATCCCAGTGGCCCTGAGCAGGACACCCAGCCCAGCCCAGCCTCGCCCGTGGTATGTGACCGTCCCAGTTTGGGGCTGAGCCTGAAGAATTGGGAAAAACAGGGCAGGGTTTTGTCCTCCGGAGGGTTTTGTCCCTCTGCAGGAAGGGCGGGAATTCTTCCCACACAAGGAAGTCCCGAGGTGGCACAAGGAAGTCTGCAGTGGCACGGTGTGGCCACACCTGGCCACCAGCCACCGTGTCCCCAGCCAGCCCAGGGTCCCCCCAGGGTGGCACCGGCCACGCTCTGCCCTTGTCACGCCCGTGGTGTCACCTCTGGGGAAGGGGACATTTCCCGTGGCCACAGGTGCCCCATCAGCTGACCCAGCGTGGCGCTCAGCCCCTCCCACCTGGATTTTTAAGGCTAAACCCCGCGGTTTTCGCTTCTCCCACACGGTTTATTCCCCCGTTCCCAGGAGGGCGGTGCCCACCCGGTGCCCACCGGGGGTCCCGTCCCCTTCCCGAAGCCCAAACCCCTCTCCCAGCGCCCGGAGCGCTCCGTGGAGCCCGAGCACACCTGAAGCACCACCCCAAAGCAGCGAGAGGCTCCACCTTGAGCTGGCACCCGCACGGGGGAGGGCACGACTGGCGACGAGGGGCTCGGGCAGCGTGGCTGTCGCTGTCGCTGTCGCAGCGCCTGGCGTGGCCGGGAGCAGCGGGAGTGGCAGCGCGGCCGGGGGTGTGCGTGGTGTTTATATAGCGAGGAGCCGAGCTGCAGGTTCGGATTTCAGCCCTCGCTTATCGGTCGTGCTCGGACGTGGCGGCTCCAGGAGGCCACCGAGGCTTTTCGCGTCCCTTCCCCGCCAGCCCGGGGCTCCGGGGCTCTGGAGCAGGTAACCGAGGCGCTCCGTCCTCACTGCCCGGCTTTGGAGGGGTTAAAAACGGGACTGGGGCGATGGAGGGAAACTCCGAGGGATGGAGGGGTTGGAGCTGCGCCGGGGGGAGCCAAAGGTGGGGTTTGGAGCAGCCTCGGATGTCACACGGGGAGAGCGGGACATGCACGCTCCCAGCGTGGCCTCGGGCAGGTGGCACGGCGGGCACGGGCCGGGCCGTGCCGTGCCGTGCCAGGGGTTAATTCCGTGCCGGAGCTGCGGGGAAGGTGTGGCAGCAGGATAAGGCTGGCACGGGAGCGGAGCAGGGGCAGCTGGGGCTGCTCAGGGCTCTGATTCCAGCCGGGTTTGGAGGGGATCCTGCCCGGCTTTGGGGGACCCTGCCCGGCTTTGGGGGACCCTGCCCGGCTTTGGGGGATCCTGCCCGGCTTTGGAGGGATCCTGCCCGGTTCAGAGGGATCCTGCCCGGCTTTGGAGGGATCCTGCCCGGCTTTGGAGGGATCCTGCCCGGCTTTGGGGGATTCTGCCTAGTAGGAAGGGGATCCTGCCCGGTTGGAAGGGGATCCTGCCCAGCTTTGAGGGGGATCCTGCCTGGCTGGAGGCATTCTGCAAGGCTGGAGGGGATCCTGCCCATCTTGGGGAGATCCTGGGGGATCCAGCCCAGCTTGCAGGGATCCTGCCTGGCTTTGGGGGATCCTGCCTGGCTCGGGGGGTCTCTCCCTGTGCCATGGGCCGGGCCTGAAGCCTGGGGGAGCAGCCCTAAGGGAGCTGACTGGGATTCTGGTGGAGATTCCAACTAAAATCTCCTGGAAGTGCTGCTTCAAATCCCCTGGGAGAGACCCCGCCGTGTCCCCTGCTTTGTCCTCTTGAAAGGGAAGTTTTAAGAAAGGCTCCTTTAAATTGACCCTTCCCTGCGGGCCCTGTCAGGCTTCCCAGAGTTTTCCTGGAGCCTGGAACAGCCCTTTGCTCCCCAAATCCCAGAGGCAGGTGCCCCAGCCCCTGATTGGCAGCACCGTGTGGGTGTGCTGGGATTTCCCTGGCCTGCTGTGGGATTTGGGATTTGGGATGGTTGTGGTGGGATTCCCTGGCCTGCTGTGGGATTTGGAATGGCTGTGGTGGGATTCCCTGGTCTGCTGTGGGATTTGGGATTTCCTGCCCTGCTGTGGGATTTGGGATGGCTGTGGTGGATCATTCCTGGCCTGCTGTGGAATGTGGGATGTGGGCTGGCTGTGGTGGGATTTCCCTGGCCTGCTGTGGGATTTGGGATGTGGGATTTGGGATGGTTGTGGTGGGATTTCCCTGGCCTGCTGTGGGATTTGGGATGGTTGTGGTGGGATTTCCCTGCCCTGCTGTGGGATTTGGGATTCCCCGTCCTGCTGTGGGATTTGGGATTCCCTGCCCTGCTGTGGGATTTGGGATTCCCTGCCCTGCTGTGGGATTTGGGATTCCCTGCCCTGCTGTGGGATTTGGGCTGACTGTGGTGGATCATTCCTGGCCTGCTGTGGGATGTGGGATGTGGGCTGGCTGTGGTTTCCATCCCATGGCTCCCAGCCATCCCTGGGATGCCCGGGAGCTGGGAATGATCTCTCCAGCACTGGCAGGGGGCGGGTTTGGAGCTGAGCTCAGTCCTGGCTCCATCCTGCTCCGTCCTCCCTTGAGCTCACCCCGTCCTGCTGGGACAGGAAAAGGTGAGGGGGGAAAAGGCACCTGGGCAGGCTGAGGGCATGGATGGCTCTTCCCTGCTTCCCTAAGGAGCGAGCTTTGGGATCACATTCCCTTCATTCCATCCCCCCTGGATCCACCTGTGATCCCCCCTGGATCCACCTGTGATCCCCCAGCTCCCTCCTCAGCCCAGCCTGCTCTTCCCACGCTTTTATCCCAGCTGTGCCCTCTGGGAATGTGGGATGGCCTCGAGCTCTTCCCAGGGCTGAGACCCATCCCAGCTCCCTGGGCTGTTCCAGCTCCTCGGTCCCTGCTGCCCGTGAGGACCCTTGGAGGGATCCTGTGGCACTTTTGGGAGGGATCCAGTGTCCCAAGAGGGAATCCCTTGGACATTCCAAGAGGGGATCCTGTGACATTTTTGGAGGGATCCTGTGGC
This sequence comes from Haemorhous mexicanus, assembly GCF_027477595.1. Classification (NCBI taxonomy): domain Eukaryota; kingdom Metazoa; phylum Chordata; class Aves; order Passeriformes; family Fringillidae; genus Haemorhous; species Haemorhous mexicanus. The sequence continues at coordinate 2,813,524 of NC_082365.1, read as the reverse complement.
ACCCTTGGAGGGATCCTGTGACATTTTGGAAGGAATTCTGTGGGCATTCCAAGGTGGGGATCCTCTGACATTTTTTGAGGGATCCTGTGACAGTTTTGGTGGGATCCCGTGAGCATTCCAAGGGGAAATCCCATGGGCATTCCAAGAGGGCATCCTGTGACAGATTGGGAAGGGATCCTGTGACATTTTTGGTAGGATCCTGTGACAGTTTTGGTTGGATCCTGTGGGCATTCCAAGGCAGGGATCCTGTGACAGTTTTGGTAGGATCCTGTGACAGTTTTGGTGGGATCCTCTGACATTTTTGGTAGGATCCGGTGACAGTTTTGGAAGGATCCTGTGACATTTTTGGTAGGATCCTGTGGCAGGTTTGGAAGGATCCTGTGGCAGGTTTGGTGGGATCCTGTGACAGTTTTGGTTGGATCCTGTGACAGTTTTGGAGGGTTCCTGTGGGCATTCCAAGGCAGGGACTTCGTGACATTTTCAGAGGGATCCTATGACAGTTTTGGTAGGATCCTGTGACAGTTTTGGTGGGATCCTGTGACAGTTTTGGAAGGATCCTGTGACAGTTTTGGTGGGATCCTGTGGGCATTCCAAGGGGGAATCCTCTGACATCCCAAGGGCTCATCCCGAGCTGTTCCCCCGCCTCCCAAGGCCCCGCCGAGGGCTGTCCCCAGGCCGGGACTGGCCCGGCTCCAGCCCGGCTCAGCCATCCCGTCCTTCCAGCTCCCCTCCCCGGCTCCCGAGGCCGCTCCTCCCCGCGGGGCGGAGGAAGGGCCGGGGCCGCGTTTATTTGTGGGGGAGAAGGAAGGGGGAAACTGGCACCGGGCTCCGGCGCAGATGGGATTTCTGGGAAGAGGCGCTCTGGGGCTGGAACTGTCCCGATTCCCAACTGGAAGCATCCCACGGTGACCAAACTTCATTCGCCCCGCCGAGCCCGACCCGCCCGTGGCGCTGCGGAGGTGGCGCTGGGAGGGGAACAAGCGACACGGCCAGGGCTGTTTGGTGACACAGAGGTGTGTCCTTGTCCCCGCGCCGCCTGGGAGACTCCCAGGGTTTGGCTTTTGGCTCTCTCTGTTTTCCCCCAGCAGATTCCTTGGCTTTTCCCCCGTGGCTGCTCCCCGGGGCTGCTCCGGGCTTGGGGCGCTGATGAGGACGCGGTTGGGAAGCTGGGAATGAGCTGTGATTCACCGGGAAGCCGTTCCCGGGCACACCAGGGTGTGGTGGGCTGGAGGTGACACTAAATCACGGTTGTCACATCCGAGGACAGCGAGGGAAAGGCTGCGGTTCCCCCCGGGATATCTCAAGGGAATTTTCCAGAGGAAATCCTGGCAAAGGCTGCAAATCCTGAGCTTGACCCTGGGATTTGGGGAGCCCCGAGTGTGTTTTTTTAGACCTTTTTGCTTAGGACAAACCCGATTTGGGGGACCTTTGGCTCTTTTGTACCCAGAAATCGGTGAGGTGGGCACGTGCCCATTTTTTGGAGGGGCTGGAGCTGCCGTGCCATCCATGGGTGCCAGGCTTGGCTCCACCATGGCTCTTCCCAGGCGTTTGGGAATGCCTTTGGCTGCTCCACACATTTCCTGGCACCCACGCCGTGATCCTGGGCCACTCCCGGGGCCGTGGGATGTGCCACAGATGGGTTTGGGGCCGGAGAGCCACCGTGGCCAGCCCAGAGCCACCTGGAGCCAGCCTTGATCCCGTCCTCGGGAGCTGTTTGGTGCAAAGCCCTTGCACAACCGGCACGGTTGTGTCACCGCCGGTGACAGGCTGTTCCCAAGCCCAGCAAGGTGTGGGATCAGATCTAAAAAAGGAGAATTTCCCCATTCACACCCAGCCGGACGCAAGGGACGTGTGGCGCTGCACCAGCAAAACAATGGGGACGCTCGGCGAGGTGACGAGCTGCCCACGGTGACAAGTTCGCTGTGTCACCGGAGCACATCCCAGCCTTGGGACAGTGCCTGGGATCCATAAATCTCCTGGCAGGGCCTGGATGGTGCCGCTGGCACCTTCCCAGCCTCCCGCTCCGGCAGGTGTGGGGCTCCGAGGCGCCGGCTATGCCAGGAATGTGCCGAATGTGTCGGGGCTTGACTGCGGGAGGTCGGGGCGCGGGGTTGGGATGAATCACCGGAGGCCTGGCAGCGCTGCAGCTCCCGGGCTGGGGCAGAGCCAGCGCTGCCCAAAGCCCCGATCCAGAGCCTCCAAACAGCGCCGCGAAATGGGATCCCGTGGTGGCAGCAGCCACGTGGAAGCTGCCGCTGTCTCACGGCCCTGAGGTGCCGCGTTTGTGGCTTTGTTGGTTTTTTTTTGAGTGCGGGAGAGCCGGAGTGGAAAATTGGGGAGTTTATCCAAAAATCATCAAGAGGCTCCACAGGGAGCGGTGCAGCCTGGTGGACCTCAGGGTGGGGCTCACTCTGACCCCCATCCCGGTGGGCCAGAGAGGGAATTGCAGCTGCTGGGTTTGCAGAGCCTCAGGGATCACTGCTGGGAGCAGGGGGATGCTTCGCTTTGCCCCCCTGCACCCCCTGAGCGCTCCCAGTTTGGGGCGTTCAGAAGGAGTTTGTGGCTTTCCATCCCAGATGGGTGCGGGGAATGGGAATTCCCAAAGCTGCTCCCGTTCCACGGCATCTCACGGACACGAGGAGCCAAACCGAGCCCCACATCTGCAGGGCCTTATCAGCCGCCGCTCCTGCCTCGCTCCCCCGGGCGGTTTTGTGGCCGTTCGGTGGGATTTGACCGTGATTGAAACCATCCCTTGGCCGCCCCGGCTGCAGCCCGGGGGTGGTGCCGTGCAGATGTTTGTCCAAGGCTGTTTGTGATCATTCCAGCCCCGACGCCCCCGGCGCTGCAGCTGGGGCTGGACAAAGGCGAAATTCCCGCGGTGGCCGTGTCGGGAAGGTGGTGCCGGTGCTGTGAGTGCTCCGGGGACGTGGGACAGGGGTGAGGGACAGGGTGGAGATCCTCTGTGTGCTTGTGGGGACAAGCTGAGGGGGCCTGGCATGGGATGCTCCTGGGAGCTGGTGACAGAAGCACAGGGTCCCCAGGTGCCACCGCGCCGCGGGGCTGTGCAGGGACACTGCAGGGACGCCACTCGAGCGGCGGCGCAGCCCGAGGTTAATCATTCAACCCCTCGGCAGGTTGGGTAACGCGGCCAACGGCGCGGCGGGGGCGGGGGGAGGCGACAGGGACATCTGTCCGTCAGCTCCGCAGGGCTCAGGAGCGGGGACAGCGCTGTGCTCCTCCTCCTCCAGCCCCCTCTCCATGGGGATGCAGGCGCTGATCCCGATGGTCCCGTGGGGACCGCAGCGTGCGGGGGGCAGGGGGGGACAGGGACACTGTGACAGCGCCGTGTGGCGGCTGAGCGGGAGCCGAGCTGGCCCCCGGCACGGCTGAGGGAGCCAAGAGCCGCAGCTGGGTTGTAAACACGCCGGGATAAAGTTACAGCCATTGATGATCCTTGGAAAAGCTGCGGGGAAAGGGAGAGGGAGCTCCGAGAGCCCCGAGCTGCGGCCCCGGGGTGCGAGGAGCGGTCCCGGGGTGCGGGGAGCAGTCCCGGGGTGCGGGGAGCAGCCCCTGCCCCTCGGGACCAGCCTGAGCGTGGGGACAGGAGGTTCCAGCCTGGGACAATTTGAGCAGCTCGGGGACACGCGGGGCTGCTCCCAGCGCTCCTATCCCGGGGACAGGGGACAGGGGAGGGGTGACACGCAGCCAGGACGCTGCAGGAGCAGCCGCGGGTCCATGGGGGTGCGGAGCCCCTTGGAAACCCTTTTTTCCTGCCGGGCCGCTCGTCCTGCGGTGACTTTGCCGTGTCACGGTGCCATTAAAGGAGAGCAAGGGATGGCTCCCGGCGCTCCGCCCGGAGCCGAGGGGGTTAAGCTGGCGGCAGCTGCGGCGGCTGTTAATGATTGATACCAATGACGGTCTCCATGGGCTTGGAAGGGAAATCATCCGCCCCGGCCGGCTGCGGGAGAGCCACCGGCTCGGCGAGTGGCGCAGCGGGCGGAGGGGACGCGCGGTGGCACCGGTGAGTGTGAGCGCGTGTGTCTCTGTGTGTGCTTGTGCAGCCTTGTCACAGAGCCCGGACGTGTCACACGGACCCTGGACGTGTCACACAGAGCCTGGATGTGTCACACAGAGCACGCAGAGCCGGGCCATGGCACTCGTGGGCCATTGTCTGCGGCCAGTGGCACCTCGAGCAGCGGGTGGCCCGAGGGTGGTGACAAGAAGAGGTGGCAGGAGCAGCACGCCAGGCACGGTCCCGTCAGCACCTGGGTGTGATTATGGAGCCCACGGCTCGGGCAGGTGCTGGGGATTTGTCCCAGCAGGATTTTCCCTGCTCCGTAATCCCCTGAGCTGACCCGGCCGGGGAGGGGTTGGGGCCGCGCTCCTTTGATGCCGGGGATTGCTCGGGGCAGGAATTCCCGGCCGTGGAAGCGGCTTCCTAAAGAGCTTAGGGAGAGTTCCAGCCCTCCAGGGGTGGGTGGAGGATGAGGTGGGAATGGTGGCACTGGGTGGGGATGGTGGCACTGGGTGGGGATGGTGGCACTGGGTGGGAATGGTGGCTCCAGGTGGGAATGGTGACACTGGCTGGGAATGGTGGCTCCAGGTGGGAATGGTGACACTGGGTGGGGATGGTGGCTCCAGGTGGGAATGGTGGCACTGGGTGGGAATGGTGGCTCCAGGTGGGAATGGTGACACTGGCTGGGAATGGTGGCTCCAAAGTAGGAATTGTGGCACTGGGTGGGAATGATGGCACTGGGTGGGGATGGTGGTTCCGAGTGGGAATGGTGGCACTTGGCTGGGAATGGTGACTCCGAATGGGGTTGGTGGCTCCATGTGGGAATGGTGGCTTCATGAGGGAATGGTGACACTGGGTGGGGATGGTGGCTCTGGGTAGGAATAGTGGCTCTGCAATCCTGGTGATCCCATGCACAAGGAACTGGGTCTTTATCCCCACCAGGGGACAATGGAGTGACATCAGAGCTGCCAGGACACGGACTGTCACCCGCTCTGCCGTGATCCAGGGCTGTCACCCTCCCCAAATGTCCCCCCGTGGGATCAGGACGCTGCTCCCACTCCTGCTCCAAACCCCGGCAGCAGCAGCGGCGCTTTTTGGCCGGCAGCCCCGTGGGCCGTGCCTGGGACGGAGCCGGGGTTTCCAGGGAGATAAAACACAAACTCCCGGTGCTTTTTTTGTGCTTTTTGTGCTTCTCCCCGACCCCAGCTGGCGCGGCAGCGGGGGACTCGCCCTCCCCGCCGCCGCCGGCCACGCTGGTTGCCAGCAGCCGCTTTGTTCTCTGGAAATCCCCGGCCTTCCCCCGCTCCCGGCCCTCCATCCCCCCGGGAGCTTCTCCCGCTGTCCCTCCCAGCGCCCCCCAACCCCGGGATGTCCCCGAGTGACGCTGCTGATGTCGCACACGGCCCGTGGGTGCGCGGGAGCTGTCGGCCGCCCTTCCCGAGGACTTTGCCCGGCTGGGCAAGGCTGGCACCGCTGCCCAGGGCATCCAGCTCGGCCTCCTCCCCCGCCTTCCCTCCCTGAGCGCTCCCACGGGAATCGCGGCATGAGGGGGAGCTGGTGGCCAGCGTGTCCTGCAGGAGAGGGTGGCCCTGGGATGGTTTCTGGGGTCTGGGTGTCCCTGGGATGGTTTTTGGGGTCTGGGTGGCACTGGGATGGTTTTTGGGGCCTGGGACATCCTGGGCTGGTGTTGGGGTCTAGGTAGCCCTGGTTTTTGGGGTCTGGGTGGCCCTGGGATGGTATTTGGGTCCTGGGAGGTCCTGGGCTGGTGTTTAGGGCCTGGGGTGCCTTGGTTGGCATTGGGGTCTAGGTAGCCCTGGGCTGATGTTTGGGGTCTGGGTGGCCATGGGATGGTTTCTGGGGTGTAGTTGGTCCTAGGATGTTTTTTGGGGTCTGGATGGCCCTGGGATGTTTTTTGGGGTCTGGATGGCCCTGGGATGGTGTTTGGGGTGTGGGGGATTCCCAGCCCCCATGCCCAGGTGACTCCACTCAAAGCCTCGAGGTGATTTGGAAATGGCTCCAAGAGCAGCCAGGGGAGGAGGTGACATTGGGGACATGGCTGGATGGGCCATGGCTGCTGCTGCCGCCTTTCCTGCCCTCTCCCAGGGCTGCCATGGAATTCCTACAACTCCAGCAGGCCGAGGTCTCGCTGGCCAGGGCAGGAGCTGGGATGGGCCCATGTGGAGATGGAGAATTTAATTCCATTTATTTTTTCAATCCCTATGGTCCATGCAGGATGGACCAGAGTGCAGAGAATCCCTGGGGTTTTGTGCCTTACAATCTGGGGGTTTTTTGTGCCCCCTGGTTTTTTGTGCCTTAAAATCCATTTTTTCCCACCCTGGGCTCCTCTGCAGAGCGGGGCTCAGCAGTTTGTCCTTGCTCCCCTGAGGGTGGATTGTCCCTCACGGGGACCGTGGGTGACAGGGTGACCCCGAGTGCCCTCCCCTGGGTGCTGAGTGCTGCAGTTCTTGGGGAGAACAGAGAAGGGGATGGCCAAGGGCTGCAGCAGGAGGAGAGGGAAGGGAAGGTTTGGGAAGGTTTGGGAAGGGAAGGTTTGGGAAGGTTTGGGAAGGTTTGGGAAGGGAAGGTTTGGGAAGGTTTGGGAAGGTTTGGGAAGGTTTGGGAAGGTTTGGGAAGGTTTGGGAAGGTTTGGGAAGGTTTGGGAAGGGAAGGGAAGGGAAGGGAAGGGAAGGGAAGGGAAGGGAAGGGAAGGTTTGGGAAGGGAAGGGAAGGGAAGGGAAGGGAAGGGAAGGGAAGGGAAGGGAAGGTTTGGGAAGGGAAGGGAAGGTTTGGGAAGGGAAGGGAAGGTTTGGGAAGGGAAGGGAAGGGAAGGGAAGGGAAGGGAAGGGAAGGGAAGGTTTGGGAAGGGAAGGGAAGGTTTGGGAAGGGAAGGGAAGGTTTGGGAAGGGAAGGGAAGGTTTGGGAAGGGAAGGTTTGGGAAGGGAAGGTTTGGGAAGGTTTGGGAAGGTTTGGGAAGGTTTGGGAAGGTTTGGGAAGGTTTGGGAAGGTTTGGGAAGGTTTGGGAAGGTTTGGGAAGGGAAGGGAAGGTTTGGGAAGGTTTGGGAAGGGAAGGGAAGGTTTGGGAAGGGAAGGGAAGGGAAGGGAAGGGAAGGGAAGGGAAGGGAAGGGAAGGGAAGGGAAGGGAAGGGAAGGGAAGGGAAGGGAAGGGAAGGGAAGGGAAGGGAAGGGAAGGGAAGGGAAGGGAAGGGAAGGGAAGGGAAGGGAAGGGAAGGGAAGGGAAGGGAAGGGAAGGGAAGGGAAGGGAAGGGAAGAAACGTGTCGGGTGTGTTTGGCTGGGGGCCATGTGAGCCCCATTGTGGGAAAACAGATCCTGGATCAGCCTTGGCTGTGCCATGTCCCTGCCCACCCCAGGACACTGCTGACAGTGACAGAGCCCAGCTGGTGCCACAGCCACGGTGCCAGCTCTGGGCTGGCAATCCGGCCTGGACCTGGCTCAAAGCCCCCCAGCCTGGCACAGCGCCAGTGACACCGAGCTGGGCTGGCAGAGGGTGACACCCCAACACAGAGCCTCCTGTGGCTCCCTGTCCAGATTGCTGTCCCCAAAGTGTCCCCACAGCCTCCCCTGGCAGGTGCCATCCTGCCGTGGTGGCAGCGCCACCGGGCAAGCTCTGGCATTGTCACCAAGGAGGGCTGGCACACGCCCGCAGCCGTTGGGGGACCTTGTCCCCGGATCCTTGGCTGGTGGTGATGGAGGAGTGGGTGAGTCACTGTGGTGGGGACAGGGGACAGGCAGCACTGGGGCGTTTGCCACTGGTTCAGACCCTGGCATGAGGCTGGTGCTGCCCGTGGGTGGTGTGGTGGCCGTTTGGCCAGGGATGTGTGTCACCCTGTGTGCCAGGTGCCCTAAAGAGGTCGGTTTGGGTTTGGGTCTGGCTTAGTTTGGGTTTGTTTGGTTTGGATTCAGTTTGGATTTGGTTCACTTTGAGTTTGGGTTTGGATTTGGTTTGGGTTTGGTTTAGTCTGGATTTGGTTTGGTCTGGATTTGGTTTAGTTTGGATTTGTTTCAGGTTTGGTTTGGGTTTGGTTTAGTCTGGATTTGGTTTGGGTTGGGATTTGGTTTAGGTCTGGATTTGCTTCGGTCTGGATTTACTTCAGTTTGGATTTGGTTTGGTCTGGATCTGGTTTGGATTTGGATTTGGTTGAGTTTGGGTTTGTTCTGGATTTGGTTTAGGTTTGGATTTGGTTCTGTTTGGATCTGGTTTGGGTCTGGATCTAGTTTGGGTCTAGATTTGTTTCGGTCTGGATTGGGTTCAGTTTGGATTTAGCTCAGTCTGGATTTGGTTCAGTTTGTGTTTAGTTCAGTTTGTGTTTTTAGTTCAGTTCAGTTCGTGTTCAGTTCAGTTTTTGTTTCTTTAGTTTGGATTCAGTTCCGTCGGTGCCGCAGCGTTGGCACATTCTGGGATGGGCTGGGACCACTGGTGCCACCCCCGGGCTGGTCACTGGCGCTGAGCTCACCCCAGAGGGGCACAATTCGGATTTTTGGGAGGAAGTTGCGGTGCTGGGCCGTGTCCCACGGTGCTGCCGGGATTTTCGGGAGCAGGAGGGAGCCCAGCGGCCTCCCCGCGCTGCGTTTCCTTCTTTGGAGCTTTCCTGGCCGTGTCAGCGCCATCCCTTCCCTCCCTCCTGCCCAAGGATTTTCCTGCCCGCCCTGAGGGCTTTACATTCCCTTCCCAAACTCCCGGCGGAGCGTGGCTCACCCCAAATCCCGCTCTTGCCCCTTCCCAAGGGCTCCCCGGGGTTTTCTGGGGGTGCTGATGCCCTGCGGGGTCTGTCCCCCCCCGTTTGGTGCTTGTGCCCATCCTGATCCCCGGAATTTCCTCTCGGTGTCCCCTGGGGAAGGAACAGCCGCGGGGAGAAGGGGGACACACCCAGGGATGCTTTGGGGACACCCGGGGATGCTTTGGGGACACAAGCAGGGGGAAGGGACGCAGCCACTGAATCCAGGGCAGCGACAGAGCTCAGCTCAGCGCGGCTGCTTCCCTCGCTGTGACACCCGCCCTTCCCGCTGCCCTGCCGGGCTGGGGGGGTCGGGAGCCCCTCACCAGCCCCTCTGAGCCCCCTGAACCCCACCGAGCTGCCCGTGTCGCCCTTCCCCTGCCACCAGCAGCTCCCCGGCTCCGCACCTGGGCTGGGGGAGGCGGCTGTGCCGCGCTGCCCTTCGCCTCTCCTCTGCGGGGACGCGAGCGGGAGCTGTTTGTCCCCGCTGTCGCCTTCCTCGCCGCCTGCCGCACACCGGGGCGGCCCAACCCCGCCGCTACCGGAGCCCCCCGGAGCCCCCTCGGAGCCCCCCGAGCTCCGCCACCGCCGCCAGCGGCGCCGCCGATGCCACCGGCGCGGGGCGCGGGCGACTGGCACGGCTGGCAGAGCACGGGCAGAGCCCTCGCCCACCGCCCGCGTCCCCCTGCCCCGCGGGGCCGCCCCGGTGGCCCCGCTGTCCCCTGGCAGCGCGGTGGTGGCAGCGGGCACCCGGAGCGGTGCCATGCCGGGAGCCGGGAGCGGGCGCTGAGCCGGGCGGGCACCCGGGACCATGCTGAAGTTCCGGGCGGACCGGAGGGTGAGGTAGGAGCCCGCAGGGGTCTGGGGGGGCCCGGGGGGACCCGCGGGGAGCCGGCGGGGCGGGACCCCCGGCCCGGGCAGTGGATCCGGGCAGTGGCTGCTGCATTGCAGTGCTGGGAGGCGATGGGCACTGGCGAGGTTCTGGAGCGGGGGCAGCCCCGGGAGCGGCCGCCGGGCGCTGCTTTCCGGAGCTTTCGGCTCCTCCCGGGGGCTGGGGGCGCGGGCAGCTTTGGGGTGGGGGGAGGCAGCTCGGTGGGTGCCAGGAGGAGCCGAGGGGGATGCGAAATGGGGGTGCCCTGCCCGCAGGGAGAGTTCAGGGACCTGCAGGAATGGGGGGGGACACCCAGCGTGGGGTCCAGGGTGGTGGGCAGGGATGGGTGCACCCCCAGCATGGGGTCCAGACGGGCTGGTGGGTGCTGGCAGCGCCCACTTGCCACGCCTGGCACTTTCGGGGTGCTGCTCTCTCAGCATTGCGCCCTCCCCGCGCGGCAGCGTCACTGCGGGGATGGGACCTGTCCCAATTCCCGGGATTTGAACCCCTCCGAAGGCACCGCCGGGGGCAAAACCGCGCCGGGAGCAGCTCCAGCCCTAGGGCAGAACTGCCAGAGCGAGGGCCGGGCACTGAGGGCTGCTCTGGTCAGACCAGGAGGGCACTGGGGGGGTCTGGAGAGCGACCCCCCCCCAAATTTGGGGTGCACGCACACCCCCCGGGTTTTTAAGGTGCCCCCAGAGAGGGATCAGGACCCTGACAGGGGGTGGGGGCTGCGAGGGGCAGCAGCTCAGCAGCAGCAGCACTTTTTGGGGTGTCAGTGGTGAATGGCTCCAGAGCTGGCATGGCATGGCATGGTCTTGGCAGTGGCGTTTTTTTTGCTCAAACTTCCCCCATTTTGCTGACTGGCAGGAGGAGTTGGTGGCATGCTGGGGCTGCTGGCACAGGGGTGGTACCGTGTCCCAGTGCCCGGAGGCTTTGGGAAGGAGAGGATGGGATCCGGTGTGGAATTCCTGGGATGGAGCCCTGGACCTCATCCTTTCCCCCTGGGCACCCCGGGAAGCAGCGTGGGAGGGGGGTCTGGGGTGCCTGGCAGTGCCAGCTCTGTGGGACAGGGCAGGGATGTGGCACAAGGTGCCAGCTGAGCCTGGGACAGCCCTGTGACACTGCCAGGATCCCTTCAGCTGCACCCAGTGCCAGGGAGGCAGGACAGCTTCTCTTGGGGTCTGAGGGGTCCTGGGGTGGTGTTTGGGGTCTGAGGGGTCCTGGGGTGGTGTTTGGGGCCCAGCCCCCATGCCCAGGTGACCCCACTCAAAGCCTCGAGGTGCTTTGGAAATGGCTCCGAGAGCAGCCAGGGGAGGAGGTGACATTGGGGACACGTCTGCAGGCACAGCCCTGGATGGGCCATGGCTGCTGCTGCTGCTGCAGCGACTTGTGAGTGTGGCCAGTGGTGACAGCTGGGATGTGACAGCAGCAGGAGGGGTGGCTCGGCCACCACAGCCCTGATTTTGGCACTTGAATGGAATCTTTGAGTGCCCAGGGAAGGGAACAGAGCTGGGCAAGGGCTGGAGTGGCTGGGGGAGCTGGGAAAGGGGCTCGGCCTGGAGAAAAGGAGGCTCAGGGGGGACCCTCTGGCCCTCCCTGACAGGAGGGGGCAGCCAGGGGGGCTCGGGCTCTGCTCGCCACCCCTGGCAGTGTCCCATGCAGTGGATGTGGCACTTGGGGACAGCTTTGGTGCTGCTGGGTTAACGGCTGGGCTCGGTGATCTTGGAGGGCTTTCCAACAAAAACAATTCCGTGGTTCTGTGATGCTGTGAAGGATCCTAAGTCTGGGATTAGCGGGGTGCTCGGGGCAGGGCGGGGGATGCCAGCCCCGGTGCCAGCCCCGGCGTTGGCATGGAACCAACAGAGCAGCCAAATGTGGCACCAAAGGGACTTTGTGGGTGACACAGGGACTCTGTGAGGGACACGGGGACTTGGTGGGGGACATGGGGACTCCTAACACCCACCCCATTGCTGTCCCCACAGCCACAATGAAAGGCGGAACACCTTCCTGCACCCAGTGACGGGACAGGTCCCCGAGGACACCTCAAGGCTTGACTTGCCAAAGTAGGTCGGGTCCCAATCCCCTTGGGCTGGGGGAGCCAGGGAGGGCTGGGAATGCTCGGGGAGCCAGGGAGGGCTGGGCTGGGCTGGGCTGGGCTGGGGGAGCCAGAGAGGGCTGGGAATGCTGGGGGAGCCAGGGAGGGCTGGGAATGCTGGGGGAGCTAGGGAGGGCTGGGAATGCTGGGGGAGCCAGGGAGGGCTGGGAACGCTGGGGGAGCCAGGGAGGGCTGGGAACGCTGGGGGAGCCAGGGAGGGCTGGGAATGCTGGGGGAGCCAGGGAGGGCTGGGAATGCTGGGGGAGCCAGGGAGGGCTGGGAATGCTGGGGGAGCCAGGGAGGGCTGGGAACGCTGGGGGAGCCAGGGAGGGCTGGGAATTCTGGGGGAACCAGGGAGGGCTGGGAACGCTGGGGGAGCCAGGGAGGGCTGGGAACGCTGTGGGAAGGACCCCAGCGGGGTGCAGGAGCACAGACCCGCTGATTCCCCTCTCCCGTGTCACAGACACAGCTCGGACATGTCCAGCAAGGCGGGCAGCAAGCGGCCGGCCACCGTCCCCAGCGAGCCCCCCAACCACGCCATGGTGGCCGAGGTGCCCCCGGAGCGCCCCGGAGGCCGGGTGAGTGCCCGGGGTGGTGTGGCACGGCTGTCACCAGCTGGGACAGGGACTCAGGGAGCCCAGCCCAGGTGCTGAGCGTCTCCTCTCACCCCACGCAGGCTCCGCGCTCATCCCGCAAGGGCATCGCCTTCGGGAAGCGCTCCAACTCCATGAAGAGGAACCCCAACGCCGCTGTCACCAAGAGCGGGTGGCTCTACAAGCAGGTACCCCCCCGTGCCACCCCTCCTGGCCCCACAGAACCCCGAGAGCCCCCGGAACGCTCTGACCGCCCCTCTCCCGCAGGCCAGCTCGGGGGTGAAGCAGTGGAACAAGCGCTGGTTCGTGCTGGTGGATCGCTGCCTCTTCTACTACAAAGGTACGGCCACCCCCAGAGCCCGTGGCCACCCCCGGTGTGCCCCAGGGCCACCAGCACAAAGTCCCCGGCTCTTTCCCCGCTCCACCCTGTTTTTCCCGGTGTTTGCCACGCCCAGGGGTTAATCCCGAGTTTTCCCCGCCTCCCTGGCAGCTCCCGGGCTCGCATCAATAATTGAGGAGGTTGTTTGTGAGCCTGGCACAGCTGCGGGAGCAGCAACAGGCAGGGAGCCGATCCCACAGGTGGGACGGAGCCGGGGCACGGGGGAGGGGCCTTTGCCGGGGGTCCCTCCGTGGGTGTAACCCCAGGATTCGCCCCCTCCCAGACGAGAAGGAGGAGAACATCCTGGGCAGCATCCCCCTGCTCAGCTTCCGCGTGGCGGCCGTGCAGCCCTCGGACAACATCAGCAGGAAGCACACGTTCAAGGTCAGTGTCCCCCCCGGGGCTCGCAGGGGACAGCGTGGCACTGGCGTGGCACTGCGGTGGCACTGGTGATGCTGGCAGGGTCCCCGCTGCTCTGGTGGCTTTCTTGGTGACGGGGCATGGAGCACGCTGCGGTGACCCCCCCCGTGGGTTGGATCTGGGACACAGCAGTGTCCCCAAGGTCACCACCCCCTCTGCAGGGCCCCGCTGGGTGCTCCCACCCCTCTCCCTGCCCTGCTTTCCCCTCTCCACAGCGGCTGCTCCCGGAGCCAGGCTCGGAGCTGTCCCCAGTTCCAGCCCCGTTTGAGCCACTTGCCTGGCAAGTGTCACCAGCAAGGGGGGAGCTGCCACCCGTGCCAGCTGTGGGGCTGGAGAGGGGAGCAGGGAGAGGTGACAGCGGCTGCTGCTCCCCCACATCCATCCCTGGCAGGGTCTGAGCTTCCCTGGCGCTTTTTGGCACCTCTGGGCACCTTTGGCATCACCGGGCACCGTCCCCAGCCCAGCTGCTCGTGGTCACGGGTCACTGTGACACTCCCTTGTTGACCCCAGTGTGCCCTCCCCGTGTCCAGAGCCGGGGCTGGGCTCTCCACAGGGCCCTGCCGAGTTTTCCCAGCCTAAGGAAGGGATTTGTGGAGCTGCCCCACCTTAAACCTGAATTTAAGCTCAGCTGAGCGGGGTTTAGTGAGGAGGGATGGAAGAGGGTCTGCCCTGTGCCCGTGCCCACACTGGTGTCACCTTCTGTGACCTGGGGATGTCCAGGGAAGGGTCTGGAGAGTCCTGAGGGAGCTGGGAAGGGTCTGGAGAGTCCTGAGGGAGCTGGGAAGGGTCTGGAGAGTCCTGAGGGAGCTGGGAAGGGGCTCAGCCTGGAGCAAAGGAGGCTCAGGGGGAATTTCTGGCTCTGCACAACTCCCTGCCAGGAGGGGACAGCCGGGGGAATTTGGGATCTTCTCCCAGGAAACAGGGACAGGAGGAGAGGGAACGGCCTCAGGCTGTGCTGGGGAGGCTCAGGTTGGACATCAGCAGGAATTTCCTCATGGAAAGGGCTGGAAGGGGCTGCCCAGGGGGATTTGGAGTGGCCATCCCTGGAGGTGGCACCTGGAGGTGGCACTGAGTGCCCAGGGTGGGGATTGGGCACAGCTGGGACTCGATGATCCCACAGGGATTTTCCAGCCTCACTAATTCCATGATTCTGTGAAATCCCTGCTGCCTGGCACTGATGAGGGAAAACCTATCAAAGCTGCTGCCCACAGCCCGAGCTCAGCAGCTCCAGGGTTTGAGAGAGCAGTTTCTTCCAGGGAAGGGCAGAGGGGTTCCCACCCCACTCCCACTGACCCCATGTCTGTGTTTCCTCCTCCTCCTCCTCCTCCTCCCTCGGCGGGTGAGGATGCCAGGACAGGAGGGGTTTCTTGGTGCCACCACCACACCAGCACCCAGCCACCACCACCTAGGTAGTGTTCCACCTTCTCGTGTTTGTGGTGCATGCAGAGGCTGAGGGACCCCCGGGCTCGCTCTGCTCCCCGCTCCCGCTAATCCCAGGGATGGATCCCTTCAATTTCCCCTCTTCCTCCGCCTGCAGAGCTTCCAGAGCTGCATGGGGGGGCTCAGGAGGCGACCCCAGCTGGGCACGGTGGCTGCATGCTCTGGGGAGGCTGGAAACTCAAGGGAGGGGTTTAATCAGACTTAATTTTTCTTAATTTGTTTTAGTTCTTTTTTTTTTTTTTTAAGAGATTGAACCCTTGAAGTTCTTTCAGGAGGAGAACTCTGCTTCCTCCCTTTTCTTCCTCCTCGCTTTCCCCGGCTCCTTTCCACAGGGGGAAGGTGGAAGCTTCAGAAAGGCTCTCAAATAAAGGCTCCTTCCAGCACGTTCTGGGTGGAGAACGTGCACCAACATCTTGGACCAAAACCTTTTCCTCCCAAAATATTTCCTGGGCCGAGAAACCACCTTCCCCCTCACCCTGCATGGACGATGCTCCTCCGGTGCTGCCGCTCTTGCTGGGCCCCTTTGCCACCCCAACACTGGGGTGCTGCTCCTCTCGGAGGGTGGGGGCTAATCCCAAAAAATCCCTGGGATAGACTCCAGGGGGGATAAAACCCTGCCGTGAGGAGCCTGCAGAGCACGGAGGGGAAGGAGCACCCCCTGGAGCAGCGGGATGGGGTGCCAGGCTGGAAGCAGAGCTCTCACCCCCTGTCTGTGTCTCCCTCCCCGTTCTGTGCCCCCACAGGTGACGGTGTGCTGGGTGGAGGAGCTGCCGGCGGGTAACGGGCAGTCCCTGTCTCCCCAGGCCGAGCACGCCGGCATCCGCACCTACTTCTTCAGCGCCGAGAACACGGAGGAGCAGGAGTCCTGGATCCAGGCCATGGGCGAGGCCGCCCGCGTGCAGATCCCGCCGAGCCAGAGGTCAGTGCCACCGCACTGCCCAACCCTCCTGGGGACACGGTGCTGTCCTTGCCCAGTGCCACCGCACTGCCCGGCCCTCCTGGGGTGCTGTCCTTGCCCAGTGCCACTGCACTGCCTGGCTCTCCTGGGGACACGGTGCTGTCCTTGCCCAGTGCCACTGCACTGCCTGGCTCTCCTGGGGACACGGTGCTGTCCTTGCCCAGTGCCACTGCACTGCCTGGCTGTCCTGGGGACACGGTGCTGTCCTTGTTGTGCCACCACACTGCCCGGCCCTCCTGGGGTGCTGTCCTTGCCCAGTGCCACTGCACTGCCCGACCCTTCTGGGGACACGGTGCTGTCCTTGTGGCGCCACTGCACTGCCCGGCCCTCCTGGGGACACAGTGCTGTCCTTGCCCAGTGCCACTGCACTGCCCAGCCCTCCTGGGGACACGGTGCCCTCCATGCCTGTGGGGACATTTGGGGTGTAAGGGACACTCCGGAGAAGGGAGCTGGGGGAGTGGTGACCCCACAAGGCTGAGGGAGGGACAGAGCATCACCAACCACCCCAGGGGCACTGCCAGGCCTTGCTGACCCCTCTGTGGTGTCTCGGCACCCCCAGGCACGAGAAGCCGGACTCGGAGAACATCCCCCCCAGCAAACACCACCACCACCACCACTGCAACGCCGCGCACCGCGAGCACGCCAAGGCCGAGCCCGACACCAAGACCCGCGGGGAGGGCGACGGCCGCGGCTCGGAGAAGATGGAGCGGAAGCCGTCGGAGCGGGCGGACGGCAAGAAGGAGCCTCTGGCCAAAGCCAACGGCCTGGGCGGGCAGGAGCCGCCCTCGGAGCCGGGCAGTCCCTACCCCGAGGGGCCGCGGGGCCCGGCGAGCGCCGAGCGGCCGGCACAGCCCAACGGGTGGCCGTACCCCTCGCCCAGCCGGCCCGGCAGCACCGCCTTCCCCCCGGCGGGTGACGGCGAGAGCGGGGCCCAGCGCCGGGGCGTCACCCCCAGGTCCCACCCCGAGAAGGTGGCCCAGCGCAAGAGCTCCATGACGCAGCTGCAGCAGTGGGTGAACTCGCGCCGCGCCACCGCGCCCCCCGAGGAGCTGCGCAGGTGAGGGTGTGCCAGGATGCTCCTTTGATCCGGGGTTGGTCCCTCTGGGAATGATCTGTCCCTTCCCATCTGCTTTGTGGACTCCTGGGGGTTAGAAAATCTCATTCTGCTCTCCTTTTTTCTTTCTCTCTCCATGCCAGCTTGGAGCTGGGTGTGGGACATCCCAAAAAGGGGTGGGTTGTAGAGGGGGGTCCCTGGGAGGAGGGAAAAGCCACCACAGAGGCCTTTGGAGGAGGGCTACAAGGACAGGAGGCCACCAGAGGATCTCTGGGATGAGGGAGCCACCTCAGTGTCCCTGCAGGAGAGATATGAGGAGAGGAGGCCACCATGAGATCCCAGAGAGAAATTCCATGAGAGGAAGTTCCTGTGGCGTCCCTAGGATGAGAGATGCCAGGAGAGGAGGCCACCACAGGGTCCCTGGGAAGAGGAATGCCAGGACAGGAAGCCACCTTGGTGTCCCTGCAGAAGGGATACAAGGAGAGGAGATCACCATGAGACCCCAGAAAGGAAGGATTTCCCTGAGGGGAAGCTCCCACAGAGCCCCTGGCAGGAAGAAATTCCATGAGCCTGGAATCCCTGTCAGGACAAATGCCACCCATCCAGCATTCCTGCTGTCCATGCCCACCCCAGACATTGCCCACCACCAGCCCGACTCTCACCTCTCTCTCCCTCTCTCCAGCCCCTCCAGGTTTTACCCCGTGTCCCGCCGGGTGCCCGATTATTACTCGCCCTACTCGCCTCAGTACCCCGAGGAGTACCAGTACTACCCGCCGGGCGTGCGCCCCGACAGCATCTGCTCCATGCCCGCCTTCGACCGCGTCAGCCCCCCGTGGGCGCTGGAGGACAAACGCCACTCCTTCCGCAACGGGGGTCCCTTCCACCCTGCCTTCGGCCGCCAGGACGTCCCGCTGTGGCTGCCGGCGCCCGCCAGGCCACCGAGCTACCTGGACGAGGTGGACGCGGCCTCGGGCTCGCTGCGGAGGATGTCGCTGCAGCCGCGCTCGCGCTCGGTGCCGCGCTCGCCCAGCCAGGGCTCCTACGGCCGCGCCAGGGTTTACTCGCCCGTGCGCTCGCCCAGCGCCCGCTTCGAGCGGCTGCCGCCCCGCGGGGACGAGATTTACGCCGACCCCGCCACCTTCGTGATGCGCAGATCCATCAGCTCGCCCAAGGTGGGCGCCTGTGGGGCGGGGAGGTGGGGCTAGGGTGTGGCCGTGTCGCGGCTGTGTCCCCTCTGTGTGCAAAGCCTGGCCACAAAGTGACACCGAGCCCGTGGCTTGCGGCAGAGGGGGGGTTTGGGGTCTTTGTTGGTGTCCTGCAAAGGTTCCCTGGTTGTGTTTGTGGGATGGGATCTGTGGGATTGGATGGGACGGGACCCGTGGGATGGGAAGGGACCCATGGGATGGGATCCATGGGTTGTGATGGGATCCGTGGGATGGGATGGGATGGGATGGGATCCATGGGATGGGACCCATGGGATGGGATGGGATCTATGGGATGGGATCCATGGGTTGTGATGGGATCCGTGGGATGGGATCTATGGGAGGGGTTCCATGGATTGTGATGGGATCCTTGAGATAAGATCCATGGGATGGGATCCATGGGATATGGTGTTTTTAGAGGAAATGATGTGGAGTTTTTAGAGGAAAACCATGATTTTACCAGTGGTTTTGGAGGAAAACCTTGGAGGAAAACCCAGATTCTGCTAGGGGGTTTTGGGGGAAAATCCTGGATTTGCCAGTAGTTTTTGGAGGAAAGCTTTTAGGAGCCCAAGATGTGCTCCAAAGCAGGGAGCGCTGTCCCTGTCCCTCTCCTGCCCTGTCCTGTGCTTTCTCCTCCTGATTTTGGGGTGGGGGTCCCCTCTCTCCACAGTACGATTACCTGGGTGACAGGCGGCCCGTCCCGGCCGGGGTGTATCCGTACCACTTCCCGGCGTCCCCCACCATCCACGACAAAATGGTACGTACCTGCTGTCCCCTGGGGGGGACCCTGTGACGGGGGGCACAGGCCCCACCCCGGGGACGTGGGGCACTTTGGGGGGGTCCTCACTCAGGTGGCCAAGGAGGAACCAGCGCACTCCAGGGGCAGAGCTGGGCCTTTCATTGGTGCCTCTGCTCCCTCCCGGCCATTCCCGAAGGAATCCACGTGGGAAGGTCCCTCTGTAGCAGTGGGACACCCTCGGACCCCCGGGGTGGTCCCTGGCTGAGTCCACAACTCCCCAAAACCTCTCCTGCTCTGCTTCCTCACATCTGGCCACAGCTGCTTTGTTCTCCTGCCTCGTGTCCCCTCCCAGCGCTGGGGGGTGACACCGGGAGGTCCCCACAGATCCCAAAACCCTGGGATGGGACTGCCAGAGGAGGGAGAAGCCTGAATTTCACCACAGCCCACCCATGCTGCCCATCCATCCCCGCAGCCGGAGGCAGGGTCTCCCTAGAAATAAAAAGATAAATAAGAAATCAGCTGCCCAAGGGTCTGCAGGGCACATTCCCAGCAGCATTCCCGGCAGCATTCCCGGCCCGGGGGCCATTCCATAGGCTCCCCCCTAACCGCTTTGCTTCTTCTTTTATGTGTTTTGCTGCTCGTTTCTTGCCTGCTGGCTCCTGGTAGGATGAACTTTTAGACCTTCAGTTGCAAAGAAACCTAGAATATTTGGACCAGCAGGTAGGCGGAGCTGGCTGCCAGCCTCACCTCACCGGCTGCTTCTCGTCCCCTCCCGTGTGCCCCGTGTCCCTGTCCCCTCCTGCCATCCATCCTCACCCAGCAGCACCAGCTGTCTTTTTGTTTTTTTAGTTTGGCTTCTTCCATCCTCCGCATCTGTAGGGCCGCTCATCGCTCAGCAGAAAAGTCACCCCCTGTGACAAAACCTCTGTGTGGCTTTTTGGGGGGAGTTTTGAGGGTTTTGGGGCACCTGGAATGCATTTATGGATGTTGTCCCAGAGCTCAGGGGGTGCAGCAGCTCTGGAACTCCCCAGGTTGGTGCTGGGCACCTGCACGGTGCCAGCGTGGCCGTGCTGTCCCCAAGGTGTCCCCCGTGCCAGGGGTGGCAGGTGACCAGTGGGGACTGTGGCCCTGGTGATGTGGTGGCCCCTCAGGGGTGAAAGGTTTTGGTGCAGGTGGGCACCAAAAGCCAGCAGCGCTCCGGTGGTTCTGGGGAGGTTTTTGGAGGAAAATCTTGGTTTTGCAAGTGGTTTTTGGAGGGAAACCCTGATTTTGAATGGGGATTTTGGAGGAAAACCTTGGAGGAAAAACTATGATTTTGAATGGAATTTTTGGAGCAGAATCCTGGAGGAAAACTGTGATTTTGACAGAGGTTTTGGAGGAAAATCCTGGATTTGCCAGCAGTGGTAGTTTTTGGAGGAAAACTATGGTTTTGCCAGTGGTTTCTGAAGGAAACCTTAATTTTGACAGGGTTTTTGGAGGAAAACCCTGATTTTGCCAGGTTTTTTTGAGGGAAAACCCTGGAAGAAAAACCATGATTTGGTGTGGTGTTTTTGGAGGAAAACCCTGATTTTGCCAGCGATTTTTGGAGGAAAACTACACTGACTCCATCCCAGGAGCGTGGGGAGGGGTATCCAGCCAGGAGAGCCCCCAGTGATGCATCCATGCAGCGTCTGAAGCCTCAGGCATGCACAGGAGCTGCAGCCAGGCTGGCACGGAGGGAGCTGCTCCCGGCACGATCCCATTTGGCTGCAATTCTCCCGTGGCCGGGATCTGTGTCCGCCTTGGAGCGGGGCCAGGAGCTCCCGCTGCAATAAAAGCTCCCCGCGCTGCCTCGCGGCCGCCGGCAGCGCCGCAGCCTCTCCGCGGCTCTTTAAAACGCTCCCTAAAAAGGTTCGGCGTCTCCTCCTCCTCCTCTGGCAGCGGCCTCTGGAGAGGTTAATTCGGAGTGACGCTGTCAGGGGCCTCTTTTCAAACATCCTCCTGCTCTGTTTGCTCTCTCCTTCCTCGCCCACGGCTCCCCCGGCTGCAGCTCCAGCCCCAGCAGGGTTTGGGCCCCGCGTTGGTGACAAAGTGTTGTCACCTTTGGGATTTCAGCTGTCCCAGGGCTTCCCTGGAATGTCCTGCTGGGGCTGGGGGCTCTGGGATGAGCTCCAGGGCTGGTGACTTGAGTGGCTTTGTCACCTGGCACGCAGGGAGCTCGGCCACCACTGGCTGTGCAGCGCTGCTTGGGGACAGTCCTGTCCCTGTGGAGTGGCACAGACTGTGCCTGGCAGCAGGGATGTGCCATTCCTGGTGCCACCTGGAAAAGGGGACGCTGCTGTCCCCAACCCTAGCTGTCAGTCACCTCCTCAGCACCCCTGGCTGTGCACAGAGCAGCGGGGCAGTGCCAGTGCCTGTCCGTGTGTCTGTCTGTGTGCCGGGCCACGCCGCTGCCGTCCCTGTCCGAGCTCGTGTCCGTCTGTGCCATCTGCTCCGAGCTGGCTCTGTTTTATTCATGTTTCCCCCCCAAAAAAGCGCACTAAAAGGAGCAACAGCAACACGAGGCCACAGCTGGAGCCCTGGGCCATCTCAGGAGGTGGCATTTTGCATCCTGAGGGCTCCTGGACCAGTGTCCCCGCTGACCCGTGCCCTTTCCTTCCCTGTGTGCCGCAGATGAGCGAGAGTGAGACCCTCATCACTATGGTGAACAGGATGGTGGAGACCTCCTCCCCTAGGGCCCAGCTCTACATGCAAGTAAGGCTCCGGCCACCAGGCCCCGCATGGCTCGTGCCTGGCGGCCGTGCTGGCCACCCCCGCGCCACCCGGGGTCACCTCCTGCCACCTGGGGTCACCTCCTGCCATCGCCACTCACGCAGCAGCCGCGGCATCCGGCACATCCCGCTCTCGCTCTCGGGGGAGGCGCTGCTCCATCCCAGGCTTTGCTAATCCATCCATGAGCCATTCCAAGCCGGCAAATCCTCGTGCTGGCAGCGCGAGGTGGGCACCGAGCTGCCCCTGGGGACCCTTGGGCACGGAGATGCCCTTGGGGACCCTTGGGGACTGAGATGCCCCGGGGGACTCTTGAGGTCGGAGCCACCCTGGGGATATTTGGGGACAGAGCTTTCCCAAGGACCCTTGGACAGAGCCATCCCCGGGGGACACTTGGGGCAGAGCCAGCCCCGGGGACTCGTGGAGCTGTCCCGGGGTTTCTTGGGGACGGAGCCACCCCAGGGACTCTCGGACAGAGCCACCCCCGGGGACCCCCGGGCACGCAGGGCTTGGCTCGTCCTTGTTTCTCAAGGAGAAGTTGCGGGGTGACAGGAATGCAGCTCTTAAACCAACGGAATAATTCCTGAAACAGGGACAGGGAACGGCCTTTCCCCTCCACTGGAGGTTCCTGTCCCCAGCACTGGGACATCCCTGCAGTGTCACCTGGCTTGAGCCCCTCCGGTGCCACCCACCGCGGGTTGTGCTGCCCTGGGCACTTCCTGGATGAGATTTTCCAACAAAAACGGCGCCTGTTTGCATCTGCTGCCAGCAGGGATGTGCCGGAGGGTGAATCCGGAGCTCCCGGGATGCTTCTCCGGCTGGCCGGGCTCCCTGCCCGGAGGCCGCTTCATCCCGATCCGGCCGGCTCTGCCTCCAGCCCCGCGGGCATTTCCCAGATCCGGATCCATTTGCATCATCCCGGAGCTTTCAATGGCTCCAAAGCGCCCTCTCTGCTTTCTAGCAATAACCATCCCCTCCTGCCTATCTGCTGCCTTTCATCTCCGGCTCCGCGAGGCAGCTAATTGCCGAAGGTCCCATTAGTAATTGAGATTTCCAGGAAAGGAAAATGACTCACGGAGGAGCCGGGCGGGGGTAAACAGGCCCTGCTGCTGCTTTATCGGTGCTCCCACTCCGCCGAGGTGGAATTACAGCTCAATCTCGCTGCCTTTGTTTTCCCCGCCGCTGGAATGGTGGCGGTTAATGATTCACCAGGCAGCTCCTCCAGCTCCGCACGCGGAGCTTTTCCCCGCATCGTTCCCGCTGGGAATGGGCAGGGAGAGGTTGTGGCTTCATCCCAGTGACTCCCGACTGATGGGGAACATCCAGTGCCTCCTTTTCCCGGCTCGCAGGGAGGGCAGAGGGGGCTGGGAGCTGCCTCCCCTTCCCTGGGCGTCCCGCGGAGAGCCGCGCTCACCCCGCGCTCTGCTTGCAGGTGACGCCGTTCCCGGAGCCCTACAGGGACACCCTGCACCCCTACAAGATCAGCGAGCAGGACACTGATGTAAGAGCCAGTCCTGTCCCCTCTCTGTGTCCCCTGTCCCCGCAGGCCTGTCACGTTGTGCCCCTCAAGGATCAATCCTCCCTTGAGTTTTGGTCTTGCCCCATCTCCCAGTTGGTCCCATGTCACCCCAAAGTCCCTGTAATGACAGCAGGAGTTTGGAAACCTCCCCAGTGCCATAAATCCCATAAATCCCATCAGTCCTGGCTGCCTCCCAGTGGGATTCTCACCCTCTCCCCCCTTTTTTTCCCCCCTGGCACAGAAGCTGCTGGGGAAGCTCTGCGAGCAGAACAAGGTGCTGCGGGAGCAGGAGAGGCTGGTGCAGCAGCTCCGCGCTGAGAAGGTACCTGGTGGCACCTCAGGTGGCCACATGGGGACCTGGTGGTGGCACCTGCGTGGTGAGGAAGTGATGTCAGCATGGGAGGGCTTGGGTTGAACCTGGACATCCAGGTGTGAGTGTCCCCTGCCACCTTTAACTTGGACACTCAGGTGTGTGTGTCCCCTGTCACCCTAAACCTGGACATCCAGGTGTGAGTGTCCCCTGTCACCTTTAACTTGGACACTCTGGTGTGTGTGTCCCCTGCACCCCTGAACCTGTATATTCAGGTGTTTGTGTGTCCCCTGTCACCCTAAACCTGGACATCCAGGTGTGAGTGTCCCCTGCCACCTTTAACTTGGACATCCAGGTGTGTGTGTCCCCTGTCACCTTTAACTTGGACACTCAGGTGTGTGTGTCCCCTGTCACCCTAAACCTGGACATCCAGGTGGGAGTGTCCCCTGCCACCTTTAACTTGGACATCCAGATGTGTGTGTTCCCTGTCACCTTTAACTTGGACACTCAGGTGTGTGTGTCCCCTGCCACCTTTAACTTGGACATCCAGATGTGTGTGTCCCCTGTCACCTTTAACTTTGACACTCAGGTGTGTGTGTCCCCTGTCACCCTGAACCTGGACATCCAGGTGTGTCTGTGTCCCCTGCCACCCTTGAACCAGGTCAGAGTGTCCCCTGCCAGCCCTGGCTTGAAGGAACATTAAAAACCTCTCATCCCACCCCTGGGCCACTATCCCAGGTTCTCCAGCCTGGCTTTGGACGCTTCCAGGGATGTGGCAGCCACAGCTTGGGGACATTTCTGAGCTGGGGGCAGCTCCTGGTGTGCTATTGAGCAGCCAGGACCTCATGGCTCCGCCTGTCCCCACAGGAGAGCCTGGAGAGTGCCCTGATGGGGACACACCAGGAGCTGGAGATGTTTGGCAGCCAGCCCGCCTACCCGGAGAAGCTGCTGCACAAGAAGGAATCGCTGCAGAACCAGCTCATCAACATCCGCGTGGAGCTGTCCCAGGCCAGCACGGTACCCGGCGGGATTCAGGTCCCTTTTGTCCCTTTTGTCCCTTCTCTGGCAGGGAATTCCCCTTGGCTGCCTGGGGACCAAAGTCCCTCACTGGGGACAAAGTGAATTTGGCACCCCCCAGGTGCCGCCTCAGGTCCTGGTTCTGTCTCTGCTGTGCCCCGGCCACCTCAGAGCTTGTCCCCTCAGCTGCCACCCCCTCCCCAGCTCGGGGGGCTGCGCTGGGTGCCCAAGACCCCCCTGATCCCCCCCCGTCCCCTCAGGCCCTGGCAAACAGCACGGCCGAGTACGAGAGCCTGGAGAGCGAGGTGTCCACCCTGCACGATGACCTCTGGGAGCAGCTGAACCTGGACATCCAGGTGAGAGGGTCACCTGTCACCCCTGAACCTGGACACCCAGGTGGGAGGGTCACCTGTCACTCCTGTACCTGGACATCCAGGTGGGAGGGTCACCTGTCACCCCTGAACCTGGACACCCAAGTGGGAGGGTCACCTGTCACTCCTGTACCTGGACATCCAGGTGGGAGGGTCACCTGTCACCCCTGATCCTGGACATCCAAGTGGGAGGGTCACCTGTCACCCCTGATCCTGGACACCCAGGTGGGAGGGTCACCTGTCACCCCTGATCCTGGACATCCAGGTGAGAGGGTCACCTGTCACCCCTGAACCTGGACATCCAGGTGGGAGGGTCACCTGTCACCCCTGTACCTGGACATCCAGGTGGGAGGGTCACCTGTCACCCTGAACCTGGACATCCAGGTGTGAGTGTACCCTGCCACCCCAACATGGACACCCATGTCCCCTGCCCCCCCTGGGGTCCCCATGAAGATGAAACCCCCCCGTCCCTCCCCACGGGTTCTCCATGCCCAGCCCTCACGTCCAGCTTTGGCCCCTGTGCCCACCTGGGTGCCATCCAGGGGGGCAGCCCAGCGTCCCCGCAGCCCTGGTGGGTTCCGGGCAGCAGATCCAGGGATTCCAGCAGGACAAAACCCTGGCTGTGGCAGTTCAGCCCCGGTCAGCTCCTGGGGCTGGGTCTGGGGCCAGGCTCTGCCCGGTTTGGGGGTGGCACCGGTGCCCCCGGGAGCCCTCCGAGCGCTGCCTCTCCCCCGTCCAGAACGAGATGCTCAACCGGCAGATCCAGAGGGAGATCTGGCGGATCCAGGACGTGATGGAGGGGCTGAGGAAGAACAACCCCTCCCGAGGCACCGACACGGCCAAGCACAGAGGTGAGGGGGGCTGGCCCTGCGGGGGGTGTCCCCGATGGGCTCCTGCTCAATTATTATCTTATAATTATCTTTAATTATCTTTAATTATCTCGTTCCTCTGCAGTGGCCCTGGGCCCCTCGGGCACGTACAGCTCCAACAGCCCTGCCAGCCCCCTGAGCTCTGCCAGCCTTACCAGCCCCCTGAGCCCCTTCTCCCTCATCTCCGGCTCCCAGGGATCGCCCACCAAGCCCGGTCCTGGCGAGGTCAGTGACCCTGAGTGTCCCCTCTTTGTCACCAGAGGGGATGGTGGCCTGCTGGGCACGGGCACAGAGCTGCCTCCCCTCGTGGCTCTGCCTGGGGGCACTGTTTTGGTGACATGGATGGGTGCTGGTGTCACCTGTGACTTTGGGGTCCGTGGTCCTTGCAGGGCTGTGTGTCTGGAGGGATGGGGGCAGCTCCTGGTGCCACCACGGCCGCTCTGAGTGCCCTCACCCAGGGCTGGTGCCACCTTCACGCACAGCACATTCATTTAGGGCAGAATCTGGGGACTCCCCAACCCCTCCTGGCTGCACAGAGGTGACACCAGCGCCCCCAAGAGCTGCCAAGAACCCTTCACTCGGACAGCCCCAAGCCCTGCCTGGCCTTGGGGACAAGCAGCAGGATGTGTCACTCGGAGAGGGACCCTCCCAGAGCCACTCCCTCTCCTCCATCCCTTCCTCCAGGACGCTCCCGCCGTGTTTCTCTCTCTTTTCTAACTCTCTCTTCCTTCTCTGCTCTCACGCCTCCCGCTCTGCCCGCCCCAGGAACCGGGCCCGCCTCGACCTCCCCTCCCCAAGTCCTACGTGCCCCTGGAGTCTCCTCCGGCCGTTCCTCCGCTCCCCAGCGAGAGCCGCCTCTGGCCCTACCCCGCCTCCCCTTCCTGGCACCAAGGAGAGGCCAAGCGGGGACAGGTACCGAACCCTGCCGTCCCCTTCCTCCTCCTCCTCCTCCTCCTCCTCGTGGCAGGGAAGGCGCTGGGATGAGGCAGGAGCCGGAGCCGCCCGCCCCGAATCTGCAGGGACAGCGTGGAGGTGGCACTTGGCGTGGGGACAGCTCTGCGTCCTACCCCGCCACACCCCTGGTGTCCCCAGCAGGTCGCCACGCCCTGTGCGCGCTCAGGACATGGATTGTCCCCTCCTCCTCGTCCTCCTCCTCCTCCTGGGGAGGTTGTCCCTGGTTGTCCCCTCTGCTTTGCTCTGCCTCTCTCACTGTCCTTGTCGCCGAGCCCCCAGCTCCGGGGCAAAGGTGGATTTGGGAGCTCCTGGTGACACCTCGGCTGTGTGTGGGGACAGAGGTGACACGACTGTCCTCACAGCCAGGGGTGGGGATGTGTGACCGTGGAAAAGCAGTGGCTGTGCCGAGCTGGGGAGGGGCACGGTGCCAGCGCAGGTGGCACAGTGGTGGCTGTGTCATCCAGGGGTGTCAGGGTGAATTGAGGGGACACACTGGGCTGCTGGGCCTGTTGTCACACCCCTCTGTCACCCCAGCAGTTCTCATGGGGTGCAAGAGGGGAAGGACCCCAAAAATGTCCCTTTGCTGGCTCTCCTGCCCCTGTGTGACCCCACGGGCACGGGGAGCCCAGCACAGAGCCAGGATGTCCCTGTCCCCAGCTCCTGGAGGCTGGGGAGGGATTGTCACCCTGTCCTTCATTGTGGGGACAGCGGTGGGTGCCCAGCCCTGACAGGATGGGACACAGCAGGGACAGGAGCAGAGCCCCCTCAGCTCCTCTCCCCACAATTTCGGGGTGCTCTGGTCCCACCTGGCCACTGTCCGTGTGTCCATGGAGCATGACAATGGTCTGGCTGTCACCAGAAGAGCAGCTGGAGTGACAATGCTGTCTGTGTGTCCCTGGTCTGTCACCCCAAGAGCAGCAGGTGTCCCCTGTCCATGTGTCCATGGTCTGTCTGTCTCCCCAAGAGCAGTGGGTGTCCCCTGTGTGTCCCTGGTCTGTCACCCCAAGAGCAGCAGATGTCCCCTGTGTGTCCCTTGTCTGTCACCCCAAGAACAGCGGGTCTCCCCTGTGTGTCCCTTGTCAGTCACCCCAAGAGCAGTGGGTGTCCCCTGTGTGTCCCTGGTCTGTCACCCCAAGAGCAGTGGGTGTCCCCTGTGTGTCCTTTGTCTGTCACCCCAAGAGAGGCAGGTGCCCTGTCCGTTTGTCCCTAATCTGTCACCCCAAGAGCAGTAGGTGTCCCCTGTGTGTCCCTTGTCTGTCTCCCCAAGAGCAGCGGGTGTCCCCTGTGTGTCCCTTGTCAGTCACCCCAAGAGCAACGGGTGTCCCCTGTGTGTCCCTTGTCTGTCACCCCAAGAGCAGCAGGTGTCCCCAGGCAGAGCGTGGCCCCCAGGCAGGACCGGGGCTCACTGGGGACCTTTTCCCCCCTGCACAGCCCAGACCAGGCTTGGAGCAGAGCAGGAAGGAGCCCCCCCAGCCCAGCCCGCCCGGCCCCGCCCCCGAGGGGCTCCCGCAGACCCGCCCGGAGCACGACGGCGACAAACAAGCGGCTCTCAACAAGGGTACGGCCCTGGGGACACCCGGAGGTGACACTGGGACCCTGCCCCGGGTCCCCGAGGGCTCATCCCGTTGTCGTGGTGTCCCCGCAGTGGGAATCGTCCCCCCCAGGACCAAGTCTCCGGCGGAGGAGGAGGCGGTGCCCAGGAGGAACGGCCTGGCCAACGGGCTCAGCTCGCGGGTACGGCTGGGCTGGGGGCGCTGGGTGAGCCGAGGGGGGCCCTGCTGCAGCCTGGGGACAGGAGTGTGGCTCCATGTGTCACCATCCAACTCCTGGAGACCCCCAGGGTGAACTCAGCGCCTTTCCCGCTGCTGGGAGTGACATCCCAGGAACGACATTCCCGGAGTGACATCCCGGGAGTCACAGACACCCCAGCGGCTCACGGCAGAGAGGGGTGGCACTGGGAGGATGTGACCGGCCACCAGTGGGTGACCGTGAGGCTGCACTCGTCCCCAGGAGAGACCCAAGAGCGCCGTGTTCGCCACCGAGACCAAGGTGAAGATGAGCGTGGAGGAGCAGATCGACCGCATGAAGCGCCACCAGAGCGGCTCCATGAAGGAGAAGCGGCGCAGCCTGCAGCTCCCCGGCCCGCAGCCGCTCCCGGGCCCCCAGCCCGACCCCCCCGGCACCAAAACCCCCTCCTCCTACAAGGTGGTGAGTCCCTGAGCCCGGCGGAGCGAGCGGCGGGGACACCGCGGGGTGGCGCAGGCGACAAGGCGCCACCCCGTGGGGACGCTGAGCGGGACGCGGTCCCCGGCAGGTGCGGCGGCACCGCAGCATCCACGAGGTGGACATCTCGGACCTGGAGGCCGCGCTGCGCTCTGACGAGCCCGGCAAGGTGTACGAGACGCCGCAGGAGGAGATCGCCCGGCTGAGGAAGATGGAGCTGGAGCCGCAGCACTACGACGTGGACATCAACAAGGAGGTGAGCACGGGATGTCCCCGAGCGTCCCCAGGGTGGCAGCAGCCTGGAGCAGTGTCTGGGTGGCAGTTGGGGGTCAGCAGTGGGGGCTGGAGTCCCCAGTGTCCGGGCACCTCCTCACCTGGTCCCTCTGTCCCCAGCTGTCCACGCCGGACAAAGTCCTGATCCCCGAGCGCTACGTGGAGCTGGAGCCAGAATCGCCCCTCAGCCCCGAGGAGATGAAGGAGAAGCAGAAAAAGGTGGAAAGGATCAAGACTCTCATTGCCAAATCCAGGTGAGGCTGCAGTGCCCATGCCAGCCATGCCAGGGGTCATCCTGGGGGGCACTGACCACCCCCACCTGCATCCCTTCCCTGAGCATCCTGGGGGCACTGACCCCCTGGGCATCCTGGGGGGCACTGACCACCCACCTGCACCCCTTCTCTGGGCATCCTGAGGGGCACTGACCACCCACCTCCACCCCTTCCCTGAGCAGAGCTGACCACCCATCTCCACCCCTTCCCTGGCCATTCCAAGACCACCCACCCACCTCCACCCCTTCCCCACCCATCCCAGGGGGACCCTACCAGTCCTCTCCCATCCCATCCCGGGGGTCCTGGCAGGGCTGCTGACGCCAGGTGCCATTCCCAGCCTGCAGAACGTCATCCCCCTGGGCGAGGGGGAGGTGGACACCCCCCAGGACCCTGAGGTGCAGCTGCAGGAGCAGGAGAAGAGGATCGAGATCTCCTGTGCCCTGGCTGCCGAGGCCTCGCGCCGCGGCCGGATGCTCTCGGGTGAGGAACGGGGCCTTGGAGGGTCAGACCCTGCAGATCCCTGGCAGAGCGAGGTGCCAGGAGGGCAGGGGGGTGAGGGCAGGTGTGGATTTGGCAGCACGGTGGGCAGGAGAGGGGGACAGGTGATGCCAACAGCTCCTGGGCCTGCCTGCCACACCTAGGGCTGCCCACCTGGGGTGGAGGAGCTGTTCCAGCTGGGCACAGCTTCCAGCACGAGGGTGGGAGTGCCTGCCTGGGTGGCATGAGGTGGCATGAGGTGGCTGAGCAAGCACGGTGGCACCCCGTGCCCAGGGAACTGTGGTGTCACCCCGTGCCAGAGGGATTGTGGTGGCACAGGGTGGCACCTTGTGGCCGTGCATGGTGGCGCTTCATGCTGGGGGGGGGGGGGATTGTGGTGGCACGCTGTGCCCAGGTGAGCATGGTGACATCCTGTACCTGGCTGAGCGCGGTGCCACACCGTGCCCGGGTGCCCGCGGTGCCACGCCATGCCTTGTCCATGAGGAGCCCTGCCGGGAGCTCACGTGTGCGTGCTGTGCCCAGCTGTCCCTCTCTGTCCTTCCTGCCAGCTGTGACTGCCCTGCCAGCTGTGGCTGCTTGTCCTGCCAGCTGTGGCTCCTCCCTGCCAGCTGTGGCTCTGCCCTGCCCAACCATGGCTGTTTGTCCTTCCCAGCTGTGGCTGCTTGTCCTGCCAGCTGTGACTCTGCCCTGCCAGCTGTGATTGTGCCCAACCCGCACTTGCTTCCCCCCTTTCCTTTCTCTTTCCTCCCTGCCCCTGCCCTCCGCGCTGTCCCCTCCGCGCTGTCCCCTCTGCTGTCCCCTCCACGCTGTCCCCTCTGCTGTCCCCTCCGCGCTGTCCCCTCCGCGCTGTCCCCTCCACTGTCCCCTCCCCTCTCCCGCGTCCTTCACCCCGCTCTCCCGTTTCTCGTTTCCAGCTCAGTGCGCTACCCCCAGCCCTCCCACCTCCCCAGCCTCCCCGACTCCACCGACCAACCCCCTCTCGTCCGAGCCGCCCCGGGCCGACAGCAGCCACCTCATGCGGGTGTGAGCCTGTGACGTAAGCACCTCTTCTCTCTGACGTCATCCCCTCCATCCCCTCGCTGCCACGTCAGCCCCGGCTCCTCCATGGACCGTGTACCCCCCCAAAGCTGAGCCCCCAAGGCCAAAGGGGGAAAAGGGGGGGCTCAGCATGAGAACCGGGGGGTCCCAGCCTCCCCCGGCTCCTTGGAGCCAAATCCCGGCTGCATTTCCCATGGGGGGTGGGCACGGGGTGGAGCCCCCCCGGCTCAGCCCCTCTGTCCTGTCCCCCACCCCAGCTCAAGCCCTGGCTGCTGCCGGCACCATCAAGTTCCACGGGGCCACGTTTTAGTCCCCTCCTGAGGTGACACCGAACCTCTCGCCACCGTCCTCAGTTCTCCCGGACCCCCTTCCCTCCCTCCGGCGGCGACACCAGCGGGAGAGGCGGCACCGACGGGAGCCCCATCCCAAGGAGACGGGCGGGGGCTGGGATTGTCCCCAAGGAGCCCCCAGGGCTGTCAGTGGCCACAGGGACAGCCCCGGACAGCTGTGACAACGGCCACCGGGACACAGCTGTGACAGCAGCCATAGGGACATACCTCTACAGCTGTGACAGTGGCCACAGGGACACAGCTGTGACAGTGGCCACAGGGACACAGCTGTGACAGCGGCCACAGGGACACAGCTGTGACAGTGGCCACAGGGACACAGCTGTGACAGCGGCCATAGGGACACACCTCTACAGCTGTGACAGCGGCCACAAGGACACAGCTGTGACAGCGGCCATAGGGACACACCTGTACAGCTGTGACAGTGGCCACAGGGGCACACCCAGACAGCTGTGACAGTGGCCACCTGCCCTGCGGTGAGCACAGGACTCCTGGGATGGCCCCCAAGGTCTGTGAAGGGGCTCTTGGGGTGGGGACCCACCTGTCCCCACCATGGATGGTGCTGCCACCTCCCAGCAGACCTGGATGCTCCCCCTCGGCTCCTCGGGCACCGTTTCCCCTCTGTGAGCTCTGACCCCGATTTTGGAACCTGTCTGTGTCACCACTGGTGGCTCAGCTGGAGGAAGAGGGGACAGGACGGATGGAGGTGGCATTGGGGGACACGGAGGTGCCCAGGGCGCTCCCAGGGCTCTCCAAGCATGGAGCAGGAGCTCTGGGCAGGGATGGGGCAGAGCAGGGAATTGGAGTGCCAGGTGGGATAACGGAGCTGTGGGATCGGCAGGGACCCCCTCTGGAGGGTGGGGACAGTGCTGAGGAGGGGTTTGGGGACAGAGGTGTCACCTGGGGGCCCGCTGTCACCCTCCAAAAATCCCTTCCCGTGGCTCTCCAGCCCCTTCCAGCGGTTCGGATTTCCTGTAGCAAATTCCCCCTTTTCTTTATTACCCTGGAGGGTGGGGAAGAAGCAGAATCCCTGGAAGGATGCGAGCATGGCACGGGCCAGGAGCTGGATCCCAGATCCCAAATCTCCAACCCCAAATCCAATCCATCCCTCCTGGCCTGATCCCAAACCCCCCAGGACCTCCCTGCATCCCGATCCCAACTTAGCAATACTTGTAGGATCCCTGGAGCCCTAAACCCCCTCCCCAGCCTCCCTCAGCCCCTTTAGCTCATAAAGCTGGCCCTTTATTTTGCTATTTACATGCCTTAATATATGTTTGATGGAAATTCTACATTTATAATATATATCTATATTTGGTTTTCCTCTTCTTTTCCCGGGAAAAAGCTCGTGCCGAGCTCTCTCTTCTCCACAGGATTTGTTGGCGCCGCCAACAAAAATGGAAAGATTCTTTGCCAGTTTATCAGAGGGGGAAGGAAATGAAAAACAAAACAAAACAAAAAAAAAAAGACCAAAAAAAGAAGAAGAAAAAAAAAAAGGAAAAAAACCTATTTAAAAAATATATCTATTTTTTCTGCTTTTATTAAAAGCAAATTTATTTAAAATAAAATATACAGAGACTGTAAGTTTGAAGAGAGGATGAGTTTATTTCCCTGTGTCCCCACTTGGGTCACTGGGGCAGACCCCCCCTTACTCTGGGGACACCTTGGGGACATCCTGGGGTGGCTGTGGGGCAGCAATTCCCCTCTCCAGGACCCAAAGCTCCCACCCTGCCCTTCCCAAAGCCACCAGCTGCTGTCCCCAAAGCATGACCCGGCCGCGATTTTATTTTATTTTATTTAAAAAGAAAACCCAATAATAAAAAAAAAGGAAACCAAACCTTAATCAATTAATTTTATTTTGGTTATTATTTTTCATAAACACTTCATAAAGCAGTGACTTGTTAACCCGGAAAGGATTTGCATCGGGAGGAAAGAAATAAATAAATCTATTTATGCATTCGGAGAGGGTGGGACGGGAGGGCTCTGGATTTCTGGGATATTTTCCTAGCGGTAGAGAAATAAAAATATCTATGAAACAACGACCTCTTCCTGTCTTTTTTCCCCGGGGGTGGGCTCGGATGTGGATTTCAGTGTTGGGTTGGAGAAGCAGGGGCTGACGGGGCTCCCAAGGCAGCTGCTCCTCCCTCTCCCTGGTTTTTGGGATTTGTTTTCCCACTAGGTTGGGTTTGGTGCTTGTGGAGGTGCTGTCCCCGAAACTGGGACATGAAGCCACCACGTCCCCCTGGAGCCACCATGTCCCTGCTGGAGCCACCATGACCCCCTTGAGCCACTATGTCCCCCCCGGAGCCACCATGAGCCCTGGAGCCACCGTGTCCCTTCTGGAGCCACCTTGTCCCTCCTGGAGCCACCATGACCTCTGGAGTCACCATGTCCCCCTCAAGCCACCATGTCCCTTCTGGAGCTACTATGTCTCCCTGGAGCCACCTTGTCCCCCCTGGAGCCACCATGACCCCCAGAGTCACCATGTTCCTTCTGGAGCCACCAAGACCCCTGGAGCCACCATGTCCCTTCTGGAGCCACCATGTCCCCCTTGAGCCACATTGTCTCTCCTGGAGCCACCATGACCTCTGGAGCCACCTTGTCTCCCCTGGAGCCACCATGTCCCTTCTGGAGCCACCATGTCCCCCCTGGAGCCACCTTGTCCCTTCTAGAGTCACTGTGTCCCTTTTGGAGCCACCATGACCCCCCTGGAGTCACCATGTCCCCCTCAAGCCACCATGTCTCCTCCCTGGAGCCACCTTGCCCCCCCTGGAGCCACCATGACCCCCAGAGTCACCATGTCCCTTCTGGAGCCACCAAGACCCCTGGAGCCACCTTGTCTCTCCTGAAGCCACCATGACCCCTGGAGCCACCATGTCCCCCTCAAGCCACCGTGTCCCCCTCAAACCACCATGACCCCCAGAGCCACCATGTCCCCATCAAGCCACCGTGTCCCCCCTGGAGCCACCCTGACCCCCAGAGCCACCATGTCCCTACTGGAGCCACCATGACCTCTGGAGCCACCATGACCCCCAGAGTCACCATGTCCCTGCTGGAGCCACCGTGTCCCCCTCAAGCCACCATGTCCCCCCTGGAGCCACCATGATGCCCAGAGCCACCATGACCCCTGGAGCCACCGTGTCACCGGAGGTGGCACTGTGGGCGTTCCCGGGCCGTTAATGATTCCCAGGATGACGTGGGGACTAAAGGGCTTTTCCAAGGGTCACTCTGCAAGCGGGGCCACCCTCGCCCGGCCTCGCCCAGCCCCGTCACCGCCGAGATGGTGTCCCTGAGCGACTGCCAGCGTAAGCAGGCATGGGGTGGTCGTGTCCCAGCTGGAATTCCTGTCCCAGCTGGAATTTGGGATCCGGGAGCTCCGTGGGGACCTTTGGCAGATCCCAGTCCCCGGCTGGGATCCCCCTGGATGGGGTGGCTGGGGCAGGGAGGGGTGAGATGGAAAAGGGGATGGGCTGGGGGTGGGGGTGGGGAGATTCTCCAGGATCATCCAGGGATCATCTCCAGCTTTTCCTGGAGGGAAAGGGGAAAGGGAAAGGCTGGGCAGGGATTTCCCGTGGGGTTTTCCTTTGTGGTTCCTGATTTATCCGGTGCCCTTGGGGGTTTCTGGGGCAACAACGGCCTCCTCCAGGCCTGGCCTGGGTGCAAAGGCTGGTGCTGAGATTTGGGGGAAAACCCAAAGGGTATTTTTGGGAAGGAGCAGGACAGGGAGGTGCTGGGACCCAGGTGTGGAGCCTTTGCCTCTGCTCACCCGTTTTCCACAGGGATCGGAGTGGGCCTGGTCGGCTTCGGCCTCTTCTTCCTCCTCTTTGGGATCCTCCTGTACTTCGACTCGGTGCTCCTGGCTTTTGGGAACGTGAGTAGGGCCGGCCTGGGGGTCCCCACAGAGGGATCAAGAAGTGGCCCTGACCCTCTCCCCTCCCTCCTCCCAGCTCCTCTTCCTCTCTGGCTTGGTCTTCATCATCGGCTTCCGGAGGACCTTCACCTTCTTCTTCCAGCGGCCCAAGCTGAAGGGCACCAGCTTCTTCTTCGGGGGGCTCATCGTGGTCCTCATGCGGTGGCCGATCCTGGGCATGCTGCTGGAGGCCTACGGCTTCGTCTCCCTCTTCAGGTGAGGGGTGGGATCCTCGGGATGGGATCCTGGGCATGGGATCCTGGGCATGGGATCCTGGGCATGGGATCCCTGGGTTGAGATCCCGGGCATGGGATCCCTGAGATGGGATCACTGGGATGGGATCCCTGAGATGGGATCCTGGGCATGGGATCCCTGGGATGAGATCCTTGGGATGAGATCCCTGGGATGGGATCCTCAGGACAGGATCCTTGGGATGTCATCCCTGGGATGATCCCTTGGGATGAGATCCCTGGGATGGGATCCTTGGGATGGGATCCTGGGGATGAGGTCCTGGGGATGAGATCCCTGGGATGGGATCCTCAGGACAGGATCCTTGGGATGTCATCCCTGGGATGATCCCTTGGGATGAGATCCCTGGGATGGGATCCTTGGGATGAGATCCTGGGGATGAGATCACTGGGATGGGATCCTGGGCATGGGATCCCTGGGATAAGATCCTGGGAATGAGGTCCCTGAGATGGGATCCTCAAGACAGGATCCTTGGGATGGCATCCCTGGGATGATCCCTTGGGATGAGATCCCTGGGATGGGATCCTTGGGATGGGATCCTCAGATGAGATCCTGGGGATGGGATCCTTGGGATGACCCCTCGGGATGGGATCCTCAGGATGGGATCCTCAGGATGAGATCCTCGGGTTGAGATTCTCAGCACGGGATCCTCGGGATGGAGCCTGGGCTTGGCGGATGCTCCCCAGAGCTCAGCGGATCTTTTGTGTCCACACAGGAGCTTCTTCCCGGTGGCTTTCGGGTTTTTGGGCTCGCTGGCAAACATCCCCCTGCTGAGCCAGGTGAGAGGGGGCTGGGGACCCCTCGGGGTGGGCAGTCCCCGGCTGGGATCCGTCCCCACGGATGGGATTGCACAGGAAATGTCACCGTGGTGTCCCCAGAGCTGCCCAGGTGGATTTTCCTGCTAATCCTGGTCTGTCCCTGTTGCAGCTCCTGCAGAAAATGGGGGACAGCGGCTCCATGGTGTGACCTGGCCAGTTCTGGGCCGAGTGGCTGTGATGGGACAGGGTGAGAGAGCCCCAGGTCTGGCTGTGCCCAAGAGCTGGTGACTCTTTTGTCCCCCAGGACCCTCAGTGCTGGCCAGAGCCACCCCCCAGCAGGGACAGTGTCCCCTCACTGTCCCACAGAGCTCCTGAGCCAGTCTCCGGGCTCCAAGGGCTGTACCAGGCTGGATTCTGGAATTCTTGCTGTTATTTAATTCTTTTCTGTGAAAGATTTAATTTAATAAAAAAATATCTGACAGTGAGCTCAGACTCGGCTCCTTTCCATGGGCTCAGGGCTTGTCCCAGCACTGGCACCTCCCGATGTCCCCAGGAGGCATCGTGGCCGTGGCTAGAGGTGGCACAGGGACCTTCCCATGGCTGAGGGTGGCACTGGGACATTCCCATGGCTGAGGGTGGCACTGGGACATTCCCATGGCTGGAAATGACACAGGGACATTTCATGGCTGTTCCTGGAGGTAGCACAGGGACCTTCATGTGGCTGGAAGTGGCACAGGAAACGTCCCTTGGTCACAGCTGGAGATGGCACAGGGGACATTCCCATGGCTGGGGGCATCTTCCAGAGCTTTTTTCCTTGGAACCAACCTTAGCCCAAGGCTGCTTTTACTGCCTAGGATTTTCCCGGGAATGTTTCCCCCCCCCAGCTCTGTAAATCCTCTCTCTGGCAGGGTTTTGGTTTCAAGCACCAGCTCCGGGTTTGCCCTGACGTCAATCCCCGAATTCCCCCGGTGCTGGTGCCATCCAGAGCCTCCCCTAAGCCCTCCCCAAAAGTTGTTTTTACTCCAGAATTTTTCAGTCACCCGGAATGAGAATCCTCACAACCCTCGTGTGCTTTCAGCAGCAGCAAAATCCTGGATTAGAAAAGTGTGGGAAATGCCAGGGAAGAGCAGAAATTCACCTCCTTTTTTCCGTGCTGCTGCAAAAACATCCCTCAGGAAATCAAAGCTGTTCGGCCAAACTTCCCAACGATTTTGTTTGGAGCGGAAAGAGCTAAAAAATCTGGATTTTATTTTAAGGAAAGCACCCACACAGCCTGGCAGGAGAGAAGAAGGAATTTATCCATGGGGAGGGCAGCTGTTCCTTTCTGGGAAACGTTTTCCTTCCGTTCTCCCTGAAAAACAGGCAGGAAAATTCCCTGCTATTTCCAGAGGAGATGCTCCTGATGGGATCCAAACCCCGGGATTTTGGAGCAAGGTTCCCCACATGGATCCAGTGAGGGATTCCTGCCTTTTCCAGATGCCCTGGAACCTCCTGTGCTTGAAAATTCCACTTAAGAGACATTTTGGGGCTGCATGGGAAGAGTTCGGGATCTTCCCTGTGGATCTGAAGGGCTGGGAGTGAACCCACCGCTGTCCCAGAGCTGCCTGATGTCCCTGTCCCCTTTCCCTCCCGTGTCCCTGTCCCTCTGACCCCTCAAAAACCACTTTTCCAGGTTTTTTAAGCCTTTTCCATCACAGCAGAGGGGATTGGGAAATTCCTTGGGGGTGGTTTTCCCAGCCCTAGGAAAGTGTCCCATGCTGGGGACATCCCAGAGCCCTGGAGCTGGCACAGCCACCCCAGTGGCCACCCCAGAGCAGCAGCCCTTGGCTCTCTGATGGGTTTGGGGAAGTTGCTTTTCCCCATTTTCCCTCCCTTTCCCATCCAAGGGGGTTTTGGCGCCACCCCAACTCCAGGGAAGGGTTGTGCCCCTCTGGTTCCCCCATCCCCCTGCCCTTCCCAGCTCATCCCACCCTGGATCCCCCACAGGAGACGGGTCCAGCTGGGACAAAGCCATGCCCAGAACACCCCAAATCCTCAGGGATCCCACAGATGTGGCTGCCCTGGATCAGAAGGGGCTGGAAATTCGCATCCCCACTAATGAGGATCCCGTTTCCTTTGAAGTCCTGCTGCACCCGCGGCTTTTCCTGTGGGGAACGGAGCTTGGCAGAGCCCGCGGGATGCCCGGGCAGGGATTTACAGCCGCGGGCTCCCTGCCAGACCCTCTCAGGTCGCTGCAGCTCCTGACCCCGCTCCCTCCCCGCAACCTGCGCCGGCCACGAGGCTCCCCGGAGTGACGCAGGGACGCGGGTCCTGCGTGGGAAAAGACGTCAGGGATGGGGCAGAGCCCCGTGGGGCTGAGCCCTGGGGGCTGCCGGGGTCAGCAGTGCCAAAATCCCGCAGGGAATGAGGCGGTAAAGCTCCAGTTTTGGGGGAAAGTTGTTTGGAGTTTGTGTGGTGTGCCTTGGACTGGGGTGACAGCAGTGCCCTGAGCAAATCCCATAAATGGGGGGTGATTGTGGGGCTTGGGTGGGGTGGGGGGAAAATGTGTCCTTGGGGCTCATCCAAGAGCAAATCCCATAAACGGGAGGGGATTCTGGGGCTGGGGGTGAATGTGTCCTCGGGGTTCATCCGAGAACATTTTTATTGCCTTTGGGGTCATTTCCCACTGAGATTCCTGATGTCAGGAGACCCTGGGAGCCGTGGGGATGATGCAGCACCCCCACCCTGGGCTGGGCACTGCCAGGGGGGCACAGCAGCCTGGAGGGGGGCCGGGGTGCAGCTGGAAGCTCCTGAGGGTTTTGAGCAGCCTCTCCCATCCCAAACACCAGGATCTGAGCAGCTGGGATGAGTTTGGTCGTTCTCTGCTCCGAGCTCCAGGCCTGGTTTAACGGAGCTGGGGCTGGGGGGGGTCCCCAGAGCATGCCCCAAAAGGGCAGAGGGGGCTGGGGGGTCCTCACTCGGTGTCTCCATGGCCAACAGGGCTGAGTGACCTTTGCCATTCCCTTGGGGAAAATCCCATCTGCAGCTGGAGTCTGGGGACATCTCCTTGGCCGGGATGTCACCCAGACCTGTGCCACCCCCCAGCAGCTCTCCCAGGTGGCACCAGCAGGGATTTGGGCCCTTCACTCTGTGCTGGAGAGTGGAGGAATTTGGGAGCAATTAACCCCAAGGAATGTGGGACCCATCTCCCAGATATCCACAGCTCCCCTTGGCACATTTCGGGCACAGGGGGCATCCTGGCCCTGCCACCCTCCATGGGGACTGTCCCAGCCCCCTGCCTGGTGCTCTCCATGGCATCCCCACCCTGCTGGCATTATCCATGATGCATGCCATTCCCAGTCTGATGGGCATTATCCATGGCATTCCCAGCCTGCCCAGTGCCCTCCATGCCATTCCCAGCCTTCCCAGTTTGATCCATGCCATTCCCAGCCTGCCCAGTGCCCTCCATGCCATTCCCAGTCTGCCCAGTTTGATCCATGCCATTCCCAGTCTGCCCAGTAACTTCCATGCCATTTCCAGTGCCCTCCATGCCATTCCCAGCCTGCCCAGTGCCCTCCATGCCATTCCCAGCCTGCCCAGTTTGATCCATGCAATTCCCAGTCTGCCCAGTGCCATCCATGCTATTCCCAGCCTGCCCAGTGCCCTCCATGCCATTCCCAGCCTGCCCAGTGCCCTCCATGCCATTCCCAGCCTGCCCAGTTTGATCCATGCCATTCCCAGCCTGCGCAGTAACCTCCATGCCATTTCCAGTGCCCTCCATGCCATTCCCAGTCTGCCCAGTAACCTCCATGCCATTTCCAGTGCCCTCCACGCCATTCCCAGTCTGCCCAGTGCCCTCCACGCCATTCCCAGTCTGCCCAGTTTGATCCATGCCATTCCCAGTCTGCCCAGTTTGATCCATGCCATTCCCAGTCTGCCCAGTGCCCTCCATGCCATTCCCAGCCCTGCCCCTGCCAGGGGAGGAGAATCCCTCAGGGATGGAGGATCCCGGGCTATAAAAGCTTCCTCCCCTCCGGGAAGGGACAAGGGACGGGACGGAGCCGCCGGCAGGGAGGGGACAGCGGGGGACACGATGGCGGTGGCACCCAGCAGGAGGCTGCAGCGCTGCCTGCTGCTCCTGGCCGTCACCTGGGGCGCCACTTTTGTCCCCTCGCCAGCCCAGGCTTTGCAGAGGTAGCCGGAGCTCGTGTGGCCCTCACGGGGTTGTCTCCCCTTTTATTCCCGGGGTCTGCTGAGGAGGGTGAGGGGCTTCGCTGCTTCATCCCCTTCCTCCTCCTCCTCCCCTGCTCCTCCTCACTCCTCTTCCTCCAGCACCGCCTGCTCACCGCGGGACTCCACGAGCCCTGCGGTCTTTCCTAACTTAAACAATTTGGGAGCACCCCGAATCCCAAAAAACGGAGTTTGGGGCCGGCCTCAGGGTCTGGGGGTGTCCCCAACCCACCTGGGGGTCCCCACCCTGCGGTGGGAGCGGGATGCACCGGGGGAGCGGCGGAGAGCTGCTGCCATCTAGAGCCACCGGGCTGGAGCTCCCGAGGCCGGGAATGCCGCTGGAAGCTGCCGGGAGGGGCTGGGGGGGATCCCCCGGTGCCCCCCAGCTCTGCGCTGCCCCCCCAGGATCGCCCTGCGGAGGATGCCCTCCATCCGCCAGACGCTGCAGGAGATGG
This sequence comes from Haemorhous mexicanus, assembly GCF_027477595.1. Taxonomy (NCBI): domain Eukaryota; kingdom Metazoa; phylum Chordata; class Aves; order Passeriformes; family Fringillidae; genus Haemorhous; species Haemorhous mexicanus. Next base: position 2,773,004 of record NC_082365.1, on the reverse strand, counting down.
GGGTGAAGGTGCGGGAGGTGTTCCCGGAGCTGCGCCGGGCCACGCGCGGAGGAGGGGACGGTCCCCGCAACGGGACAGCTCCCACGCTGCTCACCAACTACCTGGATGTGAGTGCGGCCCTGCCCGTGGGGGGGGGTTTGTCACCGCGATGTCCCCCGGCTGGGCTCGGTGTGAGCTCAGGGCTGCTCCCCGTCCCCCCCAGACCCAATATTTCGGCGAGATCAGCATCGGGACCCCCGCGCAGACCTTCAAGGTGGTCTTTGACACGGGCTCGGCCAACCTGTGGGTGCCATCCTACAAGTGCTCCCCACTCTACAGCGCCTGTGGTGAGTAGGGGGGACCCGGCCGGGGCTGGGGGTGACCCCCCAAAACCTCAGCGACCCCCAGAGCTGCTCAGAGGGGGTTGGGGGCTCTCGTTTCTGATGGATTTTTTCAATGGGGGGGGGTCTCTCTGTCCAGACCCCTGGCATTGAGGTGGGATGGGTCGATTACCCACCTCCCTCAGGGGGTTTTGGGGGGGACAGAGATGTTCTGTGCCCCTCTGGGATGTCCCTTCTCCCTGTCCCCAGTGTCCCACAGCCGCTACGACTCCTCCAAGTCGCGCACCTACATCGCCAACGGCACCGGCTTCGCCATCCGCTACGGCACCGGCAGCGTCAAAGGCGTCCTCAGCCAGGACATCGTCATGGTGAGCCCTGGAACCCTGAGAGCCCCAAATCCACCCACCTGGAACCCACAGAACCCCTAAAATCCACACACCTGGGACCCACAGAGCCCCCAAATCCACTCACCTGGAATGTACAGAGCCCCCAAATCCACACACCTGGAATGTACAGAGCCCCCAAATCCACACACCTGGAACCCACAGAACCCCCAAAATCCACACACCTGGGACCCACAGAGCCCCCAAATCCACTCACCTGGGATCCATGGAGCCCCCAAATCCACTCACCTGGAATGTACAGAGCCCCCAAATCCACACACCTGGAACCCACAGAACCCCCAAAATCCACACACCTGGGACCCACAGAGCCCCCAAATCCACTCACCTGGGACCAACAGAGCCCCAAATCCACACACCTGGAATGTACAGAGCCCCCAAATCCACACACCTGGAACCCACAAAATCACTAAAATCCACTCACCTGGGACCCACAGAGCCCCCAAATCCACACACCTGGGACCCACAGAGCCCCCAAATCCACACACCTGGGACCTACAGAGCCCCCAAAATTCACACACCTGGGACCCATGGAGCCCCCAAATCCACACACCTGGGATCCATGGAGCCCCCAAATCCACACACCTGGGACCTACAGAGCCCCCAAAATTCACACACCTGGGACCTACAGAGCCCCCAAAATTCACACACCTGGGACCTACAGAGCCCCTAAATCCACACACCTGGAACCTACAGAACCCCTAAAATCCACACACCTGGGATCCACAGAACCCCTAAAATCCACGCATCTGGAATGTACAGAGCCCCCAAATCCACACACCTGGGACCTACAGAGCCCCCAAAATTCACACACCTGGGACCCATGGAGCCCCCAAATCCACACACCTGGGATCCATGGAGCCCCCAAATCCACACACCTGGGACCTACAGAGCCCCCAAAATTCACACACCCGGGACCCACAGAGACCCCAAATCCACTCACCTGGAATGTACAGAGCCCCCAAATCCACACACCTGGGACCTACAGAGCCCCCAAATCCACACACCTAGGACCCAGAGAATCCCCAAATTCCATACACCTAAAATCCATAGAGTCCCCAAAACCCACAGAACCCCCAAATTCCACACACTTGGGATCCACAGAATCCCCAAAATCCACACACCTGGAACCTACAGAATCTCTGAATTCCACACACCTGAAATCCCCTAAACCCACACACCTAAACCCCACAGAATCCCCCTAAATCCACACACCCAGAGCCGCTGGCTCAGCCAGGACACGTGTGGGGTTTTTTTGGGGGGGTTTCAGCCCTCCCAGCACCCCACAAATCCCCCCGTGCCCTCCCGCAGGTGTCGGACATCCCGATCATCCAGGTGTTCGCCGAGGCCACGGCTCTGCCCGCCTTCCCCTTCATCTTCGCCAGGTTTGACGGCGTGCTGGGCATGGGCTACCCCAGCCAGGCCATCGACGGCATCACGCCCGTCTTCGACCGCATCCTGGCGCAGCAGATCCTCCAGGAGGACGCGTTCTCCGTCTACTACAGCCGGTGGGGCTGAGGGACACCGGGACAGCCCCAAAACGGGGGCGGGTTTGGGGGGTCACGGGCACGGCAGGGAGGGGGATGGGGATGGGGATGGGATGGGATGGGATGGGATGGGATGGGATGGGATGGGATGGGATGGGATGGGATGGGATGGGATGGGATGGGATGGGATGGGATGGGATGGGATGGGATGGGGTGGGGTGGGGTGGGATGGGATGGGATGGGATGGGATGGGATGGGGTGGGATGGACGGAAGGGGTGGAGGATCCTGGAGGAGATGGGAGGGATGGAATGGAGGATCCTGGAGGAGATGGAAGGGAAGGAGGGAAGGAGATGGACAACCCTGGTGATCATGGGAGGGATGGAATGGAGGATTCTGGAGGAGATGGGGTGGGATGGCATGGAGGATCCCAGGGGGAGATAGAATGGGAGGGTGGGAAGGAGATGGAGGATCATGAAGGAGATGGGAGGGAAGGAATGGAGAATCTTGGAGGAGATGGACTGGAAGGGTGGGAAGGAGACTGGGGATCCTGGAGGAGATGGGGTGGGATGGAAGGAATGGAGGAGCCTGAAAGAAACGGGGATGGAGGGAGATGGGGGATCCTGGTGGAGATGGGGACAGAAGGAATGGAGGATCCTGGAGGAGATGGGATGGAGATGGAGAATCCTGGAGGACAGGAGGAGGGATGGAGTAGAGGATCCTGGAGGAGATGGGGAGGGAGGGAATGGAGGATTGTGGAGGAAATAGGGTGGGAGGGAATGGAGGATCCCCCAGGTCTCGGGGTGTCACCTGTGTCCCCTGGGCTCCCTGGGGACACAGGTGCCTCATGGAGCATCCCTCTCTTTGCAGAGCTTCCAGGTAAGAAGACCCAAAGCACGAGCGCCCTTGAGGCCACCCGCTGCCAGCCCCTGTGTCCCCCCGTGTCCCCCGGTGTCCCCTGGTCCCTCTGCCAGCCCCAGGACGTCCTGCCCAGGTTCTGCCCCTCCTCAGGGGCCACCACACCCACCTGGAGCCTGTGTCACCTCGCAGTCCCCAGCTGCTGACCGGGCCAGCAGAGCCTCGTGGCTGTGGGATTTTTGGGAAAAGGGGAATCGATCCCTCCGGGCTGGGATTTTTGGGGAAAGGGGAATCGCTCCTGTAGGGCTGGGATTTTTGGGAAAAGAAAAATCAATCCCTGCCTGGGTGGGATTTTTGGGAAAGGGGAATTGCTCCTTGATGGGATGAGATTTTTGGGGAAAAGGGAATCGCTCCCTCTGGGCTGGGATTTTTGGGAAAAGGGGTATTGCTCCTTGCTGGGATGGGATTTTTGGGAAAAGGGGAATCCCTCCCGCTGTGTTTGGCACAGGAATGCTCCCCTGAATCCCGGCGGGGAAATCATCCTGGGAGGCAGCGACCCGGCCTATTACACCGGCGACTTCCACTACCTGAACGTCAGCAGGAGCGGCTTCTGGCAGATCCGCATGAAGGGGTGAGGGCGGGGACAGCCCTGCATGGCCCGGGAATCCCAAATCCCGGGATGATTTAGGCGGGAAAGGCTTTTGGGATCATCGAACCCAGTATTAGCCCAGCCCTGGCAGGTCCAGACTGCATCCCGAGGCTCTGTGAGGGTGGGATTTTGGGGATTTCAGGGATTTTTTCCGTCGGTGTTTTCCCCCCGTCTGGAGAGGAGCAGGGTGAGCTCCTCCAGCTCCTCCAAGCTCAGCAAGGAGCCAGGAGCAGCTGGGAATGCAGAGGGGGTGGCACCGTGGGCTGAGATTCCGCTCGGGAGCTGCAGTTGGAAGAGTTTAAGCCCCGTCAGTCCTCCTGAAACAATCCTGCTTTGTTTAACCAAAAAAAAACACTCCAAAAACAAACCCAAAAAAATCAGCCCTGCAAAGGATGGAGCTCAGATCCCACGCTGGAAAAGCTGGGAGCAGCACGTGCCTGGCTGGGGATGGATGTGACATTCCTGGCGTCACCAGGGATTGGGTATGACACTCTTAGGAGCACCCTTGGTGTCACCAGGGACGTTTGGGGTGGATGTGTCACTCCCAGGGAGTCACCACAGGAGATCTGGGATGGAAGTGACACTCCTGGGATCACCCTTGGTGTCACCAGGGGATGTTTGGGTGGGATCTGACACTCTTGGGAGCACTCTGGGTGTCACCAGGGATGTTTGGGTTGGATGTGTCACTCCCAGGGTGTCACCACAGGAGATTTGGGATGGAAGTGACACTCCTGGGAGCACCCTTGGTGTCACCTGGGGACATTTGGGATGGAAGTGGCACTCCTGAGAGCACCCTTGGTGTCACCAGGGGACATTTGGGATGGAAGTGACACTCCTGAGAGCACCCTTGGTGTCACCAGGGGATATTTGGGATGGATGTGACATTCCCAGGAGTACCCTGGGTGCCACCAGGGGACACTCAGGGCCACCCCTCCCACTCCAGGGTGTCTGTAGGGGCTGAGATCCTGTTCTGCAGGGAAGGCTGCTCGGTGGCCGTGGACACCGGGGCCTCCTACATCACCGGCCCCGCCGGCCCCGTGTCCGTGCTCATGAAAGCCATCGGGGCCACCGAGGTGGCCGAGGGAGAGGTGAGTGACAGCCAGCCCCTGTCCGTGTCCCCCTGGCTGCCCGGCCCTGTCCCAGAGCTGTCCCCTCCCCTGCAGTACGTGGTGGACTGCGAGCAGGTGCCTCAGCTGCCCAACATCTCCTTCCACCTGGGAGGGAAGGTTTATGGCCTCAGCGGCCCGGCCTACGTGCTGCGGGTGAGTGTCCAAAATCAGCCACAATCAGCCCCAAAACGATGCTCCTTGTCTGCCTTAAACCTTTCTGTTGGTTGGAGGTGCCCACCTGAGCCAGGGAGAGCTGTCCCTGCGTCCTTGGGTGGTTTGGGGGGGATTTGGGGTCAGCAGGGATGGTTTTTGCTGGGATTTGGATGTCAGGAAAGGCTTTGCACCCTGGAAGGGCAGGAAGTGGTCACCAAGAGCTCACAGTGGCAAATCCACACTTTCCCTGTGGTCAGCACGAGTGGAGCTGCAGATCACCAATGTTTGTGTCTGTCCACACTCTGAGGAGCTGCTCCAGGACAGAGCCCAGCCTAAATCAAACCGAAATCTGGGGAATTTGGGATGGCCAGCTCCTCCTGGGCAGCAGGGACCCACCAGCAGGAGGCCGAGGCTGCTGCTGCTCCCCAGCTCACCCGGAATTCCCACGGGAAGGTGGTGCCACCCCTGTGCCAAGGGCCACCCCCCTGCCGTGGGAGCCCTGCTGTGGCTCGGTGCTGCCCCGGAGCTGCCGCCCGGCCCTTGGCACGGGGACCATCCCACCCTGATCCAACCAGTCCTGCAGGGCTTCCTGCAGCTGCTGCTGCCACTGCTGTCCCTGCCCCGGGCTCTGTCCCCCGGGGGGATCCTCTCCACAGCGCTCAGCACCTCGGGGGGCTCTGCCGAACCCAAAGCACCGCAGGGAGGTCACCCCCGGGCACAGGGTGGGATTTTTGGGGCTGGCTGTGCAGGGGAAGGAGCCGGTCCCGATGATCCTCGTTCAGGATATTCCATGATCCCCGAGGAAGGAGCACCGTGGCCGAGCAGGGGGTGTGGAGCTGGGGCACGGTGACACCGGGACCTTCCCCCTGTCCCCTCCATCACCCCGCGGGTCTCCTTCCCGCAGCAATCCCAGTACGGCGAGGATGTCTGCGTGGTGGCTTTCTCCGGGCTGGACATCCCCCCTCCGGCCGGTCCCCTCTGGATCCTGGGTGCCACCTTCATCGGTCACTACTACACCAAATTCGACCGGCGCCACAACCGCATCGGCTTCGCCACCGCCCGCTGAGGGCCGGGGGGCCGCGGGGGCCGGGCTGGGTGTGGGGAACCAGCCCGGAGGCTGCAGGAGCCGCGGGAAGCAGCGAGAGAACAGCAGCTCCCTTCCAGCTCTGCCACCTCCTCTCCAAAGCTCGCTGCTCCCGCTCCCAAACCCCCGCGCTATTCCCGGGAGCCGAGCCTGGAGCGGGGCTGCGAATCCCAGCGGGATCCTGCGGCCGGAGCGGCCCCTCCGGGCGCTTTTAGGGCGATGTGCGATGGCAGGAGCAGCGCACGGGGACTTGCTGCTGAGAGACACTCTGGGACTGTTCGCGTTGTTCCTAAATTGGGGGCAATAATCGGTGTTTAAGGATGGTTTTAGCCGGTGTCAGCCCTGCCCCTCTTTGTGAGTTTTATATTAAACGATTTAAAGCACCAGGAGGATGAGAGGAGCGCTGGTCTTGCAGAGGGGGGGATCAGACATTTTTATTTAGGGAACTGGGCCACAAATGTCCCTGTGCCAGGAGCCACCTCTTCATTTGTGCCCCTTCCACCCCATAAGGGTGTGACACACTCCGCAGCTCCTGCGGGCAAATCAAGGGCTCTGCAAAGCTCTTCCTGCAGATGGGATGGTGCCAGCAGCCCCCGGTGTCCCCTTGGGGACAGGGACGGGGCTGTGCCTCAGCTCTGCTGTGACACTCCGGGGAGGGGACAGTTCCTGCGGGTCTATGTCACGCAGGTCAGTGGCTCCTGTCCCAGGGTCTGTTTTCAGGAAAAAGCAGGGGTTTTTCTCTGGCCTGGGTGTGGAGGTGCCCCTGGAGGTGCCCCCTGTGCCAGCTGGTACAGAGGGGAGGGACAGGCCCCTCTCCCAGCTGGGGGCACATTCACATTCCCAGTCCCAGCCCTGCAGCCACGGATCCCCATGCCAGGTGAACACGGGCTGGCCTCCAGTTTGACCAGTTCAGGTGGCTGGGAGTGGGAAAGCTGCTCCTGGGGCAGGGCCTGGAGCAACTCAGGATCTCATCATGGAGGAGCAGCTGCGGGCAGGAGCTCCTCACCCTCAGAGCTGCAGAGCTGAGGAATTGCCAGCACTGAGGAACCCCACAGGTGACAATTCCAGCACTGAGGAACCCCAGAGCTGACAATTCCAGTGCTCAGGAACCCAAGAGCTGGCAATCCCCAGCACTGATAAATTCCCAGAGCTGACAATTCCAGCAATGGTGAAGCCCAGAGCTGACAATTCCAGCGCTGATAAATTCCCAGAGTTGCCAAATTCCCTCTCAGCTGCAGGGATATTTGGGAAGGGGAGCCAGTGGCTGCTCTGTGGCCCTTCCAGCACTTTCCCCCAAGCTCCCAGCCCTTTATCCACCCCTCCCCGCCCGATCCTCATCTCGGCCCTGCCCCACGGCAGCTCCAGAGCGGAGAGGATGTGCCTGGGGCGGATGTTTGTCCCTCCTGGGAGCTTCTCCGCAGCCTCTCCGTGCTGGGATGCACAACCCCGGGGGCTCCGGGGTTGGGAAAATTCCAGCTCCAGGGCTCCCGGGTTGGGAAAATTCCTGCTCCTGTGGGTGGGATGTGGTTTTTTCTGTCACCTCCAACGCCGGGGTGGTGGCAGTGGCTCTTTGGGGCCGCGGGGTGGAGGGAAGGGATGAATTTCTGCTCTCATCCAGCGTTTCCTGAGGCGCTCACCAGCACTGGAAAGCCCGAGAGTGGGGAAGCAGCGGCAGGGAGGGATTGGGACCACCAGAAAAAAGGGAATCTGCTGAGGTCAGGGCACTCACGACCTTCTGGATGCGCAGAGATGCTCGGCGAGAGTCTCCCCTTCCTACAGGAGAAAAATTCCACTTGGAAATATCCAAACCTCCTCTGCCCTGCTCTCCACAGCCGAGGCCAAGTCTGGAGAAGACTCGAGTGGGCGCAAAAGGTGCCTTCAGCCCCCGCCGCGGCTTCTGCCACATCCCTCAGCTGGAAAAGGCCCAGCCCGGCCTAGACCGGGCTGGTTTTGGTGGAGCCGGTTCTGTTCCAACTCCGCGCGCTCGGTTCAAGCAGCAGGAGTTAAAATCCGCCCGAGCCGCTGCCGGGCCCCTTAAGCCGGGCTATTAACACCTCTAATCGCTGCTCCGGGGACAATTTCCCGCTGGATGCGGCGGCCCTGCCTGCGGGGCTCCGCTAGCCCGGATCAGATCGTTCCGGCCGAGCAATTAGGCCGCGCTCAGCCCAGCAAAGCGCGGCAGCAATTATGCCCATCCCATTAACACTGACAGGGCTGGGGCTATTTTTAGCAACACGGGAAACTGCCCGGCGGGGTTTTTGTCCCCCAGCTCCCTTTCCTTAAATGATTTTTCCCCAGGTCTCCGCGGTCCGTTGGGCTGGTTTCAGGCACGGCCAGCTGGGGGCTTTGGAGGGGGGCACTCTGCGGTGCCGCCCATGTGACGCTGTTATTTCCTCCGATAATGAAGCCGCGTCCGGCAGCTGCGGGGGCTCTGCCAGAGGCAAAACCCCGCTCTGTCTTCACCCCCAAAACCTCTTCCCAGCCCAGCCGTGAATCCCTACGGAAGGTGCAGTGGGAGAGGTTATTCCGAGGGGATCCGTCCCGCCCGGAGCTCTGGGGGCTGGAGCGCATCCCGTGCGTGGCTCCTCATCCTTTGTGAATCCAAAGGAGGGACTGGGGGCTGCGCGGAGCCCCCCGGGACGGCGGAGGGGTTCAGCCGGTGGAAGGGTGGGATTGGGGCGCGGGGTGTGGCGGGGGCGGTGCCGGTCCCGGTGCGGATCCTCTGGGGTGGCTTTGGGGTTCCGGGAATGGATGGGGAAGGCGCCGGCAGCAGGTGCGGAGGGGATCTGGGTGTGGAGGCGGCTGCAGGGGGGGCTGAGAGGGAATGGGTGGGGGAGGCACCGACAGCAGCTGCGGCAGAGCGGGGTCTTGGTCCTGGTTCCGGTGCTGGCCGGGCGGGGCTCCGCTGCCCAGGACGCCGTGGGTGGGATGCCCCATCCCGGTGCGGATCCCTTGCCCAGGATGCGGTGCCGGTCGGGCGCTGGGGTCCCGGTGCGGGTGGGATGCCGGTCCGCTGATACCGGTGCGGGCGGGGCGCGGATCCGCTGCCCAGGTCCCGGTGTGGGTCCGCTGGTGCAGGTGCCGGTGCCGGTGCCGGTGCGGTGCCCGGGTCTCGGTGTGCGGGGGGTGCGGGTCCCTCCCTGCCAGGGTTGCCGGTCCCGGTAGGATGCGGGTCCCTGCCGGCGGTACCGGTGCCAGTAGGATGTGGACCCGCTGCCCGGGATGCCGGTGCCGGTAGGATGCGGATCCCCTGCCCGCAGTGCCGGTCCCGGTAGGATGCGGGTCCCTGCCCCCGGTTCCGGTAGGATGCGGATCCCCTGTCCGCAGTGCCGGTCCCGGTAGGATGCGGGTCCCTGCCCCCCGTGCCGGTGCCGGTGCCGGTGCGGGCGCTGCCGCCGCTGCCGGGGAGGCGGGCGGGAGGCGGGCCGGTGACTCATGGCTTCCCAACGGCGGCGGCTCCTCCCCGCGGCCGCCGGCCCCGCGCAGCCCCCGGCACATGGGCCGCGGCTCCGGCAGCGCGGAGCTGGCCATGGCCGCACCGCCCGCCCGCTGCCCCGACTGCCCGGGGCCGGAGCGGGGAGGCGGCGGCGGGACCCCCGCCGTGCCACACCTCGGCATTGCGGTGGACGAGGGGGACGTGCTGCCCGGGGCGCTGCGGATCGTGCGGCGGCTGAGACCCGCCTGGGAGCCGGCCACGGTGAAGACCAAGGTACGGCGGGGATCCTGAGCCGGCGGCCAGCGAACCGGCGGCCGCTCTCACCGGGGATCGCCCGCTGGGGCTGCGGAGCCCGGCTGGGGGGCGGGTGTGGGGTTCTCGGGTCTGTCTGAGCGGACTGCGGTGCTTACCCCGGCGGGGCGTGGGGGCAGCTCAAGGCGGGCTGAGGGGCTCAGCCTGGGGGCTATAGGGTCTGTTCTAGGGGGGCTGTGGGGCTCAGCCTGGGGGCTAGAGGGTCCGTCCTAGGGGGGCTGTGGGGCTCAGCCTGGGGGCTATAGGGGAGCTCTGTAGGGTTTAACCCGGGGGACTCCCGGATCTGTTCGAGGGGGGATGTGGGGCTCACCCAAGGGGCGCCGTGGGGTTCACTGCGGGGAGTTGTGGGGTTCACCATGGGGGGCTGTAGGACCTGACCCAGAGGATGTGACACCCCGTACTCCCACCGCTGGGTCTCCCCTCTGCGCCCAGAGCATGACCGAAGGTTCATCAGCTGTGCAAAGCTATGACACCCCCATCGCACCCCCCTCCCACACGAGGTTTAGAGACCCCTGGGGTGGTCACCGAGCGGTGGCCGTGGGTACAAAAGTGTCCCCAGGCTGGCTGCCGAGGGGTGCCCGCAGGAGCGGCTGCTCCCGAGAGCCCTTCTTGTTTGGGATATTTGTTGTCTCCCGCATTTCCCGGGCTGCGGGGGCTGAGCCCCAGTTCAGGTGGGAGCTGGACACCAGTCCCGGGCTCCTGGCACGGGACAGGGCTCGGCTGTGCGGGGCTGCCAGGGCTTTGCTGGGAGAGCTTTGCTGGCGTGGGAATCGCTCCGGCCAGGGCTGCGGTGACACAGGCTGGTGGCGGTGGTGCCCTCAGCTGTGCCCTGGCGCTGGGCACCGGAGCGTGGAGGGGCTGGAACTGCGTGCCCTTAAATGTCTGCACGTGAGCGAGTGTCCCCTCCGAAGGCACACGCTTCCCGTCATTAAAAATGTATTAATAGCCAAGTGTAATTAAATACAAGAAGCTGCAGGAAAAGCCATCTGAAAGGGCAGATGGCAGCGGGCAGGAAGCTGGGAGTTGGAGTTTGCCGGGCAGGAAATGTCTCGCTCTGCTCGCAGAGCTCGGTGGTTGTGGAGGGACCCCGGCTCCGCCGTATCCAGGCTCCGCAGGGGTCAGTGTTCCGCAGCAGCTCGGGTGTGCGGGCGTGTGTTTTTAATTTAAAAAAAGAAAGGAAAAAAAAAACAAAAAACACTCAGGAGTTGAGGGAAAACCCTCCAGTTGTGTTTCCCTCGGTTGCTTTCCCTCCTCCCGCGTTTCCCCTCGCAGGAGCCGCTTGGGATGGGATGGAGCGGGCCAGGGGCCTCAGCTGGTTCCCATTAGCGATCCCATTCCCTGCCCGGTGCCCTGGAGCGCTGCCCCGTTCCCAGCACCTCGCGGGGGCTGTACCAGGCTGTGCCGGTGGCTCGGGAAAATCTCCCGGAGCTCAGGAACGCGGCAAGAAGGATCTGGGAGCTCGGGCTGCCCTGCCGTGTGCTCCCGGTTGTGCTCGCTTCCCAGAGCTCCTGCTCCTCATCCCCGAGGAATGTCCGTGCAGCTGAGTCTGCCCTCTACACTTGCAGGGAAGCACAAACTCCTCCATCCATTCATCCCTCCATCCATCCATGGATTCCATCCCTCCATCCATCCATGGATTCCATCCCTCCATCCATCCATGGATTCCATCCCTCCATCCATCCATGGATTCCATCCCTCCATCCATGGATTCCATCCCTCCATCCATCCATGGATTCCATCCCTCCATCCCTCCATCCATGGATTCCATCTCTCCATCCATGGATTCCATCCCTCCATCCCTCCATCCATGGATTCCATCCCTCCATCCATGGATTCCATCCCTCCATCCATCCATGGATTCCATCCCTCCATCCATCCATGGATTCCATCCCTCCATCCATGGATTCCATCCTCCATCCATGGATTTCATCCTTCCATCCCTCAATCCATGGATTCCATCCCTCCATCCATGGATTCCATCCCTCCATCCATGCATTCCATCCCTCCATCCCTCCATCCATGCATTCCATCCCTCCATCCCTCCATCCATGCATTCCATCCCTCCATCCCTCCATCCATGCATTCCATCCCTCCATCCCTCAGCCGAAGCCGTGTGAGGTTGCCGTGCAGGGTTGGATGTTTTTAGCCCAGATTTGGTGACAAGTTGCCTTGCTGGTGGCCAGCCCAGGCTGGGGGTGCTGAGGCAGCAGCACGGTGGTGTTTTGGGAATGCTGAGGGATTCTCCTGGCAGGTGAAGCAGCAGCAGTTGGATTTTGCTGCCTCCCCCCAGCGCTTTGGCACAGGACTCGCTTTGCGTTTAATCCCTGCAAAGTTCAAGGAGTGTCACTCCTCCCCTCTGTCCCTGCTGTCACCCGGCTGCAGGAGGGAAGGATCTGGGGTGGCAGCAGGGTGGCTGCAGCCTGGATCCACAGGGAACAGCACCAGGCATCCCCCAGGCAGCCACCGCCACCCTTGGGAGCCACCCCCACACCCAGCCAGTCCCTGCAGGTCACCCAGGAGCCACGTGTGCATCTCCAGAGTCGGCGGCCTGGAATTCAGGGGGGATAAGGCTCAATAATCCCATTAAACCTGCTGGAAAGGGCTGCCCAGGCTGTGGGGCAGCAAAACAAAGCAGCACCGAGGATTTCACCCCATGTGGAGCCACTCACCTGCGGCTGACCCACATGGTGACACCTGCATGGATGGGATGTGACACCTCTGCTGCCTGAATTTCCAACCTCTGGGGCCTGGCAGGACAAGAGGAGGAAAGAGCTGAGCCCCAGGGTGAAACCCAGATTATCAGCTTGGGGAAAAGCAGCTTGGGAAGGTTTGGCCACGGCTGAGGGGCAGCACCCCTGAGGATGGGGCAGCAACCTCGCACTGCTCACCCCAAATCCAGCTGTGGAATGGGGGTGTCAGCCCTGTCTGCCTTGGAGGGTCTCATTCCAGTGCCTGGAGTCTCCCCTGGGAGGCTGCTCGGGGAGCCCTATATATAGGAACCCTATAGGGGAGCGTGGGTTGCTGAGTGGGATGTCTAAAATTATCCGTCCCATCCCTGAGCTGCACGGCTGCCGGAGCAGGAGCCCTCTCCCCCCTCCTGCTCCAGCTCCTCGATCCCACAGGGGTGAGGGGATCGTTCCCAGGGGGAGCCACAGCACCCCAGAGTGCCCAGTTTGGAGCTGGCACTCTGGGGGGCAATGGGACAGGGGTTTCCTGTGGGGTGACAGAGCCCTAAATCCTCTCAGTGCCCCAGAGGTGCCTGAAATCCCAGTAGGATGAGGGAATCATGTCCATGGGAGGCACGGAGTTCCCAGCTTGGAGCTGAACATCCCACAGCGTGGGGGGCAATGGGGCAGGGGTTTCTTGTGGGGTGACAGAGCCCCAACCCCCCTCAATGCCCTGGAAGTGCCCAAAATCCTGGCAGGATGAGGGAATCATTTCCAGAGGGAGCTGCAGCACTCTGGAGCTGGCACAGGGACAATGGGACAGGGAATTCCTGTGGGGTGACACATCCCCAAACCCCCTCAATGGCCTGGAAATGCCCAAAATCCCAGTGGGATGAAGGAATCATTCCCATGGCGACTCGCAGCACCCCGGAGTGTCCAGCTTGGAGCTGGCACGGGGGACAATGGCGGTGATTCCCCATGGAGTGACACGTCCCTAAATCCCCTCAGTGCCCCGGAGCTTCCCAAAATCTTGGCAGGATGAAGGAATCCTGTCCAGTGAGAGCCGCAGCACCCCGGGGCTGGCACGGGGACAATGGGACAGGAGTGTTCTAAAGGGTGACAGGTCCCCAAACCCCCTCGGATGTCCCGGAGGTGCCCAAATCCCGGCGGGATGGGGCGCGGAGCCCGGCGCGGGCGGCAGCAGCAGCAGCCCCGGCATGTGCGCGGGCAGGCGGCCAAGGCGGAGCTCCGGGAGAACAAAACTCCCTTTCCATCTGCGAGGAGCCATCAGAGCGGTGACACGAGATGTCCCCAGCAGCGACATCCCCGCCTATCAGCGCCCCGGCCCGCGGGGAGGGTCGGGGGAGGGGATGGGGGGGTGTGGTGTTTGCTCCGGCCTTGTTTTCAGCCTCGTTGGGTGCTTGATTTATTTATGATTTTTTTTAATTTCGTGCCAATTGACGCTGATTCCCTCCCCACCCCCCCTCCCCCTGGGAGATGTTCCTGGGGCTGCTCCCGTGCCAAGCGTGCTGGTGGCACATCTGGCCTGAGCTGTTCCTGAGATATCCCTGAGCTGTTCCAGGTGAAATTAGCAGGATTTTCACCCAGACCACCACCTCTGCCTGCAGAGCTGTTCCTGAGCTGTTCCAGGTGAAAAAATAACAGGACTTCCACCCAAACCACCACTTCTGCTTGCAGAGGTTTTCCTGAGCTCCCAGGTGAAAAATAACAGGAATTTCACCCAAACCACCTCCTCTGTCTGCAAAGCTGTTCCTGAAATTAGCAGGATTTTCCTGAAATTAGATGCTCCAGGTGAAATTAGCAGGATTTTCACCCAGACCACCACCTCTGCCTGCAGAGCTGTTCCTGATATATCCCTGATATGTTCCTGAGCTGTTCTGGGTGGAAAATAACAGGATTTCCACCCAAAACACCACTTCTGCTTGCAGAGGTGTTCCTGAGCCGTTCCAGGTGAAAAATAACAGGAATTTCACCCCAACCACCACATCTGTCTGCAAAGCTGTTCCTGAAATTAGCAGAATTTTCCTGAAATTAGCTGCTCCAGGTAGAATTAGCAGGATTTTCACCCAGACCACCACCTCTGCCTGCAGAGCTGTTCCTGAGATATCCCTGAGCTGTTCCAGGTAGAATTTGCAGGATTTTCACCCAAACCACCACCTCTGCCTGCAGAACTGTTCCTGAGGTATCCCTGATATGTTCCTGAGTTGTTCCAGGTGAAAAATAACAGGACTTCCACCCAAAACACCACTTCTGCTTGCAGAGGTTTTCCTGAGCTCCCAGGTGAAAAATAACAGGAATTTCACCCCAACCACCTCCTCTGTCTGCAAAGCTGTTCCTGAAATTAGCAGGATTTTCCTGAAATTAGCTGCTCCAGGTAGAATTTGCAGGATTTTCACCCAGACCACCACCTCTGCCTGCAGAGCTGTTCCTGAGATATCCCTGAGCTGTTCCAGGTAGAATTTGCAGGATTTTCACCCAAACCACCACCTCTGCCTGCAGAGCTGTTCCTGAGATATCCCTGATATGTTCCTGAGCTGTTCTGGGTGGAAAATAACAGGATTTCCACCCAAAACACCACTTCTGCTTGCAGAGGTTTTCCTGAGCCGTTCCAGGTGAAAAATAACAGGAATTTCACCCCAACCACCACATCTGCCTGCAAAGCTGTTCCTGAAATTAGCAGGATTTTCCTGAAATTAGCTGCTCCAGGTGAAATTAGCAGGATTTTCACGCAAACCATCCCTTCTGCATGCAGAGGTGTTCCTGAGCTACTCCACTTGAAATTAGTAGGATTTTTCACCCAAACCACCCCTTCTGCCTGCAGAGGTGTTCCTGAGCTGTTCCTGAGCTCCCAGGTGAAAAAGAACAGGATTTCCACCCAAACCACCCCTTGTGCCAGCAGAGCCCTGAGCCTCACTCCTCCCAAACTCATCTCCCTCCCCCAGGAGTTTTCCTGGCTGTGCTGCCTGGCTCCTTTTCCTCATTCTTGCCATTCCCACGAGGTTTTCCCACGGGGTTCCCCTCTTGCCAGGCTCGCCCAGGTGTCACCCCCGCCGTGTCTGTCTGTCCCCACCCAGCTCTTCACCGATGGCATCACCAACAAGCTGGTGGCCTGCTACACGGACGAGGGCATGGCGGACGCGCTGCTGGTGCGGGTGTACGGCAGGAAAACCGAACTGCTGGTGGACAGGGAGGCGGAGCTGAGGAATTTCCAGGTGCTCCGAGCCCACGGCTGCGCCCCCGACCTCTACTGCGCCTTCCAGAACGGGCTCTGCTACCAATTCCTGCCGGGAATCGCGCTGGGACCCGACCACGTGAGGGATCCCCACATCTTCAGGTGGGTGGGGTATTCTGCTGGGATCTGGGGGTTCTCCCTTAGTTTTTTTCCCAGTTTTCTGGGGGTTTGTGCTGTGTTTTCAGCTCTTCCTTGACTGCCACGGGTGGGGGTCACTGGTGTGCCCAGTCCTGGGGGAAATGGGGGTCGGGGGGTGAATGGGTCAAACTGCAGCCAGAGTTGACAAAATTACCAAATTTCCAATTTTTATCAGGTTTTGGTGAAGAGAGGTTTGCTGGGAAGCTGGAAGTAAAGTTTCCTGGGAAGCTTGAATTAGTATTTCTTGGGAAGCTGGAATTAAGGTTCTCTGGGAAGTTGGAATTAAGGTTCTCTGGGAAGCTGTAATTAAAGTTCTCTGGGAAGCTGTAATTAAAGTTTCCTGGGAAGCTGGAATTGAAGTTCTCTGGGAATTTGGAATTAGGGTTCTCTGGGAATTTGGAATTAGAGTTTCCTGGGAAACTGGAATTAAGGTTTCCTGGGAAGCTGGAATTAAAGTTCTCTGGGAAACTGGAATTAAAGTTCTCCGGGAAGCTGGAATTAAGGTTTCCTGGGAAACTGGAGTTAAGGTTCTGTGGGAAGCTGGAATTAAGGTTCTCTGGGAAACTGGAATTAAAGTTTCCTGGGAATTTGGAATTAAGATTTCCTGGGAAGCTGGAATTAAGGTTCTCTGGGAAGCTGGAATTAAAGTTTCATGGGAAGCTGGAATTAAAGTTTCCTGGGAAGCTGGAATTCCTCGGGAAGCAGAGTTTAGGGCTGAATTTACCCTGAAAATGACAATTCTGAAACGCTTCCGAGGCCAATCCCTGACATGGAACGGGGGCTCAGCTGTGCTCACCCTGTGTTTTAAGCAGGATTTTCAGGGAATCCTCCTGAAGACACCCCCAAATCTCTTCTGGGGATTTTGCAGGGGGGGATTTTGAGGATTTGGGATCAGCCCTCACCCTTCTCCTGTGCTCCATGCCAGGCTGGTGGCCCGGGAGATGGCCCGAGTCCACGCCATCCATGCCAACGGGAGCCTGCCCAGGCCCATCCTGTGGCAGAAGCTGCACAAATACCTCAGCCTGGTGAAGACAGAGCTCAGCCCAAAGGTATCCAACGCCAGGTAAAGGCAGAGGGACCCCACAGAGCCAGGCTCTGCCTCGGGCACCCCCTGCCCACCCTCCGGGCCGAGGTTCCCAGGCAAAGCCTCTGCGAGGATCTGGGGCTGGATTTGGGGCTGGATCCCTCTCAGAGAGCCTGGAGCAGCTCCAACCCCTTCCTGCTGCCACTTTGGGGGGGATTTCAGCTTTTTTGGAGCTCTGGGATGTGTGTGTGCAGGATCCAGCTGGAGCCACAGCTTCCCACTGCTGGAACAATCCTCCTCCTCCTCCTCCTCCTCCCGGGAGAATCAGCCCTGCTGAGCTGACGATTAACTCTAGAAATTAAACCACACAATTCTCACTTCCCACCAAACCCATCCCCCTTTTTGGGGCGGCTGGTTTGGCCCGGCAGGTGAGAGTTGGGGTGTCCGGGAAGGATTGGGGCAGCCCCAAGAGGCGCAGGAGGTGAACGACCCCCGGGCAGGGCAATCATTAACCCGCGGCAGGAGCCAGCCGGGATTTTCTCAGCCCCGGGCAGACTTTACCCACCCTGCACCTTCCTCGCGGCCAATTAGGCAATCATTAACGAGCTCTCTTCTTGGAACCTCTCCTGAGGTTACCAGAGTCCAAAACATCCCCGGAGTGCTGGGGGAGAGAGCGCCGGGTGGATTTGGGGGGTGGGCGTGGGGGTTTTGGGGACAGGGGACGCGCTGAGGCCGAGGTGGGGTGGCTGCCTGGCTGCCAAACCTGGTCCCCTCCCCGAAACCAGCCTGGTTAGCCCTGCCTTGTGTCATGAGTGGGGTCGTTTGGAAGGCAAGAGGGGGAAATTCTGCACCCTGAGCCCCCAGGAAAGCGCTGGAAGTCGGGGGAGAGCAATTCTGCCCCTGAGCCCCAAGGGAAGTGCTGGAAACTGGGAAAATTCTGCTCCTGTGACCTCAGGGAAGTGCTGGAATTTGGGGAAACACTGGAATCCAGGGAAATTCTGCTCCTGAGCCCCAAGGGAAGTGCTGGAAACTGGGAAAATTCTACTCCTGTAACCTCAGAGAAACACTGGAAATTGGGGAAATTCTGGAATCTGGGGAAATTCTGCCCCTGAGCCTCCAGGAAAGCTTTGGAAGTCAGGGAAGAGCAATTCTGCCCCTGAGCCCCAAGGGAAGTGCTGGAAACTGGGGAAATTCTGCTCCTGTGACCTCAGGGAAGTTCTGGAAGTTGGGGAAATTCTGCCCCTGAGCCTCCAGGGAAATGCTGGAAGCTGGGGAAATTCTGCTTCTAAGCCCCAAGGAAGCTCTGGAAGTCAGGGAAACACTGGAATCCAGGGAAATTCTGCCCCTGATCCTTCAGGGAAACTCTGGAAGTCAGGGAAGAGCAATTCTGACCCTGTGGCCCAAGGGAAGTGCTGGAAACTGGGGAAATTCTGGAAGTTGGGGAAATTCTGGAAGTTGGGGACATTCTGGAAGTTGGGGAAATTCTGGAAATGGAGGAAATTCTGCCCCTGAGCCTCCAGGGAAGCTCTGGAAACTGGGAAAATTCTGGAGAAATTCTGCTCCTGTGACCGCAGGGAAGTGCTGGAAGTGGGGGAAATTCTGGAAGTTGGGAAAATTCTGGAAGTGGGGGAAATTCTGGAAGTTGGGGAAATTCTGGAAGTTGGAAAAATTCTGGAAATGGAGGAAATTCTGCCCCTGAGCCCCCAGGGAAGCTCTGGAAACCGGGGAAGCACCACCGCCGAGCCCCGGGGCGGCTCCCCGAGAGCAGCAGCGGTGCCACCCTGTCCCTTTTGTCCCCTCCTCAGCCTGCCGCGGGACGTGCCCAGCCCCGAGGCGCTGGAGCAGGAGCTGGCCTGGATGGAGGAGACGCTGTCGCAGCTGGGGTCGCCCGTGGTGCTGTGTCACAACGACCTCCTGTGCAAGAACATCATCTACGACAGGACGCGAGGTGTGTGCGCCCGGGGGTGGCCCCGTGCCGTGTCACTGTCACTCAGGAGCAGTCACAGAGTGATTCCGGTATTGGAGAGCTCTGGGTGTCAGGGCTACAGACCCAAATCTGACATGGGCTCGGGATGGACACGTTTTTATACTTTAATATTAATTATTAAACTGATATTGTTCTATTGTCTACATTGATTTCATCCAAGCATGGATTTTGTAATTTCCATCAAACCCCCACAAACATAATTTCTCATGATTCTTGTTCCAATCAAATAATAATTATATCTAATTATCAAACAATCATTGCATATAATAATTAGATCATTCATCATATTTATACATCATATTTATACATCATATTTATACATATTTATACATAATATTCATACATCATATTTATACATATTTATACATCATACTTACATATCATACTTATATATCATATTTCTATATTATATTTATACATTATATTTATACATCATATTTATACATCATATCTATATATTTTATTTATATATTATATTTATATATTATATTTATATATTATATTTCCATATAATATTTATATATCATATTGTTACATAATATTTATACATCATATTTATACATTATATGTATACATCATATTTATAAATCATATTTATACATATTTATACATCATATTTATACATCATATCTATATATTTTATTTATACACTGTATTTATACATAATATTTAAATATCATATTTATACATCATATTTATACATAATATTTATATATCATATTTATATTATAAATATTGCCATATTTAATATTTAAATATTAAATTTAAACATTTCATTTTAATTACCTTAAACATTATAAAATTTATAATATTTATCATATCTCTCATATAATATTATCATATTTATAATCTATAATTCATCATATCATATAATAATTTCATTTATCGTAGTCATTAAATAATAATACGGGCGCAGTTTCGCACCATCCAGTAAAACCCAACATTTCCCCAACCTTTCTTCCCAACTCCCCGGACTATCCCAGGATTTTTGAAACATTTTATCCCCGCTCTGTGTCCCCTCTGTCCCCACCCCTGACAGTTTTTGTCCCCGCAGAGCGCGTGCGCTTCATCGACTACGAGTACACGGGCTGCAACTACCAGGCCTTCGACATCGGCAACCACTTCAACGAGTTCGCAGGTGGGGACAGCCCGGGGACCCCCAGCCCCAGCCCGGGGACCCCCAGAGCCCCCCAGCCCCGGCCCGGGGACCTCCAGAGCCCCCCAGCCTGGGGACCCACAGAGCCCCCCAGCCCTGGCCCAGGGACCCCCAGAGACCCTCAGCCCTGGCCTGGGGACCCCCAGAGCCCCCCAGCCCCAGCCCGGGGACCCCCAGAGCCCCCCAGCCCGGGGACCCACAGAGACCCCCAGCCCAGGGACCCCCAGAGCCCCCCAGCCCTGGCCCAGGGACCTCCAGAGCCCCCCAGCCCAGGGACCCCCAGAGCCCCCCAGCCCCAGCCCGGGGACCCCCAGAGCCCCCCAGCCCAGGGACCCACAGAGACCCCCAGCCCGGGGACCCCCAGAGACGCCCAGAGCCCCCAGCCTGGGGACCCCCAGAGCCCCCCAGCCCTGGCCCGGGACCCCCAGAGTCCCCCAACCCCGGCCTGGGGACACCCAGAGCCCCCCAGCCCGGGGACCCACAGAGGCCCCCAGCCCAGGGACCCCCAGAGACGCCCAGAGCCCCCAGCCCGGGGACCCCCAGAGCCCCCCAGCCCAGGGACCCCCAGAGCCCCCCAGCCCTGGCCCAGGGACCTCCAGAGCCCCCCAGCCCGGGGACCCACAGAGACCCTCAGCCCCAGCCCAGGGACCCCCAGAGCCCCCAGCCCGGGGACCTCCAGAGCCCCCCAGCCCCAGCCTGGGGATCCCCAGAACCCCCAGCCTGGGGACCCCCAGAGCCCCCCAGCCCCGACCTGGGGACCCCCAGAGTCCCCCAGCCCGGGGACCCACAGAGACCCTCAGCCCTGGCCCAGGGACCTCCAGAGCCCCCAGCCCTGGCCCAGGGACTTCCAGAGCCTCTCAGCCCAGGGACCTCCAGAGCCCCCCAGCCCAGGAACCCCCAAAGCCCCCCAGCCCCGGCCCAGGGGGGCCCTGCTGCTGGCATGGAGGAGGGAGGGGTCCCCCGCTCTATACTGGGAATGGGTTGTCCCTGTTACTGGGAATTCCATGTCTCATACTGGGAAATGGGATGTCCCTGTTACTGGGAATTCCACATCCCATACTGGGAAATGGGGTGTCCTTGTCACTGGGATGGAGGAGGGAGTTGCATTCCCAGTCCCACACTGGGAAATGGGGTCTCCCCATCTCTTGGGGTGCAGAAGGGAGTTTTATTCCCAGTCTTGGGGTGGGAAATGGGATCTCCCCATCCCTGGGATGGAGGAGGGACTTGTCCCCAGTCCCATGTTGGGAAATGGGGTGTCCTGGTGTCCCCTGATCCCTGAGGATGAGGAGGGAGTTGAATCCCCAATCCCACGATGGGAAACGGTGTCTCCCCATCCCTGGGGGTGGAGGAGGGAGCTGCACCCCAAATCCTACAGCAGGAAACGGGGCTGCCCTTGGTCACAGCGGGGTCTCTGCTGCTCTTGGGCACCCGGATGCCCCTGGGGTGCCAGTCCTGGCTCCTCACCCCGAGGGCCAGCAGCTGGTCCTGGGTTTGTGCCTGGCTGGGGTTGTGCTCTCCTTGCTTTGCCGTGGAGAACCCAATCCCTCCCTGTCCCCCCATGTCCCCCCCGTGTCCCCCCCGTGTCCCCCTGTCCCCCCAGGTGTGAAGGAGGTGGATTATGGCCTCTACCCCAGCAAGGAGACGCAGCTGCAGTGGCTGCACTCCTACCTGCAGGCCTACAAGGAGCTCACCCAGGGCCAGCCAGGTGACAGCCAGGTGTCCCAGGAGGAGCTGGAGACCCTCTACGTGCAAGTGAACAAGTTCTCCTTGGTGAGTGAGGAGGAGGAAGGAGCTGGCCTTGCTCCAGGGCTGAAAACACAACCCGGGGGATGAGGGAGTGAGGGAGTTCTCCTCTGCTCTTGGCCAGCCTGAGGGCTTGGGGACATCGGGGACAGGCTGTGCCACAGGGCCAGCCTGAGCCCCCGGGCAAGGTCACGGGGGTGTGTTGGGGACAGCTGTGCCCGACAGGGTGGCCTTGGGCAGCCCTTCAGAGGGGTCAGGCACGGCTGGAGTGAGGAAATCCTCTTTGCTGCCTGCCAGGGTGGCCCCGGCCGATTTTCTGGAAATTTCGGGTGAAATATTCCCTGTTTTCCCGGCTGCAGCTGCCGGGAGGGCAGCACAGGGGTGGCAGCCCATGTTCAGCACCCTCCCTGCTGCCTCCAGCTCCAGCTCCAGCCAGGAGCAGCCTCTGGAGGGCACAAAAATCCCGCGGTGGCTCCGTGTCCTGTCCTTGTCACAGCCCTGGGGACTGGGGCGCGGGGGTTTCTGCCCCCATGGCCCTTCCCTGACCCTTGCTCTGCCCCTTGCAGGCGTCCCATTTCTTCTGGGCCTGCTGGGGCCTGATCCAGGACAAATATTCCACCATAGACTTTAATTTCTTACGGTGAGTGCCCACGGGCTGCTCCCGGGGAAATGGGCAGGGAGGGTCCTGGGGAGGGTCCCGAGGAGGATGCCAGTGGTCCCTGGGGAGGATCCTGGCAATTCCTGGGGAGAATCCTGTCGGTCCAGGGGGGGATCCTGGAGAGGATCTCTGGGAGGGTCCTGGGGAGGATCCCGGAGAAGATCCCAGTAATCCCTGGGGAATATCCTGGCAATCCCTGGGGAGGATCCTGGGGAAAATCCCAGGGAAGAGCCTGGTGGTCCCTGGGGAGGATCTCGGCTGTCCCTGGGAAGGATCCTGGGGAAGATCCTGGTGGTCCCTGGGGAGAATCTCCAGGAGGATCCCAGGGAAGATCCTGGCAGTCCCTGGGGAGGATCCCAGTGATCCCTGGGAGAGATCCCAGGAAGAATCCTGGGGAAGATCCCAGTGGTCCCTTGGATGATCCCAGGGAGGATCCTGGGGAGGATCCTGGTGGTCTCTGGGGAGTATCCCAGGAAAGATCCCGGGGAAGATCCCAGCTCTCCCTGGGGAGGATCCCAGCGATCCCAAGGGACAATCTCGGCCATCCCAAGGGACACGAGTGGCTCAGAGCCATCCCTCCTCTCTCTCTCTTTGCAGATATGCAAAGTTAAGGTTTAAACAGTACTTCAAGATGAAGCCAGTGGTCACAGCCCTGCAGGTCCCCAAGTAGGGGCCACCCCGAGCTCTCCTGTCCTGGCCGTGCCCTCGCGCCCCCCTCGCCCCTCGCCCGGCCTGGCCACGGTGACAAGGGGGACAAGAGGAGCCCTGGCCCGGCCACCACCTCTCCCAGGAGAGCCTGGCCACCCCTGAGACGGGACCATGAGGTGCTGGAGAGGACCAGGGCCCCGGCGAGGCCCCAGCCCACGGCAGGAAGCCTCACCACCGCCTTAAAGCCGAGCCCCGCTCGGCCCCGGTGCCCGGCAGGTCCGTGCCCTGCTGGCACTGCTGCTGCTGCCTGGCACTGTCCCCTCCCCCTGCGCTGGCCCCGAGGGGGACACGGGGTCACCCCGGCTGCTCAGAGCCCCCAGAGCCGCCCCACTTTGGTCACTTTGGCTGCCCCACTGTCCCCTCCTGCCCTGCTTGGTGCCACCGGGGTGCCACCCCCAAAGCAGAGCTGTCCCAGGTCCCTGCTGGCCCCAGGGACAAGACCCTTGTCCCCGAGGGGTGGCAGCTGCGGGCAGAGGGGCAGGGCCAGCCCTGAGCCCCTGGCACCAGTGGAGTGGTGCTGGTGGGCACGGGGTGCCCACCCCCCCCTGCGGGGAGTCCCCACAGCTGCCCCTGCCTGTCCCCACTGTCCCCTTGGCTCGGTGGCTTCCCCCCCACCCCCAGCTCTGCCCTCAGGGTCAGGGGGTCCGGGGACATCCAGGGGGGTCTGTCCTGCCTGTCCCCACCCCTGGCAGGAGGTGGCACGGAGGTGCCCCCCTCCAGGACCGGGCACAGCTTCACCCCCCCTCCCCCTGCCCTGCTGAGCCCCGTCCAGCTCCTCGCAGCAGTCAGGGCCCTGTGCCACCCCCCCTGCCTGTGGGGACAAGGTGACTGTCCCTTCTCCGGGCACAGGGACCTCCCCCAGGCAGCCCCAGGGCTGCTGGCACAGCCGTGTTTGATTCAGTGGGAAATAAAAGCTGCTGGTAGCTGGAATTTGGGGCTGGAGCAGGGGCAGGCCCCCCCACCCCAGGCTCTGGGGGTGCTCCTGTCCCTTCTGTCCCCTGAGATGTCCCCACCCAACCCTCACCCCCACCCTGGTGAAGCCCAGGCCCCGCTCTCTGCTCCAAAAAGTCACTTTTATTGTGCCAAGGGCCAGGGGGAGGAAGGATTGTAAACAGGGATGTGAAATATACAGGTTAAGTTACTCGTCGTCTTATTAACAAAATAAAGCTCTATCTATATTTACAATCTTTAAAAAACAAAATGAAACAACAACAAAAGAAAAAGAAATGGAAGAGGGACACAGGAAGAGCTGCAGCTGTGGGGAGGGGACACATCTGCTTCCAGTCCCTCTGCAGCACAACCTGGCCCAGCCCTGGAGCTGGGACCCCTCCCCAGGGACCCCTGTCCTTCCCAGGGACCCCTTTCCATCCCCAGGGACCCCTGTCCCTCACTGGGGACCCCTTTCCATCCCCAGGGACCCCTGTCCCTTACTGGGGACCCCTTTCCATCCCCAGGGACCCCTGTCCTTCCCCAGGGACCCCTGTCCCTCCCCAGGGAGTTGGGAATAAATAAAGCACTGACAAAGGGCAGGGGAGGGGCTGGAGGGATGTCCCCTGGGATAAAGGATGTCCCCACGGCAGTGTCCCCAGCACTGGAATCCTGGTGCTGCTGAGATTTGGATCCCCAGCCCGGCTTGGGGACAAGGGGACAGAGGGACAAGGGACAGAGAGACAAGGGGACAGAGGCTGGTGCCCACCTTGTGCAACCTCGAGCCCAGGTGGCCGCGGCTCCTGCAGTGTCCCCAACGTGGTGACAGTTCACACGGTGTCCCCACCATGGTCACAGCTCCTGCTGTGTCCCCAGCACAGTGGCAGTCCCCGCGGTGTCCCTGTCCCCGCGGTGTCCCCAGCGCTGTCGCTGTCCCAGGCTCGGGGCTGTTCCCGGCTCTGCCACACGGAGGTGCCGGAGCCCCGCGCACGGAGGGACAGCGGGGACACGGCCGGGGAGAGAGCGGCTGAGCACAGGGGGACACGGCACACACACCTGGGCACTGCACAAACACCTGGGCACTGGCACTCAGAGGGACACGGCACACACACCTGGGTATGGCACAAACACCTGGGCACTGCCACAGACACCCCTGGGCATGGCACACACACCTGGACACTGCCACACACCTGGGCACTGCCACTCTGAGGGACACTGCACACTCACCTGGACATGGCACAAACACCTGGGCACTGCCACTCAGAGGGACACGGCACACACACCTGGGCATGGCACAAACACCTGGGCACTGCCACTCCAAGGGACACGGCACACTCACCTGGACACCACACACGCACACCTGGGCACTGCCACACACCTGGACACAGCACACACACCTGGACACCTTGAACTCTCACCTGGACACCGCCCTGCCCAGCCACACCCCAGCCCCTGGAACAGGCTCTGACCACACCAAGCTCATTTATCCTCATCACTCCTTTCCCCCTCACAGCCGTTCCTTCCTTCTCCCTCCCTCTCACCCCGCAGGGCTCAGGTGCAGCCCGGCCTGCAGGGCCAGGTGTCCGGGGCCAGGCGGGCACGTCCCCCCCGAGGGGCGGCTGGCAGGGCAGGAACAGCCCCCTCTTTATTCCCTAAGTGGGCCAGAGCTGCCAGCAGCACAAAGGGCCCCGAGGAGCCTCTGGCCGGGGCCGGGGCCAGGCTGGAGCTAAAATTGGCTCGGTGGGAATTCGCTGGCAGGCGCCAAAGAGCGAGCGGGAAGCGCGGAGGGGAGGTCACACCAGGATAGAGGAGGGACCAGTGTGTCCCTGTCCTGTGTCCCCATCCCGTGTCCCCATCCCATGTCCCTATTCTGTGTCCCTGTCCTGTGTCCCCATCCCGTGTCCCCATCCCATGTCCCTATTCTGTGTCCTGCCCTGTGTCCCCATCCCGTGTCCCTATTCTGTGTCCCCACCCTGTGTCTCCCTGCCATGTCCCCACGCCGTGCCCAGCAGCGCAGCAGGTGAGGCTCTCCAGGACCCGCAGGTGCTGCAGGGCTGGAGATGCTCTGGAGGTTCCCTGCAGCACGAGAGCCTCAGGTCCCCTCAGGGGTGACAGCGCCGCAGCCACAGCGTCACCAAATCGCCAGGCTGGCTGACCTTGGCTCCACGTGCCACCAAAGCAAGGCCAAGCCAGTCCTTGCCACCCAAAATCCCAGGTGCCCACCCTGGTGGGACCCTTCTACAAGTGGGCAGCTCCCCTGTGGCCGAGTGCCACCCCGCCGGGACACGCCCCGTGGTGGCAGCCAGCCCTGCCACCCCCTGCGCCCCTCAGTCCGTCAGCACCACCAGCTCGCCGTCACTCTTGTCCTCGCCCTCCGAGTCCTCGCCCTCGCTGTAGCGGTACATGTCCCCCTCGGGCACCGAGTGCCCGTCGTCCCCGGCGTCGCCGTCCTTGAGGCTGCGGGTGTTGACGATGACGGGCATGGTGGGGTCCACGCCGCGGGGCAGGTAATGCTCCAGGAGGGGAGGGGGCAGCTGCACGCCCACCGGCCGCGGGTACAGCACGTCCGAGGAGCTGGGGGGCACCTGGCTGCCCTGCGGCCTGGGGGACACGGCGGGGGGGGACAAGGCTCAGGGGGCTTCCCTTGGCCACCTCGAGGGGGGAATTATGTGCAGGGTGGGTGGGCACCAACCCCATGGGAACAAGGTGGGCATGCACCTCATCGACATCAGGTGAGTGGCAACCCCGTGGGCACCAGGTGGGCACCACTCACATCACCAGGTGAGCCCCAGGTGTCACCAGGTGAACCCCACCCCATGGACACCAGGTGGGCACAAACCCCATGGGCACCAGGTGAGGCCTCACCCCAGCACTACCCCTCCGAGCCTGTGGGGCGCACAAGGTGTCCCTTATCAACCCCCCTTATCAATTCCTCCTTACCAATCTCCCTTACCAATCCCTCTTATCAATCTCCCTCATAAATTCCCCTTACCAACCCCCCCCTTTATCAATCTCCCTTATCAATCCCCCTTACCAATCCTCCTTTATTAACCCCCCCTTACCAATTCCCCTTTCCCATCCATGTTATCAATCCCCTTATCAATTACCCTATCAAGTAGCCCTGCCTGGTGTCCTGGCACTGGTTCCTCATCAATCCCCCCTTATCAATCCCCCTTACCAATCCCCCTTTACCAATCCCCTTATCAATCCCCCATTATCAATGCCCCCTTACCAATCCCCTTTATCAATCTCCCCCTATCAATCCCCAATCACCAATCCCCCATTACCAAGCCCCTTTATCAATCCCCCTTATCAATTACCCTATCAAGCAACCCTGCCTGGTGTCCTGGCGCCGGTTTCTCATCAATCCCCCATTACCAACCCCCCTTTACCAATCCCCTTATCAATCCCCTTATCAATTACCCTATCAAGTAGCCCTGCCTGGTGTCCTGGCACTGGGTACTCATCAATCCCCCATTACCAATCCCCCTTACCAATCCCCCTTTACCAATCCCCTTATCAATCCCCTATTATCAATGCCCCCTTACCAATCCCCTTTATCAATCCCCCTTATCAATTACCCTATCAAGCAACCCTGCCTGGTGTCCTGGCACTGGTTCCTCATCAATCCCCCATTACCAACCCCCCATTACCAATCCCCATTACCAATCCCCCCATTACCAACCCCCCATTACCAATCCCCTTATCAATCCCCTTATCAATTACCCTATCAAGTAGCCCTGCCTGGCGTCCTGACGCCAGTTCCTCATCAATCCCCCATTATCAACCCCCCTTACCAATCCCCCCTTCTCTATCCCAAATATCAATCCCCCATTACCAACCCCCATTACCAACCCCCCATTACCAATCCCCTTATCAATCCCCTTATCAATTACCCTATCAAGTAGCCCTGCCTGGCGTCCTGGCGCCGGTTCCTCATCAATCCCCCATTACCAACCCCCCTTCTCTATCCCCGTTATCAATCCCCCATTACCAACCCCCATTACCAACCCCCCTTTACCAATCCCCTTATCAATCCCCTTATCAATTATCCTATCAAGTAGCCCTGCCTGGCGTCCTGGCACTGGTTCCTCATCAATCCCCCCTTACCAACCCCACCTTACCAGTCCCCCCTTACCAATCCCCCATTACCAATCCCCTTATCAATCCCCTTATCAATTACCCTATCAAGTAGCCCTGCCTGGTGTCCTGGCGCCGGTTCCTCATCAATCCCCCATTACCAACCCCCCTTACCAATCCCCTTATCAATCCCCCCTTCAATATCCCCATTATCAACCCCCCTTACCAACCCCCATTACCAATCCCCCATTACCAATCCCCCATTACCAATCCCCTTATCAATCCCCTTATCAATTACCCTATCAAGCAGCCCTGCCTGGTGTCCTGATGCCGGTTCCTCATCAATCCCCCATTACCAACCCCCCTTACCAATCCCCTTATCAATCCCCCCTTCAATATCCCCATTATCAATCCCCCATTATCAACCCCCCTTACCAATCCCCCCTTCTCTATCCCAAATATCAACCCCCCATTACCAACCCCCATTACCAACCCCCCATTACCAATCCCCTTATCAATCCCCTTATCAATTACCCTATCAAGCAGCCCTGCCTGGTGTCCTGACGCCGGTTCCTCATCAATTCCCCATTACCAATCCCCCTTACCAATCCCCTTATCAATCCCCCCTTCAATATCCCCATTATCAATCCCCCATTACCAACCCCCATTACCAATCCCCCCTTAAAAACCCCCCATTACCAATCCCC
This sequence comes from Haemorhous mexicanus, assembly GCF_027477595.1. Taxonomy (NCBI): domain Eukaryota; kingdom Metazoa; phylum Chordata; class Aves; order Passeriformes; family Fringillidae; genus Haemorhous; species Haemorhous mexicanus. The sequence goes on along the minus strand of NC_082365.1, from coordinate 2,744,150 downwards.
TTATCAATTACCCTATCAAGCAGCCCTGCCTGGTGTCCTGATGCCGGTTCCTCATCAATCCTCCCTTACCAACCCCCCATTACCAACCCCCATTACCAACCCCCCATTACCAATCCCCTTATCAATCCCCTTATCCATTACCCTATCAAGTAGCCCTGCCTGGTGTCCTGACGCCGGTTCCTCATCAATTCCCCATTACCAATCCCCCCTTTACCAATCCCCCATTACCAATCCCCCATTACCAATCCCCTTATCCATTACCCTATCAAGTAGCCCTGCCTGGTGTCCTGACGCCGGTTCCTCATCAATCCTCCCTTACCAACCCCCCATTACCAACCCCCATTACCAATCCCCCATTACCAACCCCCCTTTACCAATCCCCTTATCAATCCCCTTATCAATTACCCTATCAAGTAGCCCTGCCTGGCGTCCTGGCACTGGTTCCTCATCAATCCCCCCTTACCAACCCCACCTTACCAGTCCCCCATTACCAACCCCCCATTACCAACCCCCCTTATCAATCCCCTTATCCATTACCCTATCAAGTAGCCCTGCCTGGCGTCCTGGCGCCGGTTCCTCATCAGCGCCTTGTACTCGCCCACGCGCAGCCTCTTGCCCTCCACGATGCAGGTGCGCTTGGGCCGCGGTTTGTATTTGTAGTCCGGGTACTTCTCCAGGTGCTGCCGGCTCAGCCGCGCCTGCTCCTCGTAGTAGGGCTGCTTCTCCTGGTTGGACATGGATTTCCAGCGGGATCCTGCGTGGGGAAAGGGGGAGAGCGTGCTCACAGCCTGCCTGAGCGAGGAGATCGTGGGTGAACCCACCCCGAGGTTGATTGGTGCTGTTGGTTGGTTAATTAATGATGTTAATTAATGGCGTTGCTGGTGGGAATGGTGCCTGGATTTACAGCGGTGCTGGTGGGAGCCATGCGCTGCAGCTGGTTCTGCTGGAATGTCGGGAACAGCTTCCCTGGATTTCCCTGGGCATTTCCAGGGGTTCATCTCCTCGTTCCCAGACCTTCTCCAGGCACCTCCAGGGATTCATCCCCTCATTCCCTGACCTTCCCTCCGGGATTCATCCCCTCCCTCCAGGGGGATGCAGAGCACATCCCCTGTCCCAAGATCTTGTTCCAAACCCTCCAGGGGATGCAGAGGGAATAGGGAATCCCCTGTCCCTGGATCTCATTCCCATCCCTCCAGGGGATGCAGAGGGAATCCTACACTTGGATCTCATTCCCATTCCTTCAGGGAGGAGTCCCCTGTCCCAGGACCTCATTCCCATCCCTCCATGGCCATGCAGAGTGGATTCCCCATCCCCAGATCTCATTCCCATCCCTCCAGCGACTGCAGAGGGACTCCTGCCCCAGCATCTTGTTCCCAGCCCTCCAGGAGATGTAGAATGGATCCCCTGCCTCTGGATCTCATTCCCATCCCTCCAGTGGCTGCAGAGGGTCTCCCCTGTCCCTGGATCTCATTCCCATCCCTCCATAGAGATGCAGAGTGGATCCCCAAACCCCAGATCTTGTCCCCATTCCTCCAGGGGCTGCAGAGGGGCTCCTGCCCCACGATCTTGTTCCCAACCCTCCAGGGGATGTAGAATGGATCCTCTATCCCTGGATCTCATTCCCATCCCTCCATGGGATGTAGAATGGATCCTCTATCCGTGGATCTCATTCCCATCCCTCCATGGAGATGCAGAATGGATCCTCTATCCCTGGATCTCATTCCCATCCCTCCAGGGGCTGCAGAGGGGCTCCTGCCCCACGATCTTGTTCCCAACCCTCCAGGGGATGTAGAATGGATCCTCTATCCCTGGATCTCATTCCCATCCCTCCATGGGATGTAGAATGGATCCTCTATCCGTGGATCTCATTCCCATCCCTCCATGGAGATGCAGAATGGATCCTCTATCCCTGGATCTCATTCCCATCCCTCCAGGGGCTGCAGAGGGGCTCCTGCCCCGGGATCTCACCCAGGATCTTGCTGATGCTGGAGTTGTGCATGTCTGGGAAGGCCTGCAGGATCTTCCTGCGCTCGTCCTTGGCCCACACCATGAAGGCGTTCATGGGCCGCTTGATGTGGTTGTTGTTCCTGGACTCCGGGAAGTGCCGGGAGCCTGCGGGGACACGCGGGATGAGGGCAGGAGCCGGAGGACAGAGCCACCCTGGGGTCACCACCGTGCTCCCGGCCACCCTCACCGTCCATCTCGCAGCTCAGCAGAGCCTCGTCCAGCCGGTGGCCTTGGGTCTCCTCCATCCGCTCCTTCACCGGGGAGGAGTCGATCCCGACGGGCTCCTGCAGGACAGCGGGGTCAGGAGCCAGCCCCCAGCCTGGGACAGCTGTGGCTGGTGACGCTGGGGTGGCAGAGGGGACAGTGACCACACGGAGTGACCCTCACCTTGCGGTAGGGGCTGCTCAGTGACCCCTCCATGGCGGCGCCGTGGCCGTGCAGCAGCTGCCGCGCGTCGTGGATGGCTTTGGTGATGGCATCGCCCTCTCCCAGGAATCCTGGCAGGACACGGGCACCCGTCAGTGCCAGGGGTCACCACACTGACCACTCACAGCACTGACCCCATGGGCACCCGTCAGTGCCAGTGGTCACTCTGCTGACCACTCACAGTGCCCACACCCACAGGCACCCATCAGTGCCAGTGGCCACTCTGCTGACCAGTCACAGCACTGACCCCATGGGCGCCCATCAGTGCCAGTGGTCACTCTGCTGACCCCCCAGAGTACCCATCCCCATGGGCACCCATCAGTGCCAGTGGTCACCACACTGGCCACTCACAGCACCGACTCCATGGGCACGCATCAGTGCCAGTGGCCACTGCTGACCAGTCACAGCACTGACCCCATGGGCATCCATCAGTGCCAGCGGTCACTCTGCTGACCACACACAGCACCCACCCCTTAGGGCACCCATCAGTGCCAGCGGGCACCCCACTGGCCACTGCTGACCACTCACACACCCCCCCCCACCCATGGCCACCCAGCAGTGCCAGTGGTCACTCTGCTGGCCACTCACAGCACCCACCCCAATGGGCACTCATCAGTGCCAGTGGTCACTCTGCTGACCCCCCAGAGTACCCACCCCTAAGGGCACCCATCAGTGCCAGTGGTCACCACACTGACCACTCACAGCACTGACCCCATGGGCACCTGTTAGTGCCAGTGGTCACCCCACTGACCACTCACAGCACCCACCCCAATGGGCACCCATCAGTGCCAGTGGTCACTCTGCTGACCCCCCAGAGTACCCACCCCTAAGGGCACCCATCAGTGCCAGTGGTCACCCCACCCTGCCCATCCCAGCCGTGCCCCGGGCGGCGGCACAGCCCAGGGTGACAGGGCTGTCCCTTGTGTCCCCACCCAGCGGGAGGTTGGAGGGGCTGCTCTGCAGCTCCCTGCTGGCCCCGTGGCTCGGTGTCAGGGCCTGGCAGCCGCTCAGCTTCAGACTGGGAGAACTGGAGGCGCTGGGCAGCTCGGAGCCTTTGGGTTTGGCCGTCAGGTTCAGCGGCTGCGAGGTCTCCTGAGGAGGAGGGAGGGGTGGGGGTGAGGAGCTGCCCCAGAGCCCCAGGCCAGGGTTTGGAGGGGTTTGGGGGTTGTACCAGGGTTTGGAAAGGGTTTTGGGGCTGTACCAGGGTTTGGAGAGAGTTTGGGGGCTGTACCAGGGTTTGGGGGCTGTACCAGGGTTTGGAGAGGGTTTGGGGGTTGTACCAGGGTTTGGGGGCTGTACCAGGGTTTGGAGAGGGTTTGGGGGCTGTACCAGGGTTTGGAGAGGGTTTGGGGGCTATATGCGGGGCTGAAGGATGGTTTGGGGTCTGTACCAGGTTTTGGAGAGGGTTTGGGGGCTGTACCAGGGACTGAAGGGAATTTCTGGATCTGTACCTGGGTTTTTGGGGCTGTATCAGGGGTTTTGGGGCTGTACCCAGGTTTGGAGGGGTTTTGGGGGCTCTACCAGGGTTTGGAGGGGTTTTTGGGGCTGTACCAGGGGTTGAAGGGCATTTTTGGGGCTGTACCAGGGGTTTTGGGTGGCTGTACCAGGATTTTGGGGGTGTACCAGGGTTTGGGGAGCTGTACCAGGGTTTTTGGGGTTTTGGGGGGCTGTTCCAGGGTTTTTGGGGTTCCTGGGGCCGTACCTGCATCTGGAGGTGGCCCGGGCCCGCGGGTCTCTTCAGCGTGGCAGGAGGGGGGCTGTGCAGGAGCTGCACCGGGTAATCCACTGCGGGAGCAGAGGGACAGCGCTTGGGGACAACAGGGACACGGCTGGGGGACAAGGCCACCCCGCAGGGCTGGGAGAGCCCCGACTCACCCGGTTTGCAGGGGATGGGCTGGATGGGCAGTGCCAGCTGGGACTCGGGGGGGACCGGGAGGGGCTGGTGGCCGGGGGTGAAGGCGGGGATCATCACGTAGGGCATGTTGACCTGCTGGAGGGGACAGGGACACCAGATCAACGCTGCAGGGCAGTGCCACCCCCGGCTGGGCACAACAGGACACGGGGAGGCTGCAGTCACAGGGACAGAGGTGTCCTCTGCCTTTACCTGGATCTGCTGCTGGAGGAGGTTGATCTTGTGCTGCTGCTGGATGAGCTGCTGCTGCTGCTTGGCGATCTGCAGAGGAGACAGTGGCATTGGTGACATCAAGGACAGCGCTGGGCTGGCCTCCAGCCTGGCAGAACGGGGCCAGCACCACAGAAAAAAGGGTGGCAGGGGGTCCCCAGGGCCGTGGGAAGGGCAGGAGGAGGGGCTGAGCTACCTCGAGGGACACCAGGGCTGTGTGTCACACCCCAGGTGTGACAGAGGTGTCACCCCAGCCCTTGGGAGAGGAACACCTGGTGTTCAAGGAGCAGGTGAGCCAGGCAGGAGATACCTGGGGTGGCTTGTTCATCTTAGGGGCTCAACCCCCATCTCCATCCACCCTTGGTCCTCCCAGCTCCAAGGGCTTTGGGACAGGAACACAAAACGGGACCCAAAGCCGCTCATGGTCCTGCCATCCCAAAGGGACCCCGGAGGGGTGACGGTCCCCACCTGCTCCTGCTGCTGCCGTGCCAGCTCCATCTGCTGCTGCTGCTTCTCGAAGAGCATGGTGGCCATGTTCTTCTGCTCCGAGTGCGCCGTCAGCAGCTGGTCCCGCAGCGTGGACAGCTGGTTGATCATCACCAGCAGCTGCAGCTCCTTCTCTGCCAGGCTCTCCTGCGTTCCTGGGGGGAAAAAAACCCGACTGGATGAGGATCAGGGGGTGGGGAGGGGGAGAGGGTCAAGCACAAGGTGGAGGTGGTTTTGTTTAAGGAGTATAATTTCAGTTTCCTCTGACTGGGGAGATTGAAGATGTTGGGGTGGGAAATGCGAGGCAGAGAAGTCCTAAAGCCACCAGTGCCACCACTGGGTGACCAGGGAATGTCAGATTTGGGAGGAACGGGAAGATCCCCACACGCTGAACCCCACCCACCCATGCAGTCAGAGGCAGCAGAGATGCTCCCAAAAAAAAAAAAAAAAAAAAAACAATTTAAAAAGTGACAAATCCCTGCAAAATGGGGACATTTCCCCTCCTGCTTTGGTGCTCCCAGCTGGGACGGAGGAGGGAGCTTGGTGGAGGTGGATCCCACCTTTCACTTCCTTGGATTCAGCCGTGCTCCGGCCCAGCAGCCGCTCCTTCCAGTCACTGGCCAGCAGCTTCTCGATGGTGGGCATCACTGGGGACAGGGACAGGGACAACCACGTGAGCACATCCCAAGGCTCTGCAGGATGGCTCAGTCCATCCCACAGCTCTGGGGAAATCCCGAGGGGCAGGGAAGGGATCCCGAGAGGTCCCTTGGGAGCGTTTCCCACCTTCCTTCAGGTTCCTGTTGAAGTCCAGCTTCTCCTGGCCACTCCCGGCCGGCTCGAAGGCGGAGCGCCGGGGCTCGGGGACATCCCCGGTGGGAGAGCGGGACTCCTGAGGGACACAGAATGTCACTGCCACCTCCAGGGCCATCCCCAGCAGGGGACATCCCCATCTGGTGGGATGCTGGGAGCTGGAGCACGCTGTGCCAGGCACATTCCCTGAATCCCATCTAGAGAGCATCATGGAAATGCTGGAATTTTCTCCCATGGTCTCCTGAGCTCCTCTCCTCTCTGAGGGCAGAGCAGGGAGAGGGAAAACCCCAGGACAATGGGAAAGGGAGGCTGAAGGGATGGGGAACACCTGGAGGGGCTTGTTGGGGTTCCACACCGAAGGTGAAGCCCTTAAAGCCCAAGGACGACCCCATGGGCAAAGCTGAGTTCTCATTCCCAGTTCTCCAGGTTTTCAGGGCTCAATCCTTGGGGAAACCAACCCTTCACACCTTGGGATGGAGGAATAAATTCCTAAAGGCTGAAGGGATGGGGAACACCTGGAGAGGGTTTTTGGGGTTCCACACCGAAGGTGAAGCCCTTAAAGCCCAGGGATGACCCCATGGGCAAATCTGAGTTCTCATTCCCAGTTCTCCAGGTTTTTGGGGCTCAATCCTCAGGCAAACCAACCCTTCACACCCTGGGAGCTCTCATTCCTGGTTCTCCAGGTTTTTGGGCTCAAAAGAGCAGCCAAAAAAACCTTGGGAGAGCCTCAGATTTCAGTTTTATTTCTTCGGGATGAGGAAAAGCCACGCGGGGGAGCAGCCACCGCCTCCTCCATGGGATGGAGGGTCTGGAGCAGGGCTGGGGGCAGCACCACCTTTGTCACACCCACCTGTGGCAGGGCCTGGGGGTCGGTGCCATCCCTGGGAGGTGGCCCTGGGGGGTCGTGGGGCCGGGGCTCGGCGCTGGGGGCAGCCCCCGGGGGGGTTTCGGGGCCACCCTCCTTCTTCTCCTCGGTCTTGACGGCGCAGTTCACCATGGTGCCCGCTCCATCCAGCTCCGGGGGTGGAGAGATGGGGCTCCTCATGGACATCCTGGGGACAGCAGGGACATCACCACGGTCACCCCCAGCATGGGCACCCCTCTCCCAGCCTGGTGCCACACTGGGGTGCCCCACAGTGCAAGGACAGCATCCCTGGAGTTTGCCATGGGCAAAGCTGAGCCCTTGTTCCCAGTTCTCCAGGTTTTTGGGGCTTAAACCTTGGGGAAACCAACCCTTCACACCCTGGGAGCTCTGGTTCTGGTTCTCCGGGTTTTTGGAGCTCAATCCTTAGGGAAACCAACCCTTCACACCCTGGGATGGAGGAATAAATTCCTAAAGGCAACCCAGAGATCCCAGAGATTGGGATTGAGGGATAATTTGAGTGACCTTCATGCCACATCCAGAAAGCTCAGGGTGACAGGGACCAGCACCCCAGGGGTCCCTCCCTGCTCCAGGAGCCGTGCCTAGAAAGCCGTCGGAGCAGCCGGGGGTTTCCCGATCCAACGGGAAGGGGAAATCCTGGCTCTGCCCAACAATGGCTGGGACAGCACCGGAATGGCTCCTCCAGGAACCCCCAGCATGAGGGAGCTGGGACTGGGACAGGGACTGGCCACCAGAACAGCTCCTCCAGGAATCCCTGGAATGCTATGGGACTGGGACTGGCCACCAGAATGGTTCCTCTGGGAGTCCCTGGCATGGAATGGATCTAGGACCAGGACTGGCCACCAGAACAGCTCCTCCAGGAATCCCTGGAATGCGATGGGACTGGGACTGGCCACCAGAACGGCTCCTCTGGGAGTCCCCAGCACAGGAGGAACCTGGGAGCAGCCGTCAGAATGGTTCCTCCAGAAATCCCCAGCATGGGATGGATCTAGGACCAGGACTGGCCACCAGAATGGTTCCTCCAGGAGTCCCCAGCATGGGATGGATCTAGGACCAGGACTGGCCACCAGAATGGTTCCTCCAGGAGTCCCCAGCATGGAATGGATCTAGGACCAGGACTGGCCACCAGAACGGCTCCTCTGGGAGTCCCTGGCACAGCACCGCCAAGGCCCTGCCAGGACAAGGGGCTGGCCCCAGGAATGGCTCTCCCTGACCCCACAAACCCCTGTGGGTGCCAATCCCCATCCCATTGCTGCCGGACGGGCACTGCAGGAATTACAGTGAGTTTTATAGGGAATGGGCTGTAGAGGACCCCAAGCACTGGAGTTCCATGGGGTTTGTCCCCAAAAAACGTGTCCCACCCCTCGCTCCAGGTGCCAGGGCTGCCAAGAGCGAGCGCCAGGATCGGTGGTGCCCACGGGGATCTGCCTTCCGTGGCCACCAAGCCTCACACCACACAGCAAGAACGGGGACAAGCATTGTCCTCGCCTTTCAGCGGGAACAACGGGAAAAGGAGGCCGCTAAGGAAGGGATTTATCCCAGAATCGGGAGCTGGGTTGTGGGACTGGGAGAGGGACAGCACCTGCCTGGGGGCTGCCACCCCAAACCCAGCACCCTCTCGCCTCCCAGACCCCCCTCAGGAGCCCCTAAAGCCAGTTTGGGGGTGCAAAGCGGGGTGGGGAGGGCTGAGCTGGGCCGCCCGGCTTGGGGGCAACAATTACATAACAAACAAAGCCCGGCTCAAGCTGCGAATTAATCAAACGGCTGAAAATAAAACCTTCCTCTCAGGAACTTCAAACAAAAGAAATGAAAACAACAAGGCCGGCTGGGTAATGAAAAGCCAGGGCTGTGAATAGGGGACAAAAGGAAGTGGAACAATGGGGTGTTGGACAAAAGCAATAAAGTAAAGGGAAGTGTGACAGCTCCACAATAGGGCACTGTGCTCGCCAGCCTTTCTGATCTTAGCGGGCCTTTTTTTAATCTCGGTTCCCTCGCCCTCCGCCGAACAAACCCGCCGGGTTTCCTCCCGGCCCCGCATTGCCCGGGGGCTGCCGCATCCTGCGGCGCCCCTTCCTGCCCCGGCTCACCTTGGCCGGGGCCACCCGGTCCCCAAAATCCATCGCCAGGAAGGACCGGACCCGGTGGGAAGCTGTGCCCGCTCCAGCCAGGATCGGCCTTGTGGGGATGTTGTAAGTGGTGAAACTGAGGCAGGAATGCACAGCACAGCACCTCAGGTGTGTGTGAAACTCCATTTTTCCCAAGCTTTTTTATGTTTTTTTCCAGGCAAAAATCCAAATTTTGTAGGTTTGGGATGCTGCAAGAGCAGCGCCGCGGCACGGAGCGATGGCTTCAGTTTGAGGCAGGCACAAAATCCCATCCCAGCCCTCCTGCAGGTCCCGTTGCCATTGTGCCTCACCTCCCAGTGCCACTGGAAGTGCACTCTTAAAATGGGGCCAGGCTTTAACAGGGCCGTGCTTGAAAGAGGCCTCCTCCAGGGTTTGTTATCCACCCCGCCGAGCAAACAAAAAAAGGGGGAAAAGGGGAAAACGCGCGGTTATCTCATTCCGGGCGGGTCTCAGGTGTGGGCACCGGGGCTGCCTGGGGCACACAATGGGCAGGAACAATCACCCTGGCACGGCACTGAAAGGATCTTCTTGGTTTTTAATGTTCCCCATTAAATCCAGGGTGGAGAGGAAGGGAGGGAATGGGGTTGGGATGGAAAGCGCCAGCCCGGAGGATGGAAACAGATCCCGAATCCTCATGGGATGCTTCCTTCCCTCACAGCTTTTTGGGGGCTCATCCCACAAGCCCTGAAATTCCCATATTTCACCTTTCCTCCCAATCCCAGCCTGGCAGCTCCAAGATTTTCGGGATGGTGACAGCTTGTGTTTCCCGGTTCGTAGCAGTGAACAGCACGTCCTGCAATTCTCCCGGTGGCCGTGCCACCCTTCCTGCCCGCCAGCCAGGCCTGATCCTATCGGCCCTGGCTGTGTGGAGCAGAACAGCTCCAGGGGCTGGGAAAAGGGGATGAGGTGCCAGAAAACCCCCACCCTGCCCGGCACCGGTTTGGGGATCCAAGAGATGCCAAAATCGTGGCCCTGCAGAAGTTTGGGATCCAGGAGATGCCAAAATCGCGGCACTGCCGGAGTTTGGGATCCGAAAGATGCCAAAATCCCACAGCCTGAGATCCAGGAGAATCCAGGAGATGCTGAGATCCTAGCACTGCAGGAGCTTGGGATCCAGATGTTGAGATCCCAGTACTGCAGGAGCTTGGGATCCAGATGTTGAGATCCCGTCACTGCAGGAGCTTGGGATCCAGATGTTGAGATCCCAGCACTGCTGGAGTTTGGGAATTCAAGAGGCAATGGGATTCCAGCACAACTGGAATTTGGGGATCCAAGAGATGCTGAGATCCCAGCACAGCAAGGATTTGGGATCCAAGAGACACCAAGACCCTGGCACTGCAGGAGTTTGGGATCCAGATGTTGCAATCCTGGCACTGCAGGAGCTTGGGATCCAGATGTTGAGATCCCAGCACTGCAGGAGTTTGGGATCCAGATGTTGAGATCCCAGCACTGCAGGGGTTTGGGATCCAGATGTTGAGATCCTGGCACTGCAGGAGTTTGGGATCCAGATGTTGAGATGCTGGCACTGCAGGAGTTTGGGATCCAGATGTTGAGATCCCGGCACTGCAGGAGTTTGGGATCCAGATGTTGAGATCCCGGCACTGCAGGAGTTTGGGATCCAGATGTTGAGATCCCGACACTGCCGGAGTTTGGGATCCAGATGTTGAGATCCTGGCACTGCAGGAATTTGGGGATCTAAGAGATGTAGCAAGCAAGAGATGCCGAGATGCTGGCACTGCAGGATCTCAGGGATCCGAGAGCCACCAAGATCCCTCACCCCGTGTCACATCGCTCCTCCCCCAGGGCTCATCCTGCCCCTCAATTTGGGGACAATCCCACCCCAAGGACAGCAAAGAGACCCTCAGTGAGTTGTCTGGGGCAGCTGGCTGCCCAGATTTTCGGGATCACCCTGCCCTATCCTGCCCTTCAGGTTGTCCCAGCTCCTGGAGTTCCTGCTATGCTCCCTCCCAAAGCTCTCCATCCACATCTCTTCCCTTCAGGAGCCCAACATGGTGCCCAATCATCCCAAAAAAACCTCATCCCACCAGCAGAGCCCAGGAAAACGGGCAAAACAGGGAAAAACCTGAGGAGGAAACACCAGAGGAGCAACGCCAGCACGAGCAGCAGCCGCGACACCCCTGGGAGAGGGCAGAGGAAAAAATAAAGACACACACGGAGATTTTCCTCTTCCAGGCAGGACCTGAGGAATCCCGGCCGGCCACCGGGACAGACAATAGCCCATCTCCTGCCAGACGAGTGGGGCCGCTTTCCTGCCAGACTTGGAATGTCCTCTCGGGGCCGCTTCCAAGCGTTTCCGCCCCGGGTGTCTTCCAAGAGAAAAGAATGGATGTTTGCTCCACCGTGCCCGGGCAGGGATGGCCAGGGGTGGCCCGTGGCCCTGGTTGGGGGAAGTTCAAGGGGCTGCTGGCCCTTCCCTGGGGATCCAGAGCATCCCAGGGTTTGGGGTCATTCCCTGGGAATGGCAGGTGGCCGTGGGGGAGGTGGGATGTGGCGTCCGTGCGTGGGGGTGGGAGAAAGGTGGGTGAGGAAATGCAACACCCCGGGGTTTGATGGTTTGGAAAAATTGGTTTGAAACCCCAAAAGGCAACAGGATGAGGGTTTTTAGACTCAGAAATGCCACCACCATCACGTGAGAGCCACTGGATTTTCTGGGTGTGAAAAATCCTTTTTTAGCCCCAAAAAGGCAACAGGATGAAAACTTTCAGTCCCAAAAATGCCACCAGCAACCATGTCAGAGCCACTGGATTTTCTGGGTCTGAAAAATCCTTTTTTAGCCCCAAAAGGCAACAGGATGAGCATTTTCAGCCCCAGAAATGCTATCACCTTCATGTAAGAGCCACAGGGTTTGCTGGTTCTGAAAAATTGTTTTTTAACCCCAAAATGCAACTGGATGAGAATTTTCAGTCCCAAAAATGCCACCGGCAACTATGTCAGAGCCACTGGATTTTCTGGGTCTGAAAAATCCTTTTTTAGCCCCAAAAGGCAACAGGATAAGAGTTTTCAGCCCCAGAAATGGCACCAGCAGCACGTGAGAGCCACAGCTCCTCGTGTCACCGCTCCACCCCGCTGCCCCACAAAGCAGAAGTGGAAACGCTCCAAATTTGGGCTCAGCCCCATCCTCGGCTGCCTCCGCCTTCTCGACACCTCACCTGCACTCGGCAGCAGAAAAACCCAAAGAGAGCTCAGGGCGCCGGAAAAGCTGCAAAATCCGCTCAGAGATGGAAGATCTTTGGTGGCCACGGGGGATTTGGGGAGGGGGATGCTCCGGGGGGCAGCAGGAGCAGGATGGGAATTGCCTGGTTTGTCCTTCCCAGTGGTACCCAATGGAAAATCCCCGTCCCAAAGAGACCCCCAGACCCCAAATGCCCCTTTCCATCCTGGCACGGCCTTTGGGGTGAGCAGGAGCTGGGATTTCCCGCTGTCCCCCCAAACCAGGTGGGTGTTTGTCCGTCCTCCACCCACCCTCAGCTCCCTGAAGGAGATTTCTCCTTCCTTGAAGGACAAACGGCCTCTGGAAACATCTGGAAATGTCCCCATGGGGTCAGGGCATGGCGGTGACGCGCTAGTGACAGCGCTGGCATCATGGAAACTCCTGGCACAGGAAGGGGTTGGGGTCACCCTTCTGCTTGTGCCACCCCCACTTCCACCAGGTCCCCATCCTGGTGTTCCCATGGAGGAATGTCCCCTCCTCACCCCTGGAATTCTCAGCACAGCCACGTTATGGGGGTTTCTTGGGGGGTGCAGAGCATCAGTTTTCCATCTTTTAAGATGGAAAGGAGCAATCCAGGTCTCCAGGTTGAATCCTAGAGAAATTACAACCACTTTTACCAATTTTATCCCAAAAAAACCCAGCCTGCCACTTCCAAAGGCCTCCAGGCCATGCCCAGGGTTATTAATGAGGTGCACATTGCCCTGGTTAATTCCTGCAGAGTTTTGGGGGCAAACCCAATCAACCCCACTCTCCAAAACTTGAGGAAAGAGGGAAAATACCAGGGAAACATCCCTAAATTCTCTCAAATGCAAGGCAGGGAGGAAAAGGGGAAGAGGAGAATCTGGGAGGCTCCATGGGATGCTCCATGTTCTCCATCAGGGATGTTTCCCATCCTCTATAAATCCCAGGATCCTGATGTCCCAGGAGATGGGATGAGGACTAAACTGCAGATCAGCCTCTGCTTTTCCCATGGGATTGTCCCTCTTGGCCAAAGCCAACCCATCCCCTTGGGGCTTGTCCTGCCTGTGTCCAGCAGGATCCAGGTGGGTGGGAATGGGGAAACAAAGTTCCCAACAAAGCCTGAGAAGGATGAGTCCACCCCTGTAAATTCTCCTTGGGCACTGGGATCATTATCCATGCCCCAAACATCCCCTGTGGGCACTGGGATCAGGATCTGTGCCCCACACATCACTGGGATCAGGATCCGTGCCCCACACATCACTGGGATCAGGATCTGTGCCCCACACATCACTGGGATCAGGATCTGTGCCCCACACATCACTGGGATCAGGATCCCTGCCCCACACATCACTGGGATCAGGATCTCTGCCCCACACATCACTGGGATCAGGATCTGTGCCCCACACATCACTGGGATCAGGATCCATATCCCACACATCACTGGGATCAGGATCTGTGCCCCACACATCACTGGGATCAGGATCCATATCCCACACATCACTGGGATCAGGATCTGTGCCCCACACATCACTGGGATCAGGATCTGTGCCCCACACATCACTGGGATCAGGATCTCTGCCCCACACATCACTGGGATCAGGATCTGTGCCCCACACATCACTGGGATCAGGATCCATATCCCACACATCACTGGGATCAGGATCTCTGCCCCACACATCACTGGGATCAGGATCCATATCCCACACATCACTGGGATCAGGATCTGTGCCCCACACATCACTGGGATCAGGATCCGTGCCCCACACATCCCCTGTGGGCACCAGGGTCCGTTGGATCCATCCCAACCTCTGGGACCCTTCCCAGTTTCCCTTTGGATGGAGAATTTCCATCTCCCTCTGCTTTCCCACCACTCCAAGGGGGTTTATCCTTTAGGATCCCAAAACCAGCTGGGACTTTCCTTCCCAACCCCAAATCCAGGGATTCTGCCTCCCACGAGCCTGTGTGACAAAACCCAGCCAGGAGGTCCATAATTATCCAAATTAAACCCCATCCCTGGAACATAATTACCCAAACAAAACCCAATCCCTGGAACATAATTGTCCAAATAAAACCCAATCCCTGGAACATAATTACCCAAATAAATCCCAATCCCTGGAAGCAGCCGGATCCTTCCCTGGCCCAGGGCCACCCCCTTCACAGCCACGACCCAAACACATTTTTCCTTTTGCTGTGGGGAGGGTTTGAAATAGGAGGGGAGGGGAAAAAAACCCGCCTGAACCTCAGGTGGAACTTCCTGGCCGCGGGATTTATGAGGCGGGAATGATCTCATCAGGGAAGCGGAGGAAACTCCGCTGGAATTATTTCCAACTCCACTAAATCCCCCCCCAGGCCCGGGAACAATCCCAGGACGAGCCACGTGATGGCCCCGGGACCAGCGCTGGTCATTCCCGTTTCCTGGCCTCCAGAGCAGACTTTGGGAGCTTTGGGTTGGTTCTGCCACTCCAGGAGATAAATCCCTAAGGAAAAGATCCCTCCGGCTCTGCAGGGTCCACGTCCAGGGAATTTTATGGGGTTTTAGGGGAAGGGGATGCTCAGGAGAGGGAAATCAAGAGCACAAAGTTCCCTTCCCAGAAAAATCACAAGTTTAAACCTCTAGGAAAAAGCAAAATCTTTTTTTTTTAATGCCCCCTTTTCCTCTGTCCTTCTCACCCCCCTCACTAAAACCCTAAAAAACCCCAAAACGTTCCCTCTTTAATTGGGGCAATCCTGACACTCTGAAAAATGGGGATTTACCCTTTTTTCCCTTTGGATCCAAACCCCCCTGCACTGTGGGTGCTGAACCTTTATCCCAAACCCAGCAGGGCTGGATCAGCCCCATGACCCACAGAGGGGTTCTGGGGGCAGCTCCAGATCTTTGGGATCCAGCAGAAATCCCTGGAGCAGCTCCAGGCCATCCCCTCCCTCTCCAATCAAGCCATCGGTGACGGGGAATGAAATTCAAAAAAGTGACAAAACCCAGAGAAATAAAGAAAAATCCAGGATGAGGATGGGGACAACTCACCCAAAGGCTGGCACAGCGAGCCTGGCACGGCGAGCCTGGCACGGTGAACCTGGCACGGTGAGCCTGGCACGGCTCCCTCCTTGCCCTGCCCTGGCCCCAGCACAGGGGTTTATCAGGGTGGCCGATCTCGGTGGCGTTTTTTGTGTCACTTCTGTCACTCAGCGTTTCCAGGCACGGCCGGGGGGTGGGGGGGCTCTCGGCTGAGGCGCTCTGAGCGCAAACGAGATTTTAATCAAGGATTTAAACCAGACTTTGCTTGAAACCTAACTTTAAACCAGAATTTCGAGCAGATTTTAAACCCAAATTTTAAAGCAGAATTTAAAGCAGATTTTTCCTATCGCCTGAGGGAGGGAGGGCCAAGATTTCCAATCCTTTTCCTGGCCCTACTGGGAAAAAAAAAATCCCAAAGCGGGGCTCACCCTCTTGCCCTGCAGCTCCCAGTGGGAGGGAAGCTCTTCCCAAACCCTTTTTCCATGGGAAAGCCATGGGTGGAGTTGGGGATGTGCAGAACCTGGTGCTGGTTTGGGTCCACCTCAGTCCATAACCCCCATCCTTGAGCTTTCATGGGATTTTAAACCTTCCAATAATTCCTTATTTTCCCAGGAGTTTGGGGTGTCCATCCCATATCAAACCCCATATCTGTAACTCCCAGCTCTTGAGCTTTTATGGAATTTTAAACCTCCCAATATTCCATATTTTTCCTGGTTTTGGGGTGTCCATCCCATGTCAACAATCTCCCATCCTTGAGCTCTTATGGGATTTTAAGCCTTCCAATAATTCCTTGTTTTTCCAGGTTTTTGGGGTGTCTATCCCCTGTCCAACCCCATATCTGTGACCCCCCACTCTCAACCTTTTATGGCATTTTCCACCTCCCAATAATTCCTTGTTTTTCCAGGTTTTTGGGGTCCACTCCATGTCAAAACCCATATCCATAACCCTCCATCCTTGAGCTTTTATGGCATTTTCCACCTTCCAATAATTCCTTTTTTTCCCAGGTTTTTGGGGTGTCCATCCCCTGTCCAACCCCACATCCCTAACCCTCCCCCCCCAACTTTTATGGCATTTTCCACCTTCCACTAACCCTTTCTTTTCCCAGGTTTTCCCATTTGCGAGCACCAATCCCACCTGGAGTTCCTCAGGATTGCTGGGCACACCCAGGAGCACCCAAGGGTGCTCAGAGCCAGCTCTGGGGTCTGTCACCCACAGCACCCAAGCCTCCAATCACACCCCAAAATCTTATGGGGCCGCGTTTCCGCCCCGCAGCCGCAGCGGCAGCGCCCCGGAAACCTTTGGGGTCCCTGTGCTCGGCATCCTGAGCTGCAGCAAACGTGTCCTCACCTCCAGCCTGTCCCCAAAAGGGGACATGGAGGGACAAAAGGGGACACTTCCCAAATTTGGGGTGCGTGGAGTTCCAGATGTTGGGGTTGCTGCGTGTTCCAGCAATGGGATTTTTTTTAATGGTGATTTGGGAGCTGCCCCAGGAGCCATCAGGGTCTTCATGAACCTCACTCTGAGGGAAAAGGTGCCTCTGGCTGCCCCTCACCTGCCCCAAAATCATCTCCTGCCCCCAAATCATCTCCTGCCCCCAAATCATCCCCTGCCCCAAAATCATCTCCTGCCCCAAAATCATTTCCTGTCCCCAAACCATCTCCTGTCCTCCAAATCATCTGCCCCAAAATTATCTCCTGTTCCCAAATCATCTCTTGTCACCAAATAATTTCCTGCCTCAAAATCATCTCCTGCCCCAAAATCATCTCCTGTCCCCAAAATCATCTCCTGTCCCCAAAATCATCTCTTGCCCCCAAACCACCCCCTTGCCCCAAATCCCTCCCCAAAGTCAGCCCTGACTCCGTTCCCGCCGGGCTCACAGGGGTCAGGGATGGATGGGGTTGGACAGAACCCCCTGAGCAGAACATTTTTGGCCCCGTTTCCTCACCCAGCCAGGGCTGTTTGGGGGCTGCTTGCCCTGGTTTGGGTTCCTGAGCTCATCCCCCACCTTGGGTGACGCCGAGCATCCGGCGGCGCTTCCGCGGCCTCGCGTGTACCCGGAGCTGCAGCAGGGCCTGGCAGCCATTGCTGCTGCTATTTTGTCATTTTTTGGGCATTATTTCAGCTCACAGAGGCACCCCCTTTTTCTGGGGTTTGGGGTTTGGGGTTTGGGACACCCCATTTTGCATCCCGCTGCGGGATCCAAAGGGATTTGGGAGCAGCGACTTCCAGATCGTCAAAGGGATGGGTTTGGGGTTTGGGCCTCAGCTCTCCTCTCCCTGCTGGGTTTGGGGGAATTAAAAAACAGCAAATTCAGCTCTGGGATGGGCTCCTCACCTCGGGGGAGCAGAGGGATTTGGGAACAAGGGATTTGGGGTGGTTTTCCCTGCACAACAAAATCCCAGCCCAGCCCAGAAATTTTGAAAACAAGGGGTTTGGGAATAAGGGCTTTGGGGTTGTTTTCACCACACAACAAAATCCCAGCCCAGCCCCAAAGTTTTGGGAATGAGGGGTTTGGGAATGAGGGTTTTGGAGTTGTTTTCCCTGCACAACAAAATCCCAGCCCAGCCCCAAAGTTTTGGGAATGAGGGGTTTGGGAATGAGGGTTTTGGGAATGAGGGTTTTGGGGTTGTTTTCAGCACACAACAAAATCCCAGCCCAGCCCCGAAGTTGCCAGCCCTCCCCATGTGGGATGGGGTATCAAACTGAACTCCCCAGGTCCCGCAGCATGCAAGGGGCTCGTGGTGCTGGTGGCACCTGTGTCACCCCCTGCCCTGTCCCGATGTCTCCTGGGCTCCCTGAGCAGTGGGAATTGGCAGCTCCAGCCTCCAGGTGCTCATCCTGGGAAAACAAATGGATTTGGGGGGGATTTGGGGGCTGTGTTTGCAGCCTGAGGGGTCCCAGGCTCCTGTGCCTGTTCCCTGGGCTGTGCCAGCTCTGCCCAGCCCCCAGGACGAGCTTTTTTGGGGGGAAAACACACAAATCCCACATCCAAAAATGTGTTTTCCCCAGCCAGATTCCCGGCACGGACCCACAAACCAAAGGAAATGCAGCAGGAAGGAGCTGGAGTGGGATCCCAGAGACCTGAGAACCCAAATCCCTAAAAGAGCCCCTAAAAGCAGCAAATTCTGCTCTGCCCTGCCCAGCCTGCAGCTGGGCTCTCCGGGGGACCTCCCTGCTCCTAAAATCCACATGGAAAACCAGCGGGAAAGGCTCCCTGCGGGAACTCTCTGGAGCAGCCACGAGGGGTCCGTGCCACCCGTGCCACCCCCGCCCGTCCCTGCCACGGATCCGGGCACGCTCCCGAGCCAGCCCCTGCCCCGGGGGACCCCGCTTTCCGCTGGGCGTGAGAGGAGAACAATGGGGCCGAGCCCTCCATTGTTCCAGACAAAAGATAAGGCCGGGCTCTGGCATTCCCCAGCGCCCGCCCTGCTCGGGAGCTGCTGCTCCCGGCCCTGCCATTCCTGATTCTGCCATTCCCAGGCTCTGCCATTCCTGATTCTGCCATTCCCAGGCTCTCCATTCCCAGCTCTGCCATTCCCAATTTCTGCCATTCCCAATTTCTGCCATTCCCAGCTTTGCCATTCCCAGGCTCTGCCATTCCCCATCTCTGGCATTCCTGGTTCTGCCATTCCCAGGCTTTGCCATTCCCAATTTCTGCCATTCCCCATTTCTGCCATTCCTAATTCTGCCATTCCCCAGCTCTGGCATTCCCAGCTCTGCCATTCCCAGGCTTTGCCATTCCCAATTCAGCCATTCCCAGCTTTGCCATTCCCAATTTCTGCCATTCCCCATTTCTGCCATCCCCGGGGTCAGGGCAGAGGATTTTCCAAGCCATCCCCACAGCAGGTGACCCAGTGGGGCTATTGGAGGGAACAGACAGAAATATCTGAAATTTTGCCTCTCTGCAATTCAAAGCTCCATTCCCAAGTCTGAAATATCTGAAATTTTGTTTTTCTGTGGCTCCCTGAGCTGCAGGAGCCCGGGCAGTGCCCAGCACCCGGCAGCTCCGCGGGGCACGGCGGGGCCGGAGCAGACCCCAGCCCCGCAGGGGCTCCCTGGAAGGCGCAGGATGGGCTGAAAACACGGAGATGTTTTCCAGCAGAACTGTCAGAAACCGCGCTAATTTATTTCCCTTCTGCGTGTTCCCCGCTGGGTTAAAGCGGGTGGGGATCGCTGATGCATCGAGCAAAACTCCGGCCCGGGGCTCCCTCCCCGCCGCGAGAATAAACCAAACCTGAACCAGAACCAGAACCAGAACCCAAACCCGAACCTGAACTCGAACCCAAACCCGAACCAGAACCCGAACCTGGACCAGAACCCGAACCCGAACCTGAACTCGAACCAGAACCAGAACCCAAACCTGAACCCGAACTCGAACCCAGAACCCAAACCTGAACCCGAACCCAGACCTGAACCCGAACCTGAACCAGAACCCGAACCTGAACCCGAACCCAAACCCGAACTCGAACCAGAACCCGAACCCAAACCTGAACCCAAACCCAAACCCAGACCTGAACCCAAACCCGAACCCAGACCCAAACCCAGACCTGAGCCCAAACTTGAACCCAAACACAAACCCAAACCCAAACACCCAAACCCAGACCTGAACCCGAACCCGAACCCTAAAATGCTGCGGGGAGGAGCGCGCAGAGCCCGGCCCCGGTTTTTGGGGTGGCCGCGGAGCTGCCGGGACCCCCGGCCTGGGAGCGCCCGGCCCGGCTCAGCTCGGCTCGGCCCGGCCCAGCCCGGCCCGGCCCGGGGGCTGCGCGGCTCTCCGGGCTCTGCCTCCCGCCCAGCGCGGCAGCTCCGGCAGCTCCAGCAGCGCGGGGCCCCGCGGCTCGTCCGGGTCTGCTCAGCTCCTCGGGAGCCCCCAGATCCTCCTGAGAACCCCACAGCTCCTCCCGAGCTCCCCCAGATCCTCCTGAGCTCCCCCAGATCCTCCTGAGAACCCCCCAGGTCCTCCTGAGAACCCCCCAGGTCCTCCTGAGCTCCCTCAGATCCTCCCGAGCCCCAAGGCTTCTTCATTATCATCCCTGAGCCCTCAGATCCTCCTGATCTCCCCCAGATCCTTCACCACCATCCCTGAGCCTTCAGATCCTCCTGAGCCCCCAGATCCTTCATCACCATCCCTGAGCCCCCAGCTCCTCTTAAGCCCCCCCCAGATCCTCCTGAGCCCCCCCAGATCCTTAATATTCACCCCAAACTCCCCCAACTCCTCCAGCAGGGCAGAGCCCCACAAGCTCCTCCATCCCAAGTCCTGAAACTTCAGCTCTGCCATCAGCCCTGAACCCCCCAAACTCCTTCATCCTCAGCTCTGAGAGCCCCCAATTCCTCCTGAACCCCCCAAACTCCTCCATCCTCAGCCCTGAGCCCCCCCAATTCCTCTTGAACCCCCCAAACTCCTCCAATCCTCAGCCCTGAGCCCCCAAACTCCTCCAGTCCTCAGCCCTGAGCCCCCCAAACTCCTCCTGAGTCCCCCAAACTCCTCCATCCTCAGCCCTGAGCCCCCCCAACTCCTCCTGAACCCCCCAAACTCCTCCATCCTCATCCCTGAGCCCCCCCAGTTCCCCCCACTCCTCTCAGCCCCCCCAAAAGCATCAGCTTGGACCCCCTCCCCCTTTTTTTCCCAGGGGTTCAGGGGGGGCAGTGCCGCCTTTAGGGGCTCCATGATCCCAAATCTCTTCTCCAGCCCTGGGAACCCCGGGACTGGGAGCAGTGGGAATTCCTCGGCCCGGCCCGCGGCGCTGCTCCCCCGGAGCAGAGAACAAAAGAGGGCAGCGGCTCCTCCGGGGCCCCGCGGGCTCGGGGCAGGCGCTGCCCTGCCATGAGGGGATTGTTTCGCTCCAAAAAAAAGGAATTTTTGAAGGAAAATGAGCGGCGGGAGTTTCCCCAGCACGGCCGGGAACCCGCGGGGTGGGACAGCAGGAGGGAGGGTGTCAAAGGTGGTCCCTGACAGCGGCCCCGGGGGGTGTTAAAGGTGGTCCCTGGGTGGTCAGAGCTTTTTTGGAAGCTTTTTTGGGATTGCTGCCATCCCACGTGTGGGCACAGAGCCCCGGTACCAGCCGGGAATGTTTGCAGGGGGGTGAAGCTGGAGTGAGCAGGAACGTGGCTCTGGAGGTGACGGCATCCCTGAGCCCCCAGACCCTCGGGATCGGCTCTGAGGGACCCCCTAAAGGGATGCCAGCAGCTGTGGCCACCCCAGCGTCCCTGAAAGCTTGGCTGGGTTTGTTTGTGGGCTGGGATCCTGGAGCTGAGCACAGGGAGGGCTCCAGAGCTCAGGGCATCCCAGAGAGATTCCTTCTACAAATCCCACCTGCATCCCAGAGATTCCTTCTACAAATCCCACCTGCATCCCAGAGATTCCCTCTACAAATCCCACCTGCATCCCAGAGATTCCCTCTACAAATCCCACCTGCATCCCAGAGATTCCCTTCATCTGCATTCCAGTGCATCCCAGAGATTCCCTCCACACATCCCAGAGATTCCCTTCTCCTGCATCCCAAAGATTTCCTCCACCTGTATCCCAGAGATTCCCTTCATCCCAAAGATTCCCTCCACACATCCCAGTGCATCCCAGAGATTCCTGTCACCTTCATCCCAGAGATGCCCTTCACTTTCATCCTAAAGATTCCCTTCACCTGTATCCCACAGATTCCCTCTGCATGGCCCACCTGTATCCCAAAGACTCCCTCCCTACAGCCAAGGGCATCCCAAAGATTCCCATCACCACCATCCCAAAGATTTCCATCACCTCCATCCCAAAGATTCCCATCACCTCCATCCCAAAGATTCCCATCACCACCATCCCAAAGATTCCTGTCACCTCCATCCTAAAGATTCCTGTCACCTCCATCCCAAAGATTCCCGTCACCTCCATCCCAAATATTCCCATCACCTCCATCCCAAAGATTCCTGTCACCTCCATCCCAAAGATTCCCATCATTTCTATCCCAAAGATTCCCATCACCTCCATCCCAAAGATTCCCGTCACCACCATCCCAAATATTCCCATCACCACCATCCCAAAGATTCCTGTCACCTCCATCCCAAAGATTCCCATCATTTCTATCCCAAAGATTCCCATCACCTCCATCCCAAAGGTTCCCATCACCTCCATCCCAAATATTCCCATCACCACCATCCCAAAGATTTCCCCCACCTCCATCCCAAAGATTCCCATCACCTCCATCCCACAGGGATTCACTCTCCCACCCCAAATCCCCACCAGGAAAATCCCAGTCCCTGTGTCCCAAATCCCTAGAAAACTCCAAAATTAAAAATAATCCTGCTGAAAAATTGCTTTTAACATGCTCCCCTTCCTAGGGATGCCAGCAAACTCCAAAATTAAAAATAATCCCAGGGCCAGAGCAGCTTTACCGTGCTCCCTTCCCAGGGACCTTGGAAAACCCCAAAATTAAAAATAATCCTGCTGAAAAATCAGTTTTAACATGCTGCCCTTTTTCTGGGGACCTCAGAAACCCCCCCAAATTAAAAATAACTCCACTGAAAAATTGGTTTTAAAACACTCCCCTTCACAGGAATACCAGCAAACTCCAAAATTAAAAATAATCTCAGTGCCAGAGCAGCTTTACTGCACTCCCCCTTTTGGGGACCCCAGAAAACTCCAAAATTCAAAATAATCTTGCTGAAATTTTGGTTTCAAAGTGTTCCCCTTCCCAGGAGTGCCAGCAAACTCCAAATTAAAAATAATCTCAGTGCCAGAGCAGATTTACTGCATTCCCCCTTTTGGGGACCCCAGAAAACTCCAAAATTCAAAATAATCTTGCTGAAATTTTGGTTTCAAAGTGTTCCCCTTCCCAGGAGTGCCAGCAAACACCAAAATTAAAAATAATCCCAGTGCCAGAGCAGCTTTACCGTGCTCCCTTCCCGGGGACACAAACCCTCCCCCTGCAGCCCAGAAATGAAATTTAAACCCCCTCGAGCACATAACAACTTTACGAGCTGCTCCGTGTCCCCCAGCCCAGCCTGGCAGGGCACAGATCCCCGCCTGGCCCGGAGGAATAATAATGGACATTTCGGCAGGGAGACAAAAAGTCCAGAAATTCCCCTCAGGACATCTCCCAGCCTGGGATAAACTTCGCTGAGAGACAGATTTAGGGAGAGGGGAGGGTTTGGGTGGAGGTAAAAAAAGCAACGGGGGAGCTGAGATTTTCCAAGAGAGGAAAAAAGGATTTTAAAAAAATAATAAAAATTGGGATTAAAAAAAAAAAAAGAAATTTCTGCTGGGAAGGGAGAGGTGGCGATTCTTGGTGGCATGGGAGGGACACAAATCGTTGTGGAGGGAGAGGATGATGAGGGTGAAAATGTGACAGGAAAAACTGCCCTGAGCCTGGTCGCGGTTGTCAAAAGCCGGCTGCTATTTTTAACGGCACAAAAGCATCCGAAAATCGCCGGGTTTCGAAAAGAAAAGAGAAAAAAAAAAAAAGAAAAGAGAGAGAGAAAAAAAAGTAGTGTATCAGTGTCACCGGAATGGATCGTCCAAATGAAATTGAACCGAGAGAGGAAATTGCAGGAATTGCAAACAGGAGTTATCGGCTCCATAGGGGAGGGAGGGACCTTATCGGGGAAAAAAAATCCCACTGACCGAGCTAATGCTGCTTTTTTCACTCCCCAAGTCCATCACTCCCGCTTTTCTTGGGGAGTTTTCCGAGCCCGAGGCGCTCCACGAGCCTCCAGCACATTTTCCCTGGCAGCATCATTCCTCCCTGGCAGCGACCCCCTGGAAATCGCTCATCAGAGGTGGAAACCGCCGAAATTTTCTGTTTATTCGCCTTTTTCGCCCTAAAACCTCCCCTCCAGGACCGCGCAGCTCCCGCGTTTCCCTTCCCCTCTCAACTTTGCCGGGTTGAACGCGCCGAGATGAGATTTTTCCGCTCCCGAGGAGTGAAAAAAACCCAAATTTCTCCCAATTCTGCAGCCGCAGCTCCATCCTCGCTGTGGGGTCTCCCCCGAGACCCCCGCCCGGCCCGGGGATGTCGCTGTGGCGATGACAAGGTTTGTCCCCGGCAGAGCGACAGAGCTCAGCGCTGTCCCCTCTCCCAAAGCCTCTATCGCGACAGTGTCGCGGTGTTGGAGCCTCTCGCCACCCGCGGGTGACACCGGCCGGGTTTTCCTCGCTGAAGGGGTGGCCGGAGCCATCGTGTCCCCAGGCCAGGTGTCCCCGCCGGCGGGATGTCGCTTGTCCCGTGGGGACGAGGGACAGCGATGAAGGACGGGACAAGAGGTGGTGACAACGGGGACCCCATCCCGCTCCCAGCGGGCACAGCCGTGTCCCCCCCCCAGCCCCCATCCCCAGGACACACGCGGCTCTGTCCGTGCCACCACAGCGCGTCCGTCTGTCCCAGCACACCGCGGGGACACCCCCAGACCGCGCCGGTCCCCCTGTCCCCAAATCACCCGGCGGGGACCGCGCTCTGTGCCCGCACAGGGGGACGCGCAGACCCCGGAGCCGCGATTAACCCCTCTCCTGCCGGGATTAACCCCTCTCCTGCCGGGATTAACCCCTCTCCTGCCGGGCTCCCCGGGGCTCGCAGCGGAGTTCGCAGCCCCGAACTTTGCGGGGCTGAGCGGGGCCGGACCCCGCGCCCCTTTCCCCGTTCTCCTCCAGCGCAGGGGCTCTGGGGGGGTTCTCTTGATCGGTTCCCTCAGCCGTGACCCCCGAGGGTGCTCCCCGAGCCCGGAGGGTGCTCGGCACCCCGGGGCTGTGCCGGTAACCCCCGAGCTGTGCCGGTGTCCCCCGGCCGCACTCACAGCTCCGCTGCGCTGAGTCCCGGGGCCGCCCCCGCCTCCGCCGGTGCTGCCGGTGCCGGTCCCACCCCGGTGTCGGTGCCGCTCCGGTGTCGGTGCCGGTCCCACCCCGGTGTCGGTGCCGGTTCTGCCGCCGCTGCCTCCGCCACCGCCTCAGGTCCGCTCCATGTCCCCAGCGCCTCCGCTGGGAGCTGCCCCGGCGCCGGGCGGAGAGAGGGAGCGAGGAGGAGGAGGAGGAGGAGGAGGAGGAGGAGGAGGAGGAGATGGAGGAGGAGGAGGAGGGACACCGGTCCAGCCAGCCAGCAGCCGGCTCGGGGGCGGCCCCGTGCCCCGTCCCCTCCCCTCGAGACCCCCCGGCGGGCCGGGGACCCACGTGTGACAGCGCCGGGGCTCCCACGCTCTGCCCGGAGCTCCGCGGAGGCTGGGGCGGCACTCGGAGGGGTCTGGGGGGACACCCTGAGACCCCCCCGCACCCCGGGCCCGGCGGGGACCGAGCGGACCCCCCTCGCTCCCAGGTGGGGGTGGAGCCGTGCATGGATTTTGGAGAGCCCAGCCCACATTCCCGGGGGAGGGGATCCCCAAAATCACAACGCGCCAGTGGCAGACCCCAAAATCCTCCTTCCAACTTGGGGATCACCCCGAGTTTTGCTCCTTTTCCCCTGGAAATTCCTGACATCCAATTCCATTTCAGCATCCCAGAAATTCCTGAGGAGCCCCTGGGTGGGGCCGTCAGACGCTCCCTGAGCGGAGCGGGGAGGGCAAAGGCGGGAACACAACCGGAAACCTCACCTGGGCAGGCCAGGTGGGGCACGGAGGGGGATCCGCGCTCCTGGCAGCCCTGGCACCGCTTTTCCCTGGATGCCAGCCCGGCCCCATTGTGAGGCTCTGCCCGAGTGGAACGGGCCCATTGTGGGAGCACTTCGGGAATTCTTCCCGCTCCCCTGCTTGCCAGCTTGGCTCGTGGCCAGCGTGGAAACTTCCTGATGCCCCAAATCAATCATCCCCCGGCCCTAGAAACACCTCAAAGGTGAGGCCCTCTGAGCTCACCTCCCCTGGGGCCTCTCGGACCTCCCAAACTCCCAGGTTTGGGGTTTTCAAAGGGTTTTGCTGCTTGCAACCCCCTAAAACATCTCCAGGTTCCTCCAGGTGCCTGGTGGGAATCCCAAAAGGGTTTCCCCTTTTTCTAATCCCAAAAGGATTTCCCTTTTCCAGTCCCTAAAGGATTTCCCATTTTCCAATCCCTAAAGGATTTCCCATTTTCCAGTCCCTAAAGGTTTCCCATTTTCCAATCCCAAAAGGATTTCCCCTTTTCCAATCCCTAAAAGATTTCCCTTTTCCTAATCCCTAAAGGATTTCCCTTTTCCTAATCCCTAAAGGATTTCCCCTTTTCCAATCCCAAAAAGATTTCCCTTTTTCCAGCCCCTAAAGAGTTTCCCCTTCTCCAATCCCAAAAGGGGATTTGATTTATTTCATAATTGAATCATCATTTCAGGGGAGCCCATGGAATAATTCTTTTCAAAGGATTAAGTGCTTCTAAACCCCTTTATTTTTATTTTTTTTTTGCACCCACCCCTTTTGTGTGCCATGGTAAGGCTGGCACGGAATGAGGGCAACAACTGGCAGCCCCCCAGCTGGACAGATGGACAGATGGACACCATTCCCACACGTTTTGGGATGGAAAACCAGGAGCTCAGCTGGACCCACGAGGTTTTTCCTACTTGGGGACCCCTCAGGATCTCCCCACGCCCCAAACGCAGCACCCCACACACCTCGCCCCTCCCGCAGCTCTGGGAATTCCATCACCCACCTTCCCCAGGGAATGAAATCCCTTCCAGGGGAGCAGCTGGAGAGGGACAGGGGCTGCCTCGGGCCACTGTTGACAAGGAGCCTTTTTTTTTTTCCTGCCGTGAAACCTTTAAAATGTTGTGTCAACACGGAAGGGCTGTTTATGTTTCACCAGCCGGGAAAGTTCCCATTGACTCCGGGCTCCTTCCTCCCCCACACCGTTATTTTCTGTTATTTGCTTCCCTGGGAATTTCTTTTTTTTTTTTTTTTTTTCACCCAAGGGCAGGAGAGAAGAGGAGAAGATGGAGCTGTTGGGATTTGGGGTTTGCTGAGCTGAGCTGGGGGTTCTGGAGGGGTTTGGGCACCTACACCCCACTCCCAGCCCTCTCCCTGTGCCCATCCCAAAGAGCAGAGCAGCGACCTGGGATCATTTCCCATCCTCACCCTGAGAATTTCACAGGAAATAGGAGACGTGGGCTGCACCCTCAGCCCCCAAACCCTAAAGGGACTTGGTGGAACATTCCCATTAAACACCATAGGAGATTCCCATTAAACCCCATGGGGACATTCCCATATTCCCATTAAACCCCATAGGAGATTCCCGTTAAACCCCGTGGGGCATTCCCATATTCCCATTAAACCTTGTGGGACATTCCCATATTCCCATTAAACCCCATGGGACATTCCCATATTCCCATTAAACCCCACAGGGCATTCCCATTAAACCCCATGGGGCATTCCCATATTCTCATTAAACCCCATGGGGACATTCCCATATTCCCAATCCCACCTGGACCAACATCCCAGAGAGGATGGGACAGGTTCCCCCCCCAGCCCCTCTGAGCCCCTCCCCCGATGGGGGCACAGCTGCTCCCAGTGCCACCCCCAGCACGGGCAGCCCCGAGTGTCCCCAAAGCCACCAGCCCCTCAGGGTCACCCCCTGACCCCGAGAGGACCCCGAGAGGGCCCTGGAGGGAGGCGTTTATGGGGACCCAGCGACCCCCGAGGTCCCCAAAGCCATTGCAGGGCTGGGAGGGGACAGGAGGAGCGGTCCCCGGACTGGACGGGGACACAATTCCCAGCGGGGCCGGGGACCCGCGCGACGGAGCCAAAAGAGAGGGAGCGGGAGCTTTGTTGGGGTCGCCATGGCAACAGCCGGGCCGGCCCGGGCCGACTTTCACTTTCCTTTCCTTCCTCGCCCGCCCCGGTGGCCCCGGGGCTGGTGGCCGTCCCCCAGTGCCACCAGCACTGCTGGGCACCCCCTGGACCTCCTGGGCATCCTCAGGACCTGCTGGGCACTCCCAGGATCTGCTGGGTATCCTCAGGACCTGCTGGGCATCCTCAACACCGACTGGGCATCACCAGGACCTGCTGGACATCTCCAGGACTTTCTGGACACCGCCAGAACCCACTGGACACTCCCAGGACCTCCTGGCCATCTTCAGGACCTCCTGGGCACCCCCAGGACTTTCTCGACACCCCAGAACCTGCTGGGCATCCCCAAGGCACGAGGTGCCAGGTGGGAACGAGGGCACAGCCACTGTCCCTGTCCCTGCCCTGCTCCCACCTGGCCGCCCCCGGGGTTGGCTCCCATCGCTGCCGCAGCTTTCCCGGAGCCTCCCCCGGCAGAGGAAGCCGGGACAATGGCTGGGGGGGCCGGAGAGCCGCAGGGCAGCGGTGCCGGAGCAGGGGACACGCAGGGCAAAGGCTCGGCCGGCGCTCGCCTTCCTTTTCCCAGCCCCGCTCCCTGCCCGAGCCCTCGGGGCCGGCGGAGCGCGGGACCAACGGGGCTGGGTCGGGGAGGGACCTCGGAACCGGCCCGGGGCAAAGCCGGGACAGCAAAACCGCGACAGCAAAGCCGGGACAGCAAAGCTGGGACAGCAAACCCAGCCTGTGGAAATCCCGGGTTGATGCAGTGAAGGCGCTGCCACTGCCCACGAGCTCACTGCCACCCACCCCCAAGCGCCAGCAGCCGGCCTGGCGGCACTGGCCACATTCCAGCACCCCAAATCCACCTTCCAGCACCCCAAATCCACCTTCCAGCACCCCAAATCCACCTTCCAGCAGCCCAAATCAACCATCCAGCACCCTATTCCCACCTTCCAGCACCCCAATCCCACCTTCCAGCAGCCCAGTTCCAGTCGGACTCCAGGCTCATCCCCACACTGCCCACCCTGGAGGTCCCCACCGTGTGTCCCCCGAGTGTGACACCGCTTGTGCCAACCCTCCTGGGGACATCCAGCTGCAATCAGGGATCCTCTGATGGGGGGGGACTCAATTCCCGACCTGCTATTCACCCGGGCGGTTCGGGTTGTCCCTGTCCCCGGCACGGGGGGCCAGGCCAGCTCAGCCACACACCGCGGCAGTGCCACCGCGGGGGTTGTGTGGCACAGCCAGCCTGGCACTGTCCCCACCGCGTCCCAGCCGTGCCCAGGCCGCGGGGCTGGGGCGGCAGCGGGGCACGGAGGGGGTGACGCTGAGCTGGGAGGGACACAGGGACAGCG
The DNA here is from genome assembly GCF_027477595.1 of Haemorhous mexicanus. Taxonomy (NCBI): domain Eukaryota; kingdom Metazoa; phylum Chordata; class Aves; order Passeriformes; family Fringillidae; genus Haemorhous; species Haemorhous mexicanus. The sequence goes on along the minus strand of NC_082365.1, from coordinate 2,715,027 downwards.
GGAGGGACACAGGGACAGCGGGAGGGACAGAGGGGACGGCCGGACCACACAGCGGGCCCGGGGGGCAGCGGGGCCGCGCTGAGCCTCGACCTCCCCCGGGGCCCGAGCCCGGCGCTGCCGCTTCAAAGGCGACACCGAGGCTGTCCCAGGGCTGTCACCCTCCGCCAGCCCGGCTCCGGCGGGGACCCGGTGCCACCCAGCCCCACAGAGGGGCTTTTCTTGTCCCCCCGCCTTTGTTTTCTATTTAGTGCTTTTGTTCCCCCCTCTTTGGGGCTTTGTTCCAGCTCGTCCTTTGTTCCGACGCCTTTGGTTTCTCTTCCCTTTGATGCTTTGTCACTCCCTTCATCTTGGTGCTTTTCTTTCCCCGGTTTTTTTAGGTTTTTTGGTTTGTGTTTTTTTTGTTGTTGGTCCTTTTTTTTTTTTTTTTTTAAGCCGGCTCTTTGGTTTTGGGGGGATTTTATTGGGGTTTTTTGGTTGTTTTTTCTCTCCTGGCCGCTCCGCTCTTGGCATTTTTCTCCTTTCTCCTGCCTCGTCCACTCTCGGGTCACATGGACGCGGCCCGGATTGTCTCCAAATCCCCATTTGTCTTGTTTTGGTGCCTGCATTTCCCTGCCTTTATGTCCTTTTTCTTAAGAGACTCTCAGCGATTTCTTCTCCCGGCCGCGGGGAGAGCGGAGGGGGGGTCGGGGCTTAATTAATTAGCGAGTGTAATCTTGAGCTGCGGGATGTTCGGAGCATCATTACGGCTGTCATTAGGGTGTTAAGGGTTAGCGAGGATTTAAATACCAGCTAATTGCAGCCAAGAGCTCCCGACTCCGCCAAAAAAAATTCCAGCGGGATGAGCCGGGCTTGGGTTTTGGGGAGAATTGGGAGAAATTCCCGACAGGGAGGATAAGAAACAGGAGGGGGAAAAGGGTGAAAAATCGTCACTTGAGAGGTGTTCAGTGTCACTTTGGGCACTCCCTGGCACGGCAGAACCAGCCCAGGATGCCAGGGCAGGATGGAGAGGGTTAAAGCCCTGGGGGTGGTGATTTTTCCCCGTTCCCATCACCCAGGGAACCCTTTGGATACGGAAATTCGGCCGGAATTCGGCCGGACGAGCTCGGGCGGCACACGGGGCTGCTGCTGCGGCGGTGCCACGGAGGGGACAAGGATTTAATGTCACAACCGTCCCCGAGGCTCGCCCCGGCTCGGGGCACGTGCGGAGTCCGCCGCAAGATCAGATACCGGGATTCGGGAGCCGTTTTCTCCCCGAGCGACTCCGCTTTGATTTGAGAGCCCCAAATCCCCCCCTGGCACCCCCGCGCCCTCAAGCTCTGCTCGCAGCGGGCAGGGATGGGCACGGTGGCACCGCCGAGGTGTCGCATCACCCCCAAACCGAGCTCGGGGTCCTTTTTCAGGCGCCCCAAACCCCCCCGTGCCGCAGGTTTCGAGCAGCTGGCGCTGCTCCCCAGCTGCCGAGGGGAGGAAACAGCCAAAATAGCAACAGGATGTGCCCCCAGATAAGGTGATCGATATCAGAAAGCGCCGCTTTTTCAAGGCAGAGCCGAGCCCAGCTGCTCGAACAGGAGATTTGTCCCCGATAGGGGCGGCCCCGGTTTCTCGACACCCCAATTTTTCCTGTCCCCGCTGATTTTCGGTAACCCGGTGACGTCCTCGGGGTTTTGGAGGGGTTGGTGTGGGAGGAGGGGGCGGATTTCGGGTGGGGAGAAGGGCAGGAGGATCCCGGGAGCTGCAGGGAGGGGCGGCTGATTTGTGGGATGTCCTAAAGGAGGGATTGGAGTGGATCTGGGTGCTGCTAACATCCCAAAAAGTGCTGGAGGGGGGGGTAACCGTGATTCCTGGGGGACAGCTGGGAAGGTTCCAGAAGAGGATTTTTTGGGATGCCACCTTCATGATCCCATAAATCAGCGAAGGCACAGCCGGAGTTCTCCATCGGTGAGGAATTCCAGGGAATGGGCACACGCAGGAGGGCACAGAGCAGCCCCAAACAGCCCCTGCCGGCCCCAATCCCACAGGGAAAACCGGGAGCCGTGGCTCCGGGAGTGCCAAAAGCTGAGCAGGACATCCCCAGGGACATCCTCGGAGACATCTCCGGGGACATCCCCACCCCTCCTGCTCTAGCACGGCCCAGCCGTGCCCTGCACATTGTCACCCCAAAACTGTGCCACCGCCATGTGTCACCGGGCCCGGGTGACTCCTCCGCGGCCGAGGGGTGCCAGGGAGCCGTGCCAGCCGCTCCTGGCCCTGCCAGCACCGTCAGAGGTTAAAAAACTACAAAAGGAGACGCAAAACCCATCCTGCAGGTCTGCCCGGTCCCGCGGCTCTTCAAATGCAAACTCCGAGCCCATAAAACCCGTCCTAAAAACTCCGGATTGTCCATCCTAAAACCCTGGACTATCCATCCTAAAACTCCGGATTGTCCATCATCAAACCCTTATTGTCCATCCTAAAACCCCGGATTGTCCATCCTAAAAACTCCAGATTGTCCATCCTAAAATCCTGTACTATCCATCCTAAAACTCCGGATTGTCCATCCTCAAACCCTGATTGTCCATCCTAAAACTCCAGATTGTCCATCCTAAAACCCCGGATTGTCCATCCTAAAAACTCCAGATTGTCCATCCTAAAACCCTGGACTATCCATCCTAAAACTCCGGATTGTCCATCCTCAAACCCTGATTGTCCATCCTAAAACTCCAGATTGTCCATCCCAAAACCCCGGGTTGTCCATCCCAAAACCCCCGCGGCTCCCGCTGCGCCTTGGCCCAGCCTGGTGGCACCTCCTGATGCCACCCCCTGCCCTGGCATTGTCACCAGATCACCCTCAGCTCGCTCTGCCGCGTCCTCCAAAAAGGGCGGAACCTGTTTTTATGGCAGAGCTGGCACCGGGAAGGCTAAAAAAAAAAAAAAAAAAAAGCCAAAAAAACCTCCCCTGATCTCTGTATCTGCAGCCATGCAAGGAATATTGTTCAGCGCAGCACAAAAGCATCCCTGAAAATAGAAGCGCCAGGGCCAGGCCTGCCAGTGGCTGTGTGAGATAACGTCTACTTGCAAACAGTGTGTCTTTGTGCCGCTGTCACTGTCCCCATTGTTCAGGAGCCTATTGCCTCGGGGATATTGTTCCCTCCTTTTGTCTCAGCCCGGCTCCTTTTTGTTTGACTTTACTTTACCATTTCATTCCTCTCCTTTGTGCCGCCGTTCTTGCTTTTGTCTCTCTCTCTCTCTCTCTCTCTCTCTCTGCCTTTTCTCTCGCTGATTTGTATTTAGCGATTGTTCCCGGCTCGCTGCGAGCACAAAGTGCTCCGGGCTCTTTTCTCACTCCATTCATTCCACATTCAGGTGCGTTTGTTTGCCCGTAGGTAACGGCAGGAGCGGATTTGGGGGGAGATTTGCGGTTTTAGGGGGTCCTGGAAGCCTGCAAAGGGAGCTGGAGGCTGCTGGTGGCCTTTGGGGACAGCCAGGTCCCCGTGTCCCCCATCCCCGCACCAAAAAAGCAACGGGAAAAGGACAAATGAGACCCCAGGTGGCCCCAGAGGAGCGGCCGAGGATGCTGGCAGGGATACGGGGGTGGCACCGGAGAGGTGACCGGGCCCGGTGCCAGCTGGGCCGATCCCAGAGCGGATCCGAGCCCGGCCGAGCAGTCCCGACCCTGAACTGGCGATCCCGGCTCCGCCAGCCCTGGATCTGCACCACGCCCGGGTTTTGGGAGCCCCTGGAGAGCATTCCACGGCCTCACCCTGCGCTGCACCGCGGCTGTGCCCTCCCGGAGCGACCCTCGGGGTGGCACCACCCACCCCCCGCTGCCACCCCCCGGTGTCCCCAGCTGGGATTCACCCTCGGCAGCACGGGGACAGCGGGTGGATCCTCGGCGGTGGCTGGAGGTGGCCTGGGGACATCTGGGGAGCGGCTCCGAGGCTCCCGGGGTGCACGGAGGATGGGGGCACCTCCTGTCCCCCAGGCCCTGCCGCCTCCTGCCCGGACCTGCCGGCTGCAGGGCGGGCTCGTTCCCAGCGCCACGAGGAGGAGGAGGAGGGTTCGGATTCCCCAGGAATCCTTCAGGGCGAGCTGACAAGTGGCCACCCCCGGAGACAACAAAGCCCCGCTGTTCTCCGGGCACGGCCCGCGTGACCCGACGGGATTTTTCCATCCCCTCCCCGCCACCGAAACCCGGGGGATCCAAGGGAAACCTTCCTCCTCCTTTACCGGGCACACCCCACGCGAAGCGGGAGAGGCCGCGGGGACCCCCCCAGACTCACCCCGGGAGCGAGGGACGGAGCGGGACGAGGGGACAGCGAGCGGCGAGCGCGGTGGCTCCGCGGGGCCAGCGGGAGCCCCCGGGCCCGGGCGGTCCCGGGGCCGCGGGGGGGGCGTGCCTGGGAATGGAGGGAGCGGACTGAGGGCCATTGTCTCATTGTTCGGGCTTCAAAGGACAATGGGCCATTGTTGTCCCCGGGGATGCCATTGTTTGCTTTCCCTGCAGATCCCGGCCGCGCACGGAGCTTTCCCGAGGGCCGGCTCCGTGTGTGGGACGCTCCAGAACAACGAGGCAGGAATGTTTCTTTCCTTCCCCACGCTCGGCTTTTTTATTTTATTTTTTTTTTTTTTTTGCACGGTTGTGCCATCCTGAAAAGGCACGGCCAGAGGGGATGGGACCACCCAGAGACCCCCCGGACCCCGCAGGGATGGGCTGAGAGCGGGGGGTTCATCCTTCATCCCCCCCTCCCTCCATCCCTGCACATTCCAGGGTGAGGGCACAAAACCCAGCCGTGACGAAGCCGCTTCTGCCTCCAGGAGCATCCACCCGGCAATATCCCGGTTTTCCATCCCGCGGATCCCCCAGATCTGTCCAGGCACGGCAGGGTTTGGCTCCTGCAGCGCCCGGGAAAAGCTCCCTGGAACCGAAAAGCGCTCGGGAAGGGACGGCCCGGCCCGAAGCGCTCCTGGTGCGGATTCCCGGGGGTGATCCCTCTGGGAAATTCAACCGAGAGGCCGAGGAAAGGCTGGGGGAGGGGGAAGGAGCAGAATTCCGGGAGCAGGGGAAAGAGCGGAATTCCAGCCCCTCCGCAGCCCGAGGCGGGCCGGCGGATGGATGGAGGAGGAAAGGGACCCGCTGTGCTCAGGGACACCGTCTGCCAACAGTCGGGAAAGGCAGGAGGAACTCCGGCCGGGAGCCCGGGAGGAGCCGCGGGATGAACCCCGGGAGAGCCCCGGGAGCGCTCCGGGCTGGCACTGGGGGAGAAGGGGACGCTGCCCCGGCAGGAATCAGCCTGGCCGCGGTTCCTCCCCTCCCCAAGGCTGCGACCACCCTCGGGATGAAGCCTTGGAGCGACCCCAGCCCGGCTGGAAGAGCCCCCGAACTCCCCGAACTCCCCCCGGGGCTGAGGAGACCGCAAACTCGGGCTCAGCCGCTCCAGAGCTTTGTCCCCACGTGTCCCCGGGGGGTCACCCGGGCCCCTGGGGGGTTCCTGGGTCTCCGTCCCCTCCAGCCACCAACCCGGGGAGGTGACAGTGGCTGGGGACACGGGGACATGGCAGTGTCTAGGGACAGGGGGAGGTGACACAAACCCGGGGTGGTGGCAGTGACTGGGGACAGACAGAGGTGACAAACCGGTCCGAGGTCCTTTACCAGTCCCCAGAAGTGATTTGCACACCTGCGGCGTGACACACCCACCCTCAGTGCCCCCAATTTCCTCTCCCACCTCTGCTCTGCCTTTATCTCATCCCCCTTATCTCATCAGCCCTGCTGATAAGGGCTCGTGGCTGATGGGGCCCCCAAACGGAATTTTGGGGCCAGCTGTCCCCAGACCCGTCTGTGGGGCCCCGCTGCCGTCACCGCCCCCAAATCGGGGCTCCCCTCCCTCCCTCCTGCAGGGCCCCGAGCGGCTCCGGGCTCTCTGCGGGGTGACAAAAAAGGGTCGGGAAAAAAGGAGCCCCCCAGGAACCCCGGCCCTGCTCCTCCTCCTCCCGATCCCCGGAACTCCGGCCGGGATTGGGGTCGGGGAGAGCCGGGATTGGGGTCGGGAATTCCGGCCGGGATCGGGCAGAGCCGAGCCGGGACTGGGGTCGGGAATTCCGGCCAGGATCGGGCAGAGCAGAGCCGGGATTGGGGTCGGGAATTCCGGCCAGGATCGCGCAGAGCCGAGCCGGGATTGGGGTCGGGAATCCCGGCTGGGACTGGGATCAAGCAGAGCCGGAATCGGGGAGAGCCGAGCCGGGATTGGGGTCGGGAATTCCAGCCGGGATCGGGCAGAGCCGAGCCCGCAGCTCCCCCTTCTGTCCGGAGCCCTCCGCAAGTTTTTTCCCCTTCTGGCAGGAATTTGGGATGCTCCCGGCAGAATTTCCACACAATTCCCGAAGCTCAGGAAAGGAATTCCAACTGGGATGAAACATCCCCCGGGGGAGATAGAGCCTCGGTTTTGGAGAGGAGTGGGAAAGGATTTCTTGAGCAAAAGGAATTTGATTTTGCGACAAAGAAATCAGTTTTGGGGGAATAAAAAGGATTATTTTTGGGATAAAGAGGTTCATTATTGAGGAAAGGGACTGGTTTGGGAAAAGGATTTTTTGGGGGAAAAGAAATTCGTTTTGGGAAGAGGAGATTGATTTTGAGGGGAAAAAAAAAAGATTATTTTTAGGAATAAGGGATTTTTTTGTGGGGAAGAAGGGAGTCGTTTCAGGAAAAAGGGATTTGGTTTGGGTAGAAGGGATTGGTTACGGGATAAAGGGATTTTTTATGGAAAGGGATTTGTTAGGGGAAAGTAAGGATTATTTCTGGGAAGAAGGGATGGGTTTTAGGAAGATGGGATTGATTTGGGGAAGAGGGGATTGTTTTTGGGATAAAGGGCTTGGTCTGGTAAAACCCGAATCCACAGATCCAACCCCACGGGGAAAAAAACCCCTTGAAATAATTTTCCCCCACTCTGAGACTGAAACCCCATTCCCAGATTTTGTTAAAAAAACCCGTTTTATTCCCCAGAGAAAATCCCAAACTACAAAACACGATTCCCAGCAGAGCTGAGGGGTTCCCCCCGTGGCTCATCCCGTTTTTGCAGAGTTCCCAGTGCCATTCCCAGCTGGAGCTGCCTGCTCCTAGCTGGAGACGCTCTGCAGGAGGGTGATGTTGTCCCCCTTCAGCATGATCCGACCTGGAACCCAACGGGAGCGGGAATGGGGGGGAGCTCTGGGGTGGGAGCGCCCCAAACCCGCCCGGCCCCACAGCTGGAGCCCAGAACCACAGCTGGATTCCAACTCCAAAACCTGGAGCCCGGAACCACAGCTGGATTCCAACCCCAAAACCTGGAGCCCAGAACCACAACTGGAGACTGGAACCACAGCTGGATTCCAACCCCAAAACCTGGAGCCCAGAACCACAGCTGGATTCCAACCCCAAAACCTGGAGCCCAGAACCACAGCTGGAGCCCAGAACCACAGCTGGATTCCAACCCCAAAACCTGGAGCCCAGAACCACAGCTGGATTCCAACCCCAAAACCTGGAGCCCAATTCCACAGCTGGAGACTGGAACCACAGCTGGATTCCAACCCCAAAACCTGGAGCCCAGAACCACAGCTGGATTCCAACCCCAAAACCTGGAGCCCAGAACCACAGCTGGAGCCCGGAACCACAGCTGGATTCCAACCCCAAAACCTGGAGACCAGAACCACAGCTGGAGCCCGGAACCACAGCTGGATTCCAACCCCAAAACCTGGAGCCCAGAACCACAGCTGAAGACTGGAACCACAGCTGGATTCCAACCCCAAATCCTGGATCCCAATCCCACAGCTGGATTCCAACCCCAAAACCTGGAGCCCAGAACCACAGCTGGAGACTGGAACCACAGCTGGAGCCCAGAACCACAGCTGGAGCCTGGAACCACAGCTGGAGCCCGGAACCACAGCTGGAGCCCAGAACCACAGCTGGATTCCAACCCCAAAACCTGGATCCCAATCCCACAGCTGGAGCCCAACCCCAAAACCTGGATCCCAATCCCACAGCTGGAGCCCAGAAACCACAGCTGGAGCCCAACCCCAAAACCTGGATCCCAATCCCACAGCTGGAGCCCAGAACCACAGCTGGATTCCAACTCCAAAACCTGGATCCCAATCCCACAGATGGATCCCAACCCCAAAACCTGGATCCCAATCCCACAGCTGGAGCCCAGAACCACAGCTGGATCCCAATCCCAAAGCCTGGATCCCAGCCCTAGAGCTGGATTCCAACCCCACAACTGGAGCCCCATCCCACAGCTGGATCCTGGCCCAAAAACCTGGATCCCAATCCCACAGCTGGACTCCAATTCCAAAACCTGGATCCTGGCCCCAAAACCTGAAGCCCAATCCCACAGATGGATTCCAACCCCACAACTGAAGCCCCATCCCACAGCTGGAGCCCAGCCCCAAAACCTGGGGCCTGGCCCTACAGCTGGATTCCAATCCCAAAACCTGGATCCCAGTCCCACAGCTGGAACCCAGCCCCAAAACCTGGATTCCAATCCCAAACCCTGGATTCAAGGTCCCACATCCAGGTTCCAGGATCCCACATCTGGATTTTAGGGTCCCACACCTGAATTCCAGGTCCCCCCCCACCATTCAGGACCCCAGCCCTGGATTCCAGGTCCCACCCCGTATTCCAGGCTGCCCCTCCCCCCTGCCCTACCCAGCTGCTTCCTGGATTTGGTTTTGGAGTGAATTTCCTCAGCATCATCCAGCACCAGGTTCATGTACTCATCAAAGCCCTGCAGGAGCAGCACCAACCTCAGTGAAACCTCAAGAAATCCCCCAAACCCTAAAACACGCCCCAAAACCCCAACCCCCCCAAGAAACCCCAATAAACCCACCCCAAAAAATCAAAAAAACTCAAAAAAACAAAAAACACCAAAACCCCCAAAAAATCAAAAAACCCCAAAAAACTCCAAAAGAACCCCAAAACACTCAAAAAACAAAAAAACCCAACCCCCCCCAAAATATCACAAAAGACCACCCAAAAACTCCAAAATACCCCTAAAAAACCCCAAAAAGCAAAAAAAAAAAAAACCCAAACAAAAAAAAAACCAAACTCCCAAAAAAACCCCAAACTCCCAAAAAAATCAAACTCCCAAAAAAATCCAAACTACAAAAAAAAACCAAAAACACCACGAAATACACAACAAAAAAACCCTCAAAAAACTCAAAAAAACCCCAAACCCCCTAAAAAAGTACAAAAAACCCCAACCCCCCCTCCCTAAAAAACCACAAAATACAAAACAAAAAAACCCTCAAAAAAATTAAAAATACCCCCAAAACCTCTAAAAAAAAATCTAAAAAACCCCAATCCCCCTCCCCCAAAAACTCCAAAACCCCCAAACCCTGCAATTGCCAGGAGGAGAACAAGGCAGCAAGGGGTTCAGGGGAGGGGAGAAGGCAGAGGGGTGACCCCAGAGCAGGGGGGGGGGTGACAAGGGGACAGTGGCACTCACAATGATGCAGCCCTCGATCCTCATGTTCACCTGCTCGTAGAGCCACACCTGGATCCTGGATCTCTGCAAGGCACCAGAAACACCTCTGGGAGGGGCCCCTGGGGGGCTCAGGGTCCATCCCCACCCCCAAATCAGGGGGAGTTCCCTGGGAATGTCCTGTGGGATGACAGGGGGGAGGAGCAGCAGGGGCTGCTCTGATGTTCGGGTGGATTAAGTGGAAAAAATGGGGTTTAAATGGGTTAAAACGGGGTTTAAATGGGTTAAAACGGGGTTTAAATGGGGTTTTGGGAAGAAATTGCTCTCTGAGAGGGGCTGGGATGGGATTCCCAGAGGAGCTGTGGCTGCTCCATCCCTGGCAGTGTCCCAGGCCAGGTTGGACAGTGGATAAAAAGATTTATAAAATGGATAAAAAGAGTAAAATGATAAAATGGATAAAAAGATACAATGGTTAAAATGTTTAAAAAGGATAAAATGGCACCCCTTGCCCTGCCACGGCAAGGCTGGGAATGGGATGATCCTTAGGATCTTCCAACCCAAACCATTACATAATTCCATAAAAAAAATCCCACTTTAGGGCTCCAGACTCATTCCCAGCCTGCAAATTCCCACAGAATCCGTGGCTGCCCCATCCCTGGCGTGTCCCAGGCCGGGCTGGAGCAGCCTGGCCCAGGGGAAGGTGTCGCTGCCATGGCAGGGCTGGCACCGGGTGGCATTTGGGCGGTGTTGCACTCACGTTTTGCAGGTAGCGGAAGATCAGGTTCTGGAGACGAGCGTTAAGGGCAGAGCACAGCAGAGCCGGGAGCCCCGGGGCACGGCCGGGACGGGACCCGAACCCCTGAGGGGACCCGAACCCCTGAGGGGGCCCCGCGGGTGAGGCCGTAACCCCGCCATGGAACCCGCCCGCCCCGCTCCCTTCCCGCCCTCGCTCCCCGCGCTCCCCCGGCACCCTGAGCGCTGGCGGCAGGATACGATGGGCTGCACCATCACCTTCTGCACCTTCTGGCCCTGCCCGCGGTACGCCATGGCTGCGCGGGGCCGCTGGGCGCTGTGAGACAGCGGCGGAACGAGAGCGGCACCGTGAGGGGATGGGAGCGCGGGGCACTGTGGGATAGCGGCGGAACAGGATGGGGAACACGGGGCACTGTGGGATAGCGGCGGTGTGAGGGGATGGCGGAGCGCGGGGCACTGTGGGATAGCGGCGGAACAGGATGGGGAACACGGGGCACTGTGGGATAGCGGCGGTGTGAGGGGATGGAGGAGCGCGGGGTACTGTGGGATAGCGGCGGTGTGAGGGGATGGCGGAGCGCGGGGTACTGTGGGATAGCGGCGGAACAGGATGGGGAAAACGGGGCACTGTGGGATAGCGGCGGTGTGAGGGGATGGAGGAGCGCGGGGCGCTGTGGGATAGCGGCGGAACAGGATGGGGAACACGGGGCACTGTGGGATAGCGGCGGAACGAGAGCGGCACCGTGAGGAGATGGAGGAGCGCGGGGCACTGGGATAGTGGCGGTGTGAAGGGACGGGAGCGGCACCGCCCGGGGCACTGTGGGATAATGGCGGAACTAGATCGGGAACACGGGGCACTGCGGGATAGCGGCGGTGTGAGGGGACGGGAGCGCGGGGCACTGTGGGATAGTGGCGGAACAGGATGGGGAGCGCGGGGTACTGTGGGAGAGCGGCGGTGTGAGGGAAGAGAGGCGCGCGGGGCACTGTGGGATAGCGGCAGTGTGAGGGGACGGGAGCGCGGGGTACTGTGGGATAGCGGCGGTGTGAGGGCGTCCTTTTACTTTTTTATAATTATTTTTAGGAATTTTTTTTGCTGTTAGTAGGGCGTTTTCTTGGTCATATTAGTTTGTGGGATTTTTGGGGGTTTTTTAATGCTATTATTTTATTTGGTTTTAATAATCACAATTCATCGAAAAAAAAAAAACTTAAAATGTTCCCGTGGCTCAGAGCTACAGCAGAGCTAAAACACCCAGTACCCTAAAACAAACAGTACCCTAAAACACCCAACTCTAAAATAAAGTGATTTTTGTGCTCTTACAGCACCGGAGCTTTCCTGTTCATTTTTTCCCTCAAGAAGGAAGCAAAAAAATCCCTGAAACATCTCCCATGGCCCATTCCCTCTCCTCCTGTCCCCGTTCCCTGGGAGAAGATCCCAAATCCCCCCCGGCTGTCCCCTCCTGGCAGGGAGTTGTGCAGAGCCAGAAATTCCCCCTGAGCCTCCTTTGCTCCAGGCTGAGCCCCTTCCCATCTCCCTCAGGACTCTCCAAACCCTTCCCTGGTTCCCTCAGGACTCTCCAAACCCTTTCCAGATTTCTCCAAACCCTTCCCAGCTCCCTCAGGACACTCCAGGCCCTCCCAGTTCCCTCAGCTCCTCCAAACCTTTCCCATCTACCTCAAGATTCTCTCCAAACCTTTCCCTGTTCCCCCAGCTCTTCCAAACCCTTCCAAGCTCCCTCAGGATTTTTCCAAACCCTTCCCTGGTTCCCTCAGGACTCTCCAAACCCTTCCCAGCTCCCTCAGACCCTTCCAAACTCCCTCAAGATTCTCTCCAAACCCTTCCCAGCTCCCTCAGGATTCTCCAGGCCCTTCCCATCTCCCTCACAATTCTCTCCAAACCCTTCCAGCTCCCTCAGACCCTTCCCAGCTCCCTCAGGATTTTCCAGCCCCTCACACTGCTCCCCCACTCCTCTGCCTCATTAATTCCTAATTAACACTCAGCATTCCCAAGCTCTTTGATGCCATTCCTTAAAAAAACCCAAGGACACCACACAGTCAGCAGCCTACCTTTAATCCCTTAAATAGAATCATACAAATATAAAATGGAAGAATAAAATATTTACAGGAAAAAAAAAATCCCAAAACAAAATGAAAAAAAGAAAAACCCCACGGGGATTTCACTCAATCCCATCTCCAAGGGGCTGGAAAAGAGGGAAGCAGCCAAGGGGGAACATTCCAGGTGCTTTTTTATTCCCTCACAAAACGATCCCAGCTGGATGTGGGAGGTTCATTGCAGGGAGAAATCCTCAGAACCCAGAGGCACTTGAAGCAATGCTCCTTTCCCCAAATCCCAGGAGGAATTTTGCCTTCCCCCATGGCAGGATCCCAGGAAAAATCCCCCAGATCATCCCGAGCCAGGCTCACCCTGGCAGGCTTTGGTCCAAAATCCTGCCTCAGATTTTGCCTCTTTTCCCTGAATTCCCCCCAAATGCGAGTCCATCCGTGGCTCCCAGAGTTGACACAGTAACTCCAGGGATTTTTGGGATTCTCTGTGCAGGAGGGAGCTCTGGAGATGGGATCTGTGGCCCCTCAGGGCGTTCCAAGTGCTCTGTCCTGTCCCGTGGGGGGACAAACTCAGCCCGGAATTTTGGGATAACTGAGAGCAGACTCTGCCTAATCCTAACAATCCAACTGTGATTCCAGCTGGGGCAGGATCTCCTCCACGGATCCAACAACATTTACAGGATTTTTGTGGGAGGTGAGGATAAAATTTTGCTTTTTTAGGGTGGTTTTTCTTTTTTGGTGTTGCGTCTTTTTCCCCCTTTTTTTTTTTTTTCCCCAAAACCTCCCCTCTCAGCTGTCAATCATCTCCGAGAGTTCCAGCAGGAGATCATCCTCGTCCTTGCCTGGATCCAGGTCGATTTCTGCCTCCAGTTTTCCCCCAGAGATCTCCCAGATGAGCTTCTCAAAGTCGTCCTCCACCGAGAGCGAGGCCTTGGCGGCGCCGGCCGAGCTCAGGCGCCGCAGCTTCAGGGGAGCCTCCAGGGAGGAGGAGGAGGAGGAGGAGGTGGTGGTGGATGAGGAGGAGGATGAGGAGGATGAAGAGGAAGATCCGGACACCTCTGACTGTGCCAGGGAATCCCCCTGGGTGCCAGGCTGCAGCTCAGGGCTGGGGAGAGCAGAAGGAAGAGTCAGCCTGGGGGGAGTCTGAGGATTGGGGTTCACAGGGGGAGGGGATTGGGGATGGGCTGGGATTGGGTTTGGGGAGTCCTGGAGTGGGTTTGGGAAGTTCAGGATCAATTTTGTGAGTCCTGGATTGGTTTGGGGGGGGTGGGACTGGGGTTTGGGGAGTCCTGGAGTGGTTTGGGAAGTCCAGGATCGGTTTTGGGGTCCTTGATCAGTTTGGGGAGTCCTGGATCAGCTTTGGGAAGTTTTGGATCACTTTTGGGGCCCTGGATCAGTTTTGGAGTCTGGGATTAGTTCTGGGAAGTCCTGGATCGATTCTGGCAGTTTAGGATTGGTTTTAGGAAGTGCAGGATCAGTTTTGGGGTTCTGGATCAATTTTGGGACTCCAGGACCAGTTTTACAAAGTCCAGGATAAATTCTGGCAGTTCAGGGTCAATTTTGGAGTCCTGGATCAGTTTTGGAAAGTCCAGGATAAATTTTGGAAATCCAAGATCAATTCTGGGGTGCAGGATCAATTTTGGGAGTCCAGGATCAATTTTAGGAAGTCCTGGATCAATTCTGAGGTTCTGGTTTAGTTTTGGCAAGTCCAGGATCATTTTGGGGTCCAGGATCAGTTTTGGGGAGTTCCCACGTGCAGCATTTGTAGGAACCCCAAAGCAGCTCTGCTGCACAGGCATTAATTGCAATTAAGGGCTCCTCTGTAGGATTTTGGGCCTGAATTCCCTCAAAGCTGGGATTTCCCCTGGTGCCCACCCCACAGCCCATCCCTGGGGTCAGGAGGGAAAAGGGAATTTGGGATCTGGGGTTACCTGCTCTGGGAATTCTCCCTCCGAGGGTTGGAGTCCAGGCTGTCCTCTGGAGAAGGGGGAACAACCTGACAACGAGGAGCAGGACAAGGTTTAGGATCTAAAATCTCCTAATTTTTTCCCTTTTCTGCTTCACCTGAAGCAGGACATTCCTGAAATGAGGAATTTGGGGGTTTTTTAAGAAAGTTTTGCTTTGGAAAGGACAAAATATTCCCAAATCCCAGCAGGGAATTCTGCAGATGCCTCAGGGTGAAAAGGGCTGGGAGAGCTGGAGAAAATTTCAGTTTTCCAGGGGTTTTTTGGGAATTTGGGGCCTTACCTTGGCTGGGGACTCCTGGGTGTCCCCGCTGGTGGCACTGAGTGGCTTCACTGCCACCACAGCAGGGGGGTGACCCTCGGGGCCCTTCCTCTTCAGGGGCTGCTTGGGAGGGGCTTTGGCATCCAGAGGCTTCAGGCACACCTTGGACTTGGCTGGGATGGAGGAAAACGAGGGGAAAAATTATCTATCAAACCCCTTCCTTTATCAACCAACCCCTTTATGAAATCCCTTTATTTATTATCCCTTCCTTTATCAACCCTTTTATCAACCAAATCCCTTTATCTATCAAACCCCTTTATCAAGTGCCCACCTCTGCCTCTCCTCTCAGGCAGCTGAGCTCCCTAAAACCCAACCCCACATGGAGCATTCCCCTAAACCCCAACCCCACACAGCCCATTCCCCTAAACCCCAACCCCATGGAGATCATTCCCCTAAAGCCCAGCCCCACAGAGACCATCCCACAAACCCCAACCCCACACAGCCCATTCCCCTAAACCCCAATCCCATGGAGATCATTCCCCGAAACCCCAGCCCCACACAGCCCATCCCACAAACCCAAACCCCACACAGCCCATCCCAACCCCAGCCCATTCCCCTAAACCCCAAACCCCACACAGCCCATCCCCTAAACCCCAAACCCCACACAGCCCATCCCCTAAACCCCAAACCCCATACAGCCCATCCCCTAAACTCCAAACCCCACACAGCCCATCCCCTAAAGCCCAAACAGCCCATTTCCCTAAACCCCAACCCCACACAGCCCATCCCCTAAACCCCAAACCCCACACAGCCCATTCCCTAAACCCCAAACCCCACACAGCCCATCCCCTAACCCCCAACCCCACACAGCCCATCCCCTAACCCCCAACCCCACACAGCCCATCCCCTAAACCCCAAACCCCACACAGCCCATCCCCTAAACCCCAAACCCCACACAGCCCATCCCCTAAAGCCCAAACCCCACACAGCCCATCCCCTAAACCCCAAACCCCACACAGCCCATCTCCTAAACCCCAAACCCCACACAGCCCATCCCTTAAACCCCAAACCCCACACAGCCCATCCCCCAAACCCCACACAGCCCATCCCCCTAAACCCCAAACCCCACACAGCCCATCCCCTAAAGCCCAAACCCCACACAGCCCATCCCCTAAACCCCAAACCCCACACAGCCCATCCCCTAAACCCCACACAGCCTATCCCCTAAACCCCAGCCCCACACAGCCCATCCCCTAAACCCCAAACCCCACACAGCCCATCCCCTAAACCCCAAACCCCACACAGCCCATCCCTTAAACCCCAAACCCCATACAGCCCATCCCCTAAACCCCAAACCCCACACAGCCCATCCCCTAAACCCCACACAGCCCATCCCCTAAACCCCAAACCCCCCATTTCCCTAAACCCCAAACCCCACACAGCCCATCCCCAAACCCCAACCCCACACAGCCCATCCCACAAACCCAAACCCCAAACCCCCCATTCCCCTAAAGCCCAAACCCCACCTCTGCCTCTCCTCTCGGGCAGCTGAGCTCCCTTTTTCCCCGGCTCCTTCTCTGGGGTTCCCACTCCATCCTCGGCGGGTTTCCCTCCTCTCCTCCTGCCCGGCTGGGCTGACCCCACAGCAGCCTCGGGGCTCCCTGGTCCTGGCGTTTTCTCCTGGTTTTTATCCTGGATTTTTTCCTGGTTTTCAGGGGCTGGACCTGCCCCAGCTCCCTGCTGCAGTTTCTCCTCCTGTCGCTGTTTCTGCTGCCGTTTCTCCCACATGATTTCCTCCAGGCTCTTCACCTGAATTCCAGAATTCCCTGAATTCTGACAGGGGAAAAAGACACCAAGAGGGTTTTTAGGGGAAAAATCTAGGGATAAAAACCTATGGAAATGTGAGGAATTGATCAGAAATGGGAAGGGTTGATCAGAAATGTGAAATTTTTGTTATAAATTTGTTCAGACTCACCTCAGCAGGGGCAGAGCCACTTTTGGGGGAAGGTTTGTTCAGCTCCACAATCATTTTTTCTTCTCTTCCAGGTGCTTTAAACCAAGAAAAACATTAAAAAAATTGGATTTTATTTGTTTTCTTGGGGGTTATTGCCCTATTTTTATTAACAGGAAGCAATTCCTGCAGGATTTTCTGTCTCCTTCAGCCCCACCATGGATTATCATTATCATTATTACTCAGAAATTGATAAATCCTTCCCAAACAATATTCCAAAGGGGAATGGGATGGATTCCAGCACTGGCAAGATTCCATCACACAAATCCAGGGCAGGAAAAAAAAAAAAAAGAGGAAAATTGCACCACAATTCCCAAGGGGCAGCACAACTCCCAGTGAGAATCAGAATTTCCAAGGAAGATCAGAACTCCCAGGGGGAGCAGAACTCCCATGGAGTGGGAGAATTCCCAAGGAGGAGCAGAATTCCCAGGTGGAAAGCAGAATTCTCAGAGGGAAGCACAATTCCTACGGAGAAGCACAATCCCCAAGGAGGAGCAGAATTCCCAAGGGGGAGCACAACTCCCAAAGGGGAGCACAATTCCCAAGAAGAATCGAAATTCCCAAAAAAGAATCAGAATTCCTAAGGAGGAGCACAATTCCCTGGGGAATCAGAATTCCCAAGGAAAAGGAGAACTCCCAAGGAGGAGCAGAATTCCCAAGTGGAAAGCAGAACTCCCAGGGGGAAGCAGAATTCTCAAGGGGAAACCACAATTCCCAAGGACAAACAGAACTCCCGAGGAGGAGTAGAACTCCCGGGGGGGAATCAGAATTCCCAAAAGGAAGCACAATCCCCAAGGAGAAGCAGAATTCCTGAGGAGGAGCAGAACTCCCAGGGGGGAAGCAAAACCCCAAAGGGAAGCAGAATTCCCAAGGAGGAGCACAACTCCCAAGGAGGAGCACAACTCAAAGGGAGGAAGCAAAATTCCCAAGGACAATCAGAATTCCAAGAACAACCAGGATTCCAAGGACAACCAGGATTCCCAGGGGAGGGATCCCTGCTCACCCAGGAGCTTGGTGACCCTCAGCAGTTTCCTGCCCCTCAGGGCAGCCTCGGCCGGGCCGGGGGCTGCAGGAACGTTCTCCCCGCTCTGCTGCAGCCTCAGCGCCTTCTCCCTCTTGATCTCCTCCAGGGTTTTGATCCGAACTTCTCCGGCTCCTTTGGCTCTTCCAGCCTCTGCCAGCTGCACCCTGCCTGCCCCAGCTGGAGCAGGAATGTTCTGTTTCCTGGGATCAGCCTCACTTTTGGCCCTGCTGCTGAATTCCTCGGGTTTTTCCTTCTCTCCCAACCTTTTGTGGTTTTTTTCTGCCAGGGCTCCCGTCAGGGATTTGCTGCGGGCAGCTGGGGAGGGTTTTGCTCCTAAATTTGGATCTTCAGTTTTCCTTCCTTCTCCTGGGATTTTGGCTGGGGGTTCTCCTCTCCTCTGGTTGGCTCTTTCCAGGCGGATTTCCTCCAGGGTTTTCACTCTGATCTCCTCGATGGGTTTGGCAGTTTTGTCTGAGGGCAGAAAAATCCAAGCCAGGAATGAAACAGAGATCAAGGAGAGGGAAAAATCTCCAGAATTCCTCCCAGCACTGAGGGAATTTGGGATTGAGGGCTCTCAGTGCTCCCTGGGTTGGAAGGACTTTGAGGATCATCCAGGGACACTCTTGCCTGTCCCAGGTTGCTCTAACCAGGCCTAGGCACTCCTGGGGATGGGGCAGCCATGGATTCTCTGGGAATGGATCAGGAATCCTGAAATTGGGATTTTTTTAATGGAATCCTGGAATGGTTTGGGTTGGAAGATCCTAAGGATCATCCCAGTCCCACTTCCCATGGTCCCAGGGTGCTCCAAACTCCATCCAGCCCTGGGGGCTCCCAGGGATCCAGGGGCAGCCACGGATTCTGGGAATTCCAGGGAAGGATTTACTCCCAATATCCCATCCAAAGCAGCCCAGGGAATGCTGGAATGGGCTGGGTTGGAAGGGATTGTCCAATCCCACGGGCAGGGACACCTCCCACCATCCCAGGGTGGAATTTGATTAATTTTACCCATTTTATTCACCTTACCCACTGTCCAACCTGGCCTGGGACACTCCCAGGGATGGAGCAGCCACAGCTCCTCTGGGAATCCCATCCCAGCCCCTCCCAGAGAGCAATTCCTGTCCCAAAATCCCACCCAACCCCATCAGTCTGCAGCCACCCCCCTCATCCTGTCCCTCCATTCCTTGGGAATATTCCCTCTCCATCTTTCCTGCAGGTTTCACAACGAGATCACCCCAAAATTCCTCCTCCTCAGGCTGAACAATCCCAATTCCCTGAACAAGAAACTTCTCCCCCTCCTTTAAACCACTTGGATTGGGAAAATCAGAGCCAGTTATGCTTTAAAATTAACAATTTAAGGCTGCAAGGGAGTTCTTGGGAACCAAAAAATAGAAGAATATTTCAAATTTAATTTTTACCTGTCTCAGTGCTGCTCTGCTCAGAGGGCAGCCCCAGC